>NW_017732215.1:39500-96511 GCF_001890085.2 Hipposideros armiger
TTATCAGTTACATTCCTTGAATTGTCCCCCATGTCCCCATGGCAATACTGCAGCTGCGTATTTATGCTGCCCAGCCCCCTCCCGCTCTCCCTCATCCCCACCCCCCCAACTAACAGCCATCAGCTGCTTCTTATTTGGTCAAGTGATATTGATTGAGCACTTATTGTTCCAAGAAAAGGTGATCTTTTCTAGAACTAGTAGGTTGTCTTTTATTATGTAACACAAACTGTGTTGTACATTAAAATTCTTTCTTTACTTTTGTTGCCAGAAAGCTTAGAACTAATTTTGGGGCTCAATCATGGTGATTTTCTTTAAGCTAGCATTTTGATGCCTTTTTCTCTACTTCGCTGTTTTCATGCCCTCCCAACCTCCACTCCCATTATTGTACCTTTGTTCATACAGCCTTATTTAGACTTAAACACTTATATAATATTTAGTGACTTAAACATGGACAAGGTTTATATACTAAATAGCACCTTCATTCTGTGTTGACCAGAAGTTCAGGGCAGTATTAAAGTCTTAAAGATTGTGGTGAAGTACATCAGGTACTTCTGGCTTAAAGAGACTTAATGTCAAACGGAACCACAACTACTGGGGCTATAGGAACTTGAATTTCCAAACAGTGAAGCTATTTTTAAAGGACTTAGCTGTCTTTCTTCCATTGTGTTGTATCATGAGATTGGACTAAGAAGCTTTGCTGAAATGACACTTAGAGTTGGCTATAGCATGACAAAAGCCATCTTTCTGTGTCATCATCTCTGGTCCAGTACAAACTCAGAAATTAGGTTTTATTGTCTTTTTTGGGGTTTTTTTAGACATGATGGGGGAATGGGTAACTGAAGTTTCTGTAGCATATTAAGCTAAAACAGGACCTGTCAATATTAATGTAAAGGCTTTTAATAAAGGTTCATTTATATATCATACACCAGCAAAGAAGGCATGATGATTTAATGAAACAAAATCTGTATGATTTTGAAACTAAACCTATATGATTTGAAACAAAACAGTCATAGGGATGTGAAATACAGCATAGGGAATCCAGTCAATAATATGGTAATAACTATGTGTAGTGCCAGGTGGGTATTAGGCTTGTCAGGAGAATCACTTCTTTAAAAAAATATTATATATATATATATATATAAATATATATAAAAATAGTATATATGTATATATATATATATATTATATTCTGTACACCTGAAACTAATATAAAATAAATTGAATGTCAACTATAACTGAAAAAATGTGTATGTATATATATATATATATATATATATATGTAAAGAAACAATAGCAATATTGTTTCTTTACTGAATTGCAGCACAACAATAAAGGGTGTAGATATTTTAGAAGGAGATATGAAATATCCTATCTTATAATCATATGGATTATATTCTGTAGTGAACCATTCACACAATTATATTGTTTTGTTATCACAATATTGGGAGGTAGCAAGGGCAAAAATTATTATGTAAGCTTCTAAGGTTCAGAGATGTCAGTTCCAGTTTTAAACTCTCTTACATAGTAGTTAAACAAGCTGAATATGTATATATATTTTACATATATATGTAAAATAATAAGTAATGATTAATGCAAGCAAATTGCAATAAGCACAAACATACTCCAGAAATAATTATTACATTTGGGGAGAGCACAAAGGGAATGAGTTGGAAAGATGTTATTTCCATAACATCTCATTTTTAAAAATAAAACATAATATGAAAAAGCTAATATTTCTTTAATCTGGATTGTGAGTATGTGTCTGTTATAATATTATCTTGATAATATTATATTTGAATATATTTGAAATATTTATTTCAAATAATAAATATTTAATTAAAAATCCTCTATGTCATTGTAATTTCATGACTTTTCCATGGTCACATGGCAGTAAGGGGTTCTAGTAGTATGATTAGTGTCCTCCCCACAAAAATATGTTCACCGAGAACTTCAGAATGTGACTTTGCTTAGAGCAAGTTCTTTGCAGATACAGTTAAGGCACAAATCTCAAGAAGAGATCACCTTGGAATAGGATGGGCCCTAAAACTGGTGATAAAGGTCCTCAGAAGGGACAGAAAAGGAGAGACATAGGATGGGGCTGCATGGAGATGGAGGCTGACACTGTAATGATGAGTGTCTAAGCCACACAAAACCATCAGAGCTGGAGGTGGCAGGCAGGACCCACCCCAGGGGCTTCTGAGGTGGCCTGGCCCTGCCAGCACCTTGATTTAGGACTTGGCTTCCAAAACTGGGAGAGAGAGAATGCATTTCTGTCATTTGTTATGGCAGCTCCTATAAACTCATACACTGGGGGGGGGGGATAGAAGACACTAACTATGTTTCCAGACTTAGTGTCTTGCCTTCAGGAGGCCAACATAGCAAAGACATAGGCCTAGTGCTTCCTTCACATCAAGGGTCATGTTTAGGTACTTGGAGCCATTTTTAAATACACAATGCCTCTTAGCAGCAGTAAAGAGAAGATTTCTGAAAAATGGCAAGGAAAAGAGTGTTCTTTTTCATTTAGAGATTCTCAGAGAATGCCCAGATTCCTCAGCATCCTTCATTTTCCATTTGTGAGACTGAGACAGATGTTGAACTCAGGTGGCCTACACGTGAGTGGAGGGAGATGAAGTACAGACCCTTAGGAGGTCTGACATGGGCCCATGGTAACATCAAACAAGACACTTAGAGTAAGGTCAGTGCCGCCACCCTGGCCAGTATGGTTCCAGACCCTGAGAATGTGGAAACTAGCTGGAGATAAGGGGAGATCTCTGCAGGTTGGTTGACATTGTTGACCTCTTGCTTGGCAGAGACAGTGCTGGAGTTGGCATCCTGTGGCCTGGCACTCCCCCCTCCCCTCCCCTCCTCTCCCTCCCAGCTGAGCACCACAGGACAGGAGCCATGTGTGCCCTTGGCCGCTGTCTGGCTAGGAAACCTCTGCTGGCATTGTCTCTTGCACTTCCCCACTTTCTTGGCAGGAAGACCAGAGAAAAACATCAGCTTTGGAACAAGCTGTGGGCCAGTATAGGGCAGCTCACTGCTGTGTGAACAGCAGATCAATTTTCCATCTATGTGTGAGGCTTGCGTATGTGCTACAGGTTGTGGGTGAAACCAATCCACCCCTGGCTTTGGTCTCAGTTCCACAAGTATTTGATGTTTCCAAGGATGCCTCAGGTTGCTCATCAAAACACTGGTATTTTCCCCGAGTGAGCTGATGGCTTTTCTTTTCTTTTCTCTTTTCTTTTTCTCTTCTCTCTCTCTCTCTCTCTCTCTCTCTCTGTCTCTGTCTCCCTCCCTCCTTCCCTCCCTCCCTCCCTTCCTTCCACCCTCATTTTTCTTCCTTTCCCTCCCTGTTTGCTTCTGCTTTTCTTGTTTGTATGTTAGTGATAAGTCTTCATTGGATTGGGGGAGGGCAATTGGGAAGCTATGGAGTTCAAAGGTTCTCAAAGCATCATAGATTATAATTCTTTTTAAAAGGATTAAAAGAGATTTCAAGTCTCCTTGGAGGCTATGGAGCATGGAATAAGGCAGCTCCAGTCTGATATGAAGGTGTTTACTGGGGACCTGCAGTGTGAGCAAGACCCAGCTGTACATCTGTGTCATTGTGTGAGCATGAGTTTGCAGAAGTACCTTCTCCTGGAGTGGGCCTCTACTATGAAAAACACTGATAGCACTTCCCGGGGGACAAGGCAGACTTTAGAGAGAAATGGCAAAGGAGGCAAATTCTGTTTGTCAGGAACTGAGGCAAAAGGAGAGCTGTTTGTGTTGGAAAAGTGTTGGAACCCGAGTCCCTGAGTAGGTAGAGCTCAGTTGGGGAGAAGAGCCAGCAGCTCCCTAAGGAATAGGGAGCATATGGATGTGATGTTCTCAGGAAAATGCAGACTGCGGTTTGCAGACTGCGGTTTGATGAGGCACACCGTCATGCTGGGCAGGGGTAGAAAATAAGCTTGAATAAGTAGGTTTTAAAGTGGTGAAGCTTTGTCACTTCTTTGTCCTTGGCTTTATTCTAGGTGGGCTAGTTGTCTCACTATTTGCCCAAACATGGCCAAGATCAAGTCTTAGGGTAAGGCTGTGACAACCATAGCTCTCTTCATTGTGGATACACACTCCATGTGGATGGGGGTCCTATAGGAACACAGTGTCTAGCTACAGCTGGCCCACTCAGTGATATTTTAGCCTAGCTCTTGTGGATCAGGGACTCCTCTGAGGCTGGAAGCGTTCTGCTCTCCAGCCTGGTGAGTTTACAGCGCACACCTGCAGGAGCGCCTTGTCAGCCCTGGTCCCTCTCCAGGACCTGCTCCCACCTCCCACCTCCCAGTTCTCCACAGGAAGTGCTGCTTCTTAGGCTCCTGACTGCCTCATGGACAGCGTTCCCAATTTTTCCCCCTTTTCAGATAATCATCATTTCAGTAACCCCCCCCACCACTAAACCAATTCATTCATTACTTCCTTTCAAATGATTTTTACCATAAATTTGTCAAGGTTCTCCACATTATAAAACAAAACTTCCCTCTTAAAACAAAATCAAACAAAAGGACATAAAAGAGGAAGTTACTTTTTGCACAACTCTTCTCCCAAATATTGTCTCATCTCACTTTTCCTATGAACAGCCAAAACTCTCAAAAAAATTAACCCTTTCTTCTCAAATTATTTCAGAATTTTAAAAAAATAGCTCTGCTCAATGACACAATTAAAATAATTCCTGCAAATGCCACCTGTGCCCTCCTGTGTGTTCTTCCAGTGGGTCATTTGCTTCTCAGACTCTTATCTCACATTCCACAGAGTTAACCATTTTTTTCTTGATGTACTCTCTGAAATCGGTTGTTTCTCTTCATCTGAGTTCTCTTTCCTCTCTTATGGTTTCACTAGAGTTTTGTATTTGGGCCCCTTCTGTCCACAGTTTCCCCCATATCATGAGGATAGGAACTCTCTATGCAGGATCTCCACTCTCCATTCCCAGCTTCCCTTCTTCTCCTTGTAGACTCACACCCCTCCCCAGTCTTTGCCTCTGCCTAATGCAGTGGGTACAAAACCACCCCTTTATCTCCAAGGACATGCCAGCGTCTGCTCTCAACTGCTCTGCTGCTGGAAATGTGGAGGGGACACCTGTAAATTCCCCTAATTCTCTAAACTCTATCACCAATTTCTAGCCTGGAAAAGTATGTGGTATCTTGGTATCTTGTTTTAATATTTCTATTGCTCTGACCCTGCGCCTGCCTCTCTCTCTCTCTCTCTCTCTCTCTCTCTCTCTCTCTCTCTCTCTCTCTCTCTCTCGTCTCAGGTTTGTGAGCAGGCAAAAAGAAACAGCTTTATTGAGACATAATTCACATATCATACAATTTGCCCATTTAAAGTGTACAGTTCAATGGTTTTTGGTATATTACATCATTAATTTTCAAAACTGTGGTAAACTATATATAAAATAAAGTTTCCCACCTTAACCATTTTTAAATATGCAAGTCAATGGCATTAATTGCACTTTTGATGTTGTGTAACTATCACTACTGTTTACATCCAAAACCTTTTCACTATCCCAAACAGAAAATCTGTACCCAGTAAGCAATAACACCCCATTACCCCCTCTTCTTAGCCCCTTGGTGACCTGTAACCTATGTTCTGTCTCTATGAATTTTCCCATTCTGGGTATGTCATATAAATTAAATAACCCAATATTTGTCCTTGTTTGTCTGACATTTCACTTAGCATAATGTTTTCATGGTTTATCCATATTGCAACATGTATCAGAATTTCCTTCCCTTCTATGGCTGGCTGTTCCATTGTATATGTCTACCACGTTCTGTTTATCCACTTGTCTGTGGATGGGTGTTGTTGAGCATCTTGGGTTGCTCCATCTGTTGGCTGTTGTGAACAATGCTGCAATGAGTACTGGCATACAACTACCTGTTCCAGTCCCTGTTTCACTTCCTGGGGCACACACTTAGGAGTGGAATTGCTGGCTCATATGATATTCAATGTTTAGCTTTTTGAAGAATAGCCAAACTGATTTTTCACAACAGCTGCAACATTTTACATCCTCACCAGCACTTGTAATTTTTCATCATTATTATATAATCATCCTCATATGTATCAAATGGTATGTATGTGTCTTCTGATCTGATGCCTATTATATTGATCTCCTCACTGATCTTCCTGCTCTCGTATTACTTCTTCAGTACATCCAGCACTCTAATGCTGTATTCCCTTATCTAAGAAAATATTCTCTGATCAACAGCTTTCAATGACTCTATTGCCTCTTGAAAAAAAGTATAGACTCTACTAGTCTACAAAACGTGCCATTTTTCTTGACCCCAATCTACCTTACCTATAAATGGAGAGAGTATTACCTAACAAGATCACACATATTTGGCATATTTGGCACAGTTGACTAACACATGTAAGCTCAGTATGTTTACTCTTTTGAAGTGATAGTGCCTTGTTTGCAGATGAGGAGAGTCAAGTCATAGGATGGCAAGCAGCCTAACCAAGGCTAACTGCTCAGTCTGAGCCAGTCAAGTCCGAGGGAACAGCCTCCATCAGTCACTCTGTAATTCCATATGGGATTGTGAAAGAAGGGTGATTCGTGTCCCAATAGGACTTTGCTGGCTAGATTAAGGGATGGTTATGCCAAGACCCACACACATTGGGGTGTAATACCCCATCTCACCCTTAGCCCCTTTGGCATCACCCCTGCCTTGTCCTTATAACCTCATGTCTGAGGCTCCCTCTCCAGAGCATTGCAAATACTCTGTTTTAGACCAATGGCAATGTTAGTAACATTAATAAAAACACCTTCTGCTCCTTTTGACATCACATTCAGAGATGCCTCCTTCTCCCCATGTGGAGGGTCATTACTTTGGCATTCTGAGAGGCTCTGACTGTGTTCCTTTGTCATCAGTCCAGCATCATTGTCCAGTCCTCTACTCTTTCTTTGTGAATATTCTTCCTTTTTGCTCTGAACTTTCTTTTTTCCTCCTATTCCACCAAAGTAACCTGCTCTCATCTTTCCAATTGTTTCATGAAAATGCTTTCTTCAGCAGGTTGTCTAGCTATGGTGGCTTTCCCTGAAAACTGAAGGCCACTGACCAGGAGGAATAGAAGAAAACATGAAAAAATGCAATCAGAATAGGCCATAAACTTCGATTTATCTCCTCTTCCTTAATTTTTTAAAAGTCCTTGTCTTATTTAGGTGATAAGCCCAAAGGATCCCAGCAACTCTGTTCTAAATTCAGAGCAACTCCAAGGATGCTGTCAGCATTTAATCATTAATGAATGAAAACGATAAAAACAATACTAGCAACAAGAGGCAGATACACTATCTGCCACTGCTGCAGGCTAAAGGGGTATATGTCCAAGGCCAGCTGTGTTGGACGTTCTTCACTTTTTCTTGCACCATTTGCTCTCCATTTGAAGGCACAGGGGCCTGAGAACATTTGTAGAATTTGTTCCCTTACCAACATACTACTCTTTTCCATATTATCAGTTTACAGCTCCAATATTCTGATGGCTGTGTCATTTTTAAAATCCTGCTTGAATATTCTTTAGCTTTTCCCACATTCTTTTCACCCAGTGGAGGTTAGAACTACTACAGTGCTGCAGACGCATGTGCAGTGGGCTACATATGCCGCCACTGCTGCCTTAATCTCCCATGCAAGCGCCCCTGGTGGGAAGCCGAGATGGGAACGTGAGGAGGGTGGTGCTGTAGACCCCCAGCTCCTACGTCAGTAGCATCTGCCCACTCAAACTCCTTCATGCAGAGAAGATGGCTTTTCTTTTGATACCTTCGTTAAAGATAAAGTCGGCGTTATTTCCCCCTATTTTATCTGGTGTTTAGTAAATGGTCCCCTGCTAATCAAGCTATGTACTAGCCTTCTACCAACCAAAACTGGAAGCCAGCTGGTGACAAATTGTCTACCTTTACTGTTTTAACCGATATTAAATGAATAACACTTGAAATATTTTTCCAACACTATTTTTTTCTGGAAAAGTGAATGTTACAGTAAAATGTAATTTATGTGAATTAAACTATGTCCCTCATAATGTTAGTAAAACTTTCCAAAGTAAATTTTTCTCCCCTGTACATGAAAATTCTATATTATAGGTTATTATGATCTCTCCATATAAGATGTGATATATATATATATATATATATATATTTTTTTCATTGAGTGGTGTGAAACACTTTTAAAATTCATGACCAAACATAATCCCTAGGAGCTGTCCATACTGGAGGACATTCTTTCACCTGTGGTACAATTAAAACCAAATGTATCACAATTTAAACTCCTTAAAGTTTCTAATCTTATCATACCCCTATTGTCCACTCTCCAGAGATTATCTTGTCTTCAACTGGAGCAATAAAATTGAGGTCATAAGGTGAAAATGCTTTCAATTCTTATCCTTTTAATTTACACTTTATACATGTCTTTATTTGCACTTGCTTATTTACCTTCTTCTCAGAATGAAGCCACACCACTACTTTCTATTGGAACTCTCTCCTCTGTGATTTCAGTAAAGAAATACCCAGGGCATGGGTTCATGCAGACTTCCATTTGAACCCTGGAGTTATTGACTAGTTGCCTCCTGTCAGGCCAATTGCTTCATCTCCCACATTTTGTTTATATGTCTAGGATAGAAGTGTAGATGAAATGTGGTTAGTCAATAACCAACACTCAGAAAATAATTCTTCTTCCCAGATCTTCCAAGGCCTTCTCTCAAGTACCTCATTTCTTGGATATATGCCTTCTCTCTCTTCATTGGCTTCTACATCAGTGAACAAATTTCCTGTTTTGAAAAACAAATAAAAATGAAACAATCAAGCCTTTATCTTGTTTACAT
The DNA here is from genome assembly GCF_001890085.2 of Hipposideros armiger. Lineage (NCBI taxonomy): Eukaryota > Metazoa > Chordata > Mammalia > Chiroptera > Hipposideridae > Hipposideros > Hipposideros armiger. Next base: position 48,336 of record NW_017732215.1, read on the forward strand.
TCTCCTTTCCCTTATGCACACTCCATGTCTTTTTTCAATAAGCCACTATGTTTTTTGAAACCATACATTCACTGTACCACTATTCATTTTTGTTTATACCTTAACCTCAATCCCTTGTTTCTTTCAGTGCTTTCTCAAAGGTGTCCAATGGTTTCATGTCAGTTCTCCTCTGTCAGATGCATCTGAAACTTTTTACCATATTGAAAAGCCCATCCTAAAAATTTTATCATGGTAACATGTTTTATGAATCCTCAACTTAATTATTTTCCCAGCCTCCAGGTTTGGTTCTTCTGATCACCTATTAAATTAAGCTGTCCCCAGCATTCACTCCTGGGACATTTGTTACTTTTGTACTCTCCTTAGACAATTTTTATTTTCTTTCATGCTTTTGAATTTATGAAGACTAATCATTCTTGACCTTTATATCTGAATATGGAAATATACTGAATGTCTCTAACCTGTCACAGAAATGTTACCTCCTGAAAAATGAACGTGTGACTATTTTTTCTCCAAATATTTTCAACTTTATCAATTCACTACAAGTTTTAAGTAAGTTCCCTTTAAGCCAGTTGCTCCCCACTCAAAAATTAAAATATCAATCTGCCACAGTAACAGCATTTAGCATGTTGGCCAGAAGCAGGGCCATAAACTTGAAGGACATGATAACATTGTATCATCAGATTTTTCAGTAGCAACTCTACAAGCCTGGAGGGAGTGGAATCAAATATTCAAACTATTGAAAGAGAAAAATTATCAGCCAAGAATAATATATCCAGCAAAGATATCCTTTAGATATGAAAAAGGAATAAAGACCTTTATAGACATACAGAAGCCAAGGGAATTTTCTAACACATGACCTGCATTACAGAAAATGCTGAAGGAAGCTATTCAACCTGAAACAAAAAACAAAAAAAAACCAAAAAATATAAAACTATGAGCAATACTACAAACAGTCAGACAGAAACAGGAAATGGCAGCCCCTACACACAAAAAAGGGCACTATACACTTAAACATAACATAAAGGGCAAAGAAGAAAAAGATATTTAAAAAGAAAAAAGGGAAAAGAGAAGAAAAAGACAACTTGCTACTGAAACTCAGAAATCAACTCACAGCATAAGCAGGGATAAGTTTTGACAACAGAAACATAAGAGGGAAAGAGTAAAATCTGAATCTGTAAAGGGGAATGGAGATAAGCAGCATGCTGAAGAAAAAGGACTACTATATATATGAAATTTTCTTCTACATAAACTTAATGGTAACCACTAAAAAAATTCCAGAACTGAAATATATAACATATAAAAAAATAGAAACATAGGGAAAAATCATAGAATAGCACCACACTGAAATAACAGACAGCACCAAAAAAGCAAAAAAACAATAGAGACATTGAGCTACCAGAAAAACAAAAGATAGAATGATAGGAAATCCTCATATATCAATAACCACCCTAAATGTAAATGGATGGACTGAACTCACCAAGAGTAGCAGATTGGATCAGAAAACAAAACCCAACCATACACTGCTTCCAAGACATGCATCTCAGCTACAAGGACAAATATAGACTCAAAGTGAAAGGATAGAAATTGATACTCCAAGCAAATGGTATCCAGAGAAAATCGGATGACATAGGCTTCAGAATAATATAGGTAACAAGAGACAGAGATGGATGTTTTATAATGATAAAGGGGCAATACAACAAGAAAACATAACACTGACCAATATATATGCCCCCAATCAGGGAGCACCAAAATATACAAAGCAACTACTAACAGAACTAAAGGGAGAAATTGACTGAAACAAAATTAGAGTAGGAGATCTAAGTACACAATTGACAGCTATGGATAGATCATCCAAACAGAAAATAAGTAAGGAAATATCAGGCTTAAATGACACATTAGACCAAATGGACATAATTAACATTTATAGAGGACTTCATTCTAGAACACCAGACTATACATTCTTTTCCCATGTACATGGAACATTCTCAAGGGCAGACCATATATTGGGACATAAAACTAGCCTCAGCAAATTTAAGAAGATTAAAATCACACCAAGTATATTCTCTGATCACAAGGACTTGAAATTGGATATCAACTGCAAAAAGAAAGCAGGAAAAGCCACCAATATGTGGAGATTAAATAACATGCTTTTAAAGAACGACTGAGTCAAAGAAGAAATAAGAGGAGAGACAAAAAAATACATAGAAACAAATGAGAATGAAAACACATCTTATCAAAATTATTGGGATACAGTGAAAGCAATAATAAGAAGGAAATTGATATGATTACAGGCCAATCTCAACAAACAAGGAAATTCCAAGATAAAAAACCTAACATTATACCTTAAAGAACTAGAAAAAGACTAACAAATGAAACCCAAAGTCAGCAGAAGGAAGGATATAATAAAAATCAGAGCAGAACTAAATGAAATAGAGAACAAAAAGACAATAGAAAAAAATTCATGAAACAAAGAGCTGGTTCTTTGAAAAGATTAATAAAATTGATAAACCCTTGGCTAGACTCACTAAGGTAAAAAGATAAAATATACAAATAAACAAAATCAGGAATGAAAGAGGAGAGGTTACCACGGATACCACAGAAATACAAAGGATCATACAAGAATACTATGAAGGTCTATATGCTACCAAATTCAATAACCTAGAAGAAATGGACAAGTTCTTAGAAATGCATAGCCTTTCTAGGCTGAATCACAAAGAACTGGAAAATCTAAATAGATTGATCAACAGTAAGGAAATTAAATCAGTCATTCAAAACCTTCCCAAAAGCAAAAGTCCTGCATCAGTTGGCTTCACTAGTGAATTCTACCAAACATTCATAGGAGAATTAACACCTGTCCTCCTCAAACTCTTCCAAAAAATTGAAGAAGAGGCAATACTTCCTAACTCATTTTATGAGGCCAACATTACCTTGATACCAAAACATGGGGAGGATAACACAAAAAAAGAAAATTACAAACCAATATCTCTGATGAATACAAATGCAAAAATCCTAAACAAAATTTTATCAAATCGAGTACAACAATTCATTAAGAAGATTATACATCATGATCAAGTCGAGTTCATCCTAGGGACACAAGGATAGTTCAACATACACAACTAGATCAATGTGATACACCACATAAACAAGATAAAATATTTTAAAAACATATAATTATATCAGTAGATGCAGAAAAAGCATTTGACAAGATATAACATGTTTAAACCACTTCATAAAATGAGTATAACAGGAAAATACCTTAACATAATAAAGGCCATATATGACAAATCCTCAGCTAACATCACAATTAACAGTGAATAGCTGAAGCCCTTTGTTCTATGTTCAGGAATATGACAGAGCTGTCTACACCTCTGCTTTTCAACATAGTATTGGAAGTCCTCGCCAGAGCAATCAGGCAAGAGAAAGGAATAAAAAGCATCCAAATTGGTAAAGAAGAAGTTAAATTGTCACTTTTTGCAGATGACATGATTCTTTATATAGAAAACCCTAAAGACTCCACCAAAAGCTATTAGAAACAATAAACAAATACAGTAAAGTTGCTGGCTACAAAATCAATATACATAAATCCATTGAATTCCTATATACTAACAATGAAACTTCAGAAAAAGAAATGAAAAAAGCAATCCCTTTTGCAATTGCAACAAAAAGAATAAAATACTTAGGAATAAACAACAAAGCACAAGAAGGAACTATACACTGAAGACTATAAGACATTTTTAAAAGAAATTGAAGCCACAAAGAAATGGAAAGACATTTTGTGTTCATGGATTGGAAGAATCAACATAGATAAAATGGACATATTACCCAAAGCAATATACAGATTTAATGCAACCCCATCAAAATCCCAATGGCATTTTTAAAAAGAAATGGAACAAAAAAAATCATCAGATTTATATGGAATCACAAAAGATCCCAAATAGCCAAAGCAATCCTAAGAAAAAATCCTAAGAGAAAATGCTGGAGGTATCACACTCCCTGACTGCAGCTTGTACTACAAAGCAACAATAATCAAAACAGCATGGTATTGGCAGGAAAACAGACACACAGACCAATGGAATAGAATTGAAAACCCAGAAATGCACCCACATAAATATGGACATACAATTTTCAACAAAGGAGCCAAATACATACAATGGAGGAAAAAAACCTCTTCAATAAATGGTGCTGGTAGAATTGGAAAGCCAAGTGCAAAATAATGAGACTAGACTGCTATCTGTCACCATATACCAAATTTAACTCAAAATGGATCAAAGACCTAAACATAAGTCTTGAAACAATTAACTGCATAGAAGAAAACATAGGTACTAAGCTTATGGACCTTGGGTTCAAAGAGGATTTTACTAATTTGACGTCAAAGGCAAGGGTAGTAAAAGTTAAAATAAATGAATGGGACTATATCAAACTAAAAAGCTTCTGTACAGCAAAAGAAACAATAAAAAAAAAAGGAGGCGAGACGGCTGAGTGCCGCGATGGTTAAGAACTGGCTTGGGACACCAGAGGGTCCCGGTTCGGATCCCACATATGAGGGTCAGTGATACTGCCTTCCACAGCTAAGATGCTGAACAACAGCTCAACCTGGAGCTGGGCTGCCGTGAGTCGCTGGTGACGGCGTAGGCTGCAGCTCCTGCTGCAGTGGGTTGCCATGGGCTACCGTGTGTAGACAGCAGCCAGAGTGAGCGGCCAGTAGCCACAGTGAGTGGCCATCCAGAAAGCCAGCAACTGATCTGCCTCGCCCGGGAAGAGCGCAATGATGGTGACGTGTTGGACCAGTGAAGCGACGTCCTCCACAACTAGACTGAAGAACAAAACAACAGCAACTTGTCTGTTCCCCTTCCCCCAATTCCCCACCACTGCTCCCATTCCCCCATTCCCCAATAAAAATCTTAAAAAAAAACAAAAAACAAACAAACAAGGAGGCAACCAACTGAATGAGACAAGGTATTTGCAAACAATGCCTCTGATAAAGGGCTAGTATCCAAAATATTAATATATAAGGAACTCAAGCAACTCAACAACAAAAAGACAAACCATCCAATTAAAAAATGAGCAGAGGACATGAGCAGAAACTTCTCCCAAGGAGACATACAAACAGCCAACAGATATATGAAAAGTTGCTCAAATTCACTAGCTATTAAGGAAATGCAAATCAATACCACAATGAGATATCACTTCACACCTGTTAGAATGGCTATCATCAACAAGACAAATAATAACAAGTGCTGGAGAGGCTGTGGAGAAAAAGGAACCCTCATACACTTCGTGGGAATGTAAATTGGTTCAATCGGTATGGAAAACAGTATGGAGGTTCCTCAAAAAATTAGGAATAGAATTACCATAGGACCCAACAATCCCTCTCCTGGATATCTACCCCCAAAATCTGAAAACATTTACCTGTAAAGATATATGTACTCTGATGTTCATTGCAGCATTATTTACAGTAGTCAAGACATGGAAACAACCAAAGTATCCTTCGATAGATGATTGGATAAAGAAGATGTGGTACATATATACAATGGAATACTACTCTGCCATAAGAAAAGATGAAATAGTGCCATTTGCCACAACATGAATGTATCTTGAAATTATTATGCTAAGTGAAATAAGTCCGACAGAAAAAGTCAAGAACCATGATTTCATTCATATGTAGGATATAAAACTGAAGGCAACAAAGGAATAAGACAAACAAAGAAACAAAAACTCATAGACACAGACGATAGTTTAATGGTTACCAGAGGGTAAGAGGAGAGGGGGGTGGTAGATAAGGGTAAAGGGGGTCAAATATATGGTGATGGAAGGAGATCTGACTCTGGGAGGTGAACACATAATGCAATATATATATATATATATATATATATATATATATGCTGTATTATAGAATTGTATACTTGAAACCTGTATAATTTTATTAACCATGGTCACCCCAATAAATTTTAATTTTAAAAAAAGAAAGAAACTTAAAATAGAGTTTTCAGAACTAAAGTGGCATTTAACAAAACAGGCCACCTGTCAGCTTCCAGGAAGCAGAGAACTTGAACACCAAATGAGATGCTGATGGACAAAATGCATGACAATAAGCACAATGCCGAGACAGCCCTAAAAAGTAACGATGACAATGATAAATATATGTCTGACCAAGGCCTCCAAGGACAGAGCTGCAGTGCCCCAAATGCACCTGTTCTGTTTCTGGACCTTTGTTTCCTACCTAACAATAAAAAGGAAATGAACAACAACAAAAAAGTGACGATGTTGCAATATAATAATTATCTCTGTTGACCTTTCCTAAACATAGAGCAGTTGAGGAAATTAGATGTCAGTCCTGAAGTCCTACTTCTGTGAGAATATTTCCAAAAAATATATACCAAGAACCAGATTTTAGTATTTTTTAATAATGCGTGTTTCAAATAATGAGCTGGCCACTATATAAACCAAAGAGGTCATGAGAAACATCCTATAGTAAGTGCTTAAAGCTTAGTCAGTTGCAAAGTCCTTCCAATATAGGGGCATTTGTATCACTTAAGCAAACTATCTGAATTGGGGCTCAGGGTTGACCAGTTTTAAACCAAGATTTAATATGTTATATACATGGCCAAACACAGCAGCCATCCATGTTAAAACATATCAGTTGCAACAACTCCTCAATATGATGAAAAAATTACAAGTTTGTTCCATAGCAATACTTTGATGTGATTTGAAAGTCTTCTCATGTACCAAAGAGTTGGAAATATCTTACTTCTAAGGATCAGAGCAATTGTTTTATCTATGATTCTTTATTCAGGTACTAGGAAATTGAGATATACACGCACTCATGGACTGTGATGGGTTTTCCCTTTTAAAGCTCTGGTGGAACATTGCTAAAAATAACAAAATGAGAATTGAAGGCAAAAAGTTGAGGACTTGTTCTGGACATGGTCTGACACTCTGTCTCAGGGTCATTTAAGATTATACTTTTGATTGAATTACCATTTACTGCTGATTAGATCCCAGACTCTATAAAGTTACATGTTACTTTGTACATTTTGGTTAATGAAGATGTAAATAATTTCTGCCTACTAAAAAGGAACATAAAGTTAAATGGTATGGTTTAACTGCCTTGAGGGTTGCTTATCAGTGTTGTATCTAATTTAGCAATCTAATTTCAGCACACTTTCCTTTCAGTGACTATATATATATATTTAATTTCCTTGATTCTCCACTGATCCAGCTTTAACACACTGGTGGTTGGTTCCTTCATTAATGAGACAAATAATTTTTGACACGTCCTTACTTTATTCATATGCATCATGGTTTTCATTTTTGAAACACTGTACTTTGACAATATCACTTAAAACTATGACAGGTATTCAAATGCAATTATCTGTGTTCTTAAGCATCTTGGATTTATATATATCATTTATATATGATATTAGTTTGTCAAAGTTCTATGTGCACTTTTACACCTGGCAGTAACAGTACTAACATATGAATTGTGCCCTCCTAGTTTTACAGATTAGGAAACCAAACCAAACCAAACTCTAGGACCCCATAAGGGTAATTTATTAGCACAATCTCATAAAGGGAAGAATAGGTGAGGGAATCAGGACTTTAACCTCTACATCTGAGGCTGTATTTTCTTAAATAATTGACTTCATTTCTTAATTATTCAAAACATATTTCTCTTCATTATATTCTTGAAACCATGCTAGAAACTAGGGAAACTAAGCTGGATAAGACTTGATCCCTGACTTTAGGAAACTTAATGTTTAGTTTGGGACATAGATACGAAAACCAAAGTTTATAGTACATAGTGTGGTAAATACTTTTAAAAAAATGTGATGTGAACATTCTCTTCAGCATTGGGGATCAGAAGACACATGTAGAGAAGGTGAGGAATGAGTTGAAACTTGAAGAAATAATAGACGTATAGACCAATCAGCGTAGTACAAGTACAGGCACTGGTCTGTAACCCAGGGCATCTTGGCAAAAGTCAGGTTGTGAGGAACCATGCTGAGAGCCCTACAAAAGAGGTGGTCTGTGCTTATTCCCTTTTGTGTTGATTTCTAATAAAGCAATGGAATTTTTAAAATGTATAGGCAAATATAAAGACTTTCAAAACATGCCTTCTACTCCAAAATATATAAAAATAGGTGACAGAAAATATAACTTTCAAAAGACCTGGTCACATTTCATCACTAGAAGATGACCTTCATAAGCTGGGTGGGGTTGAGGGAGAAGAAGGGAAGTTCAAGGGTAAGTGGGAAGTGAGGCTCCAGACATGGTCTGCTTCCTTCTACACCTTAAAGCATTCAGGGCAGCTGTGAGGCCTGTGCTGACTTGTGCTGACATGCAAGGAGCGAACCTTCTTCTGAGGCATCTGACACCACATGATCAAAATAACATTTCTTAAATTTTCACCTCACCCAATTTAAACATAAGGCCTGGGGAGTTTTCCAAGATGGTGAGGCTGACTACAAGATTTTGTCTAGCATTTTTGAGGTCAGTGTCTTATTCTCCAGTGGGTTACCTTCAATAACATGGTAAATCCACTCTGGGACAGGAAGAGCCTGAGTCCTGGGAAGGCCTTGTTTATGGTACCCTGCAGCAGTTTATCTGTCTTAGTGCCAAAGCCCTGCATAGCAGCAGTAGGACTCTGAGATGCTCCCATATCCTAGTGGACACAAACTGGGCATAATAAATGGAAGGAGGGGCTGAGCTGTAAGATGTCCCGCATGACATTCTTTGGTAATAGGCACCAAGTGAGCCAGCCAGAATTCTAACTTTTTGCCTGGTTTCTGCACACAGCAGTGAATTTTCCTCTCCCACACCTATTGTAGGTATGAATCCCTATAACTGTTGTCTGAAATGGGGAAAAACCTTAAGCTACCTTTTTTTCCAAAGACAAATCTTAGTTCTTCTATTATATTGGAGTGGATCCAGGCCTGCCTACCACATTGGTGATGCATTCCCTCCACCTCGGAGACAATTAGCAACAATAGACCACTATTCCTGCAGCTGTCTTTACACCTACTGTATGGTACTCAGCCTGCAAACTTCACCTTGATTTCCTCTTAAACAGACAATAAAGAGTTGGGTCATTTATTTCACAGTTAACTCTGTATCAGAGTTCTCTAGAGAAATAGGACCAGTAGATACATCTATCCATCTATTTATCTATTTATCAGTCTATCTATCTATCTATTTTCTATCTATCTCTGTCACCTATCTCTGTTTATCATCTGTCTCTATCATCTATCGATCCAGTTATGCATCTATATGTTTGTCCCCTATATACAATTTATCCCCCTCTAATATATACATATATAATCATATAGATAGATAACAGATAGATAGGTAGATAGATAAAATTGATTTGGTTATAGAAGCTGGGAAGTCTGAAATATGCAGGGAAAACTGATCCTAAAATTTACATAGAAATGCAAAGGACCTAGAAAAGTCAAAACAATTTTAAATAGAAAAACAAAGTTGGATGACTTACACTATCTGATTTATAAACATATTATATTGTCATAGAAATCAAGACAGTGTGGCATTGGTTAAAAAATATATATTTATTTAACATAATAAACATAATGAAGACATTATTAACATAATAAAAAGACAAGCCACTGACAAGAAAATAGTTGCATAAAGGACTTATGTCGAGATATATATATAGCTGCTGCAACCCATTAATAAAAAGCTTCTGCAACTCATTTTTTCCAATTAAAAAATAAGCACAAGATTAGAATAAACATTTCATCAAAAAGATATGTGATAAGAATTAGGTTTGAACAGTAATGAAAATAAGAAAAGATGTTCAGCATCATTAATTAGTGACATGCAAATTAAAACCAGAATTTCATACCATTACATACCCACTAGTTATATATCTGCAATCCAAAAATATGATAATAACAAGTGTTGGCAGTGTGTGAAAGTACATCAATATAGTAATTTTGGAAAAGATTTTGGCCATTTTTAAAACAAACATTATTTACATATCATCCAGAAATTTAATTCCAAGGGTATATTCAAGAGAAATGAAAATGTGTGTCCACACAAGTCTTGTATGCTAAAGTTCATAGCATTATTTTGCATAAGAGCCCAAAACTGAAAACAATGCAAATCGTCATCTTCTCATGCATGGAATTAAACTATGATATTTTCATACAATAGACTACTACTCAGCATCAAAGAGAAGTGAGCTGTTGGGCCATGCAACAATACAGGAAATTATCAGAAATTATGCTAAGTGAAAGAAACCAGACAAAATTTCAACAGATTGGGTGGTTACAGTCACAAGAAATTTTAAAAAAGGCAAATTTATGGAGACAGTGGACCAAAGTTAGATCTATGTAGATAGATCCAAGGTTGCTTGGGGAGCCGGGATGGTAGAAACAGAAACTGACTGCAAACCTGTATGAGGAAACCTACAGGAGAAGAATTCTAAAATTGAACTATTGTGGGGATGGCACAAATGTATAAATTTTATAAAAATCATTAAACCATATACTTACAATGGGTGATCTTTTGGTATTTTAATAAAGTTGTTTAAAAGTTTTTTATTTTGCCACTTCAAAAATTTAGGAAAATTGGAAAAAAACATATTGAAGTTCCCAGTATACCTACTAATCATAAAAGTAATAAAATGTTACATAGTAAATTTATAAAATTGAGAGGGAGGAACTTTGTACTTTTGAATGGTATTTAACAGAGATGGATTGTCCAAAAAGTTAATCATGAGATTGAGATGATATAAATAATTGAAAAGCAATAATAAAGCTTCTCTTTATCAAGTCTGTTGACCCCACTACACGCTCTCCACATCATATGGGAAATTGGAAAAGTAATTTAAAACACATGGAACTTATGAGTCCTAATTTCTTCCATTATTGAAAGTCTTGATTTTGGCAATAAATATTGCCTTACTTAGTTAAACACAAGCTTCTGTATATTTGCTAAGTAATAATATGAATAAAAACATTTCAATACGTAATAAAAATTGAAAACATTTTCATCTGAAAATTATAGGAACAATTTGTTTTAAATCAACCTGAAGTCTTTAGATACAAAATAATTTATTCGCAGCTTCATCATTAGTTGGGGGCAGATTCAGGTCTTTCCAGAACTTTCTAGACAGAGATTTCATGACCACATGTTTCTATTTTTTGGCTTTGATTGGGTATTATATTTCAGGGATGCTTGAGTACAGTGTAAATTGTGGGCGATGGCCCACTTGTAGATTGTTAAATAAGCTTGGAAGGTTGTGAGTACCAATTTTTTAAAAATGAAAAGGGATACTAAACTAGAGAACAATATGAACCACAGGTAGTAAACTGTGGTAGAGTATTATTTTTTCAGAATTATTCTTTCCCTTCCTACTCTTGCCATGACTTGGCCAGTGGCTTTGGGCTTGGCCATACCATCTGTTGTGGCCAATAGACTGTAGACAGACATGGCAGCATGCAGCTCCAAGCAGGGGCTTTAAGAGTGTCATGTGTCAGCACTCATGCACAGGCACCTGGATAGTTCCAAGGAGAAGACTCTGTCCAAGAATGGAAGACCAGGAAAGCAAACCTGACTGTACCTCTCAACCAGGATCCCAGCCCAGAAGTACCTTCCTAGTCAAGCAAGTCACCGTTGACACACACAACCATGTTTCAGAAAAAAAGTGATTGTGAGTGTAAGCCACTAAGACTTAGGGTTGTTTGTGACACAGCATTATTACAGAAAAACTGACTAAGTTTCAAGGGTTACTATTATACCATAAAACTTTTCTTCACTTACCTCTATATGTTTGAGGAATCGGGCCCTTTCTACAGCTATGATAGAAAATATATTTTATTATGCTGTTTGGTCAAAAATTTGAAAGTTCTTTCCTAATCTATTGACAAGTGATACTCCTTTTAGGAAGAAGAAACATATTTCAGTCCAGGGCTGTAACAGCTGTTTTTTCATCTTCTTGTATTTATTGGTCAAACTTCATGAGGTTTTTTCCTAAAATATCTGGGCTAGAAGTGTAGTCAGGAAGGGTAGAGGGGTAGAGGGAACAAGTGGACAGGATCTGCTATCAAGAGCCTGAAGGAAAAAGTTCACCAGCCTTTTCTCCCTGTCCCTATTGAGGACCTACCTGGAGAAGCTACTGGGGCTCGTGTCCTGTGCACGGGGCAGGAGTACACAGACAGGCTCAGCAATTGATGAGTGTGTGCGCTGTTGGGCCTGAGTCGGGGGGCCCCAAAACTTTGAGCCAGCAAGCCAGTGCTGATGATACCAGTCAGTTTACTAAAGTGCCTCCTAGCTGCAAGATGTGGGTAGGGAAATTTTACTCTCTTTCAGATTTTTTTGAAGCAATATGGGAAAATACTACTCAGTAAGAACTTCTGCTTTTTGGTATAATCATATTTTAAAACTATGTAAGCAAATCAATTATTGGGCTTGAACCAAGAAATGGCCCATGATGCATAGGCAGTCTCTCTTACCTGCAAGGAGAACTTTAGGTAGAAATAGCTCAACCCAAAGCTAGAAGTGCTAGAAAAAATAAATTAAAGTGATAATTTGTATCCAGATAGAATAGGTTTTAAAGAGAATTCAGTTAAGAATTTTTTTGTAATGTCTGGAGTAGGTTAGAGGAAAACAGTATTTGCCTAAAGTATCAGGTCTTATAATCTGATTCTCAGGACCCTAGGTATCAAATAGCTAAGATGAATGAGATAAAGTGGATATAACAACACTTAAAATCTCGTTCAGGATCATTATATCACCAATTTTAGCTGAAATAAAATGTATGCCACATAATTCTTAGCATAAAACTTGAACAGAGAACTTACAAAATTCTAGAGAGAAGAGAGAGTTTGGTTTTAATCCAAGGCTTCAGTTGACCTGAGGAAGAGGTGAACTTGCATTGGCAGTTAAGTTCCTTTCTTATGTATAAATCACAGTCCCACAGGCCAGGCTTCACCCCAGGCCCAGTCATTAGGATATATCTGGTGGGACTGCTGCTGGTTTCTTATGCAACTAAGGTTGAGAATCGCTGCTTTAAATATTCTAAATAAACTTGTAATAGAAAAATTTTATCATTTGTTTGAAAACTGGGGAATGTTTAAAAAGATGATACGAAAGTTTTGTAAACATTTTCCTCAGTGGGGCTTAGAAGATTATTCAACTGTAGCCTGAAGGTAAACATTTGTTAAATTTGAATACTTCATCCAATATTTGCCCTGACTGAACATGTTACTAAAATCACATGGGACCTTGGCATTAGAACATGTCTTGCACTTACCTGGGGTCTTCTAAGTTTTACCATTTCAGTTCAGACTGGGAAAACAGCGGATCTTATCAGCAGCCTGAATTCTTTAGTATAAAGAGTAACACATTTTTAAAAATGTAAAATAATTATAAACACTGTCTTATTGTTAGATCATTTTGGCAACAGGTCCTGTCAAGCTTAGATAATATATGTTAGGGGAAAGGAGGTTGCTATTTTATGGTAATTAGAGGAATAATTTTTACAGTGTTTCCTAAAAAGATTCAGTGTAACATTTGCCACATTTTTCAAACAATGTATTATTATAAAATTTCTTTTTCTAGAATCAGTATGAACTCTGGATATTAAGAAGTGTATATCCCATTTATATCTAGACACTAGAACCTGGCCCATCGTAAACACTTGGTGAATATCTGTTGAATGAGAAAGGAATAAATCCATGCTAGTCTTTTAACAAGTTAAATGAAATGTTATCCTAAATTATGTTTACTAATTATAACTTGAAGAATTTCCCTCTCTCTCTCTTTCTCTCCTTCTCTTCTGCAAGTTGAAGTGGGAAACACCCCTTTTCAAGCTTCCTCTTGGAACCATACAATATGTTTTTCTCCACATTTTCTTTGAAAGTTCGTAGACTGGTATGGAATTTCATATCTTTGTACCATGGTTTCTCAGAAACTTCCTGTTACTCTTTATTACATAATACCTATGTGTATATGTATGTGTGTATAACCAACATTGCAAGTGTCTAAATAAAACAAATTATCTTCCTATATCATATATTAGTTAAGGCTGAGAATCACCTGTACAAAATTAATTATACTGATAAAAGAACAGGAACTTCTTATTAGTTACTGTCTGGCTTGGACATAAATGCCCCGATCCCTTTTAGTCAGAAGTAGAATCACTGGTGGAGCCTTGAAATAAGGCAGTGTGGACACAGGCCAATGTGAAAATTGAGGCTCATCCCAATTATCACAGCTGAAACCCAAAGGTGAGTGAGCTCTTGTTAACTTCAGCCCAATTGGATCTCCATGGCATTACACTCTATGGTGATTCTCATATTCATTTACAAAAGTGTCCAAAACATCCAAAAAGTGGAAACACACCTGCACCCACCATGAGTAAGGTCCACAAATGAAAATGCATTGTTTCTGACGCAGACAGATCCCTCAAAACCCGTGTTATTCCAAACACAGCTTTTCATCTCAGTCATATTAATTCAAATGTTCAAATAGCAGAAATTGTTCTATAATCAGATGAAGCATAGATCTTTTTTTAAGAAATAGTGGGGGAAAGAGTTTTAAAAAGCAAACAAACTGAAGAACAAAGAGAGGAGTGGGTCAACATGTCCTGGGAAGGACAAGGCAGGCTTTAGGTCAGAAAGTGCTTCCTCTGCTGTCTTCAGGAAAGTTCTGGGGGAGGGGGGGTGGGAGAGCTGGGAGCTTGGGACAGTCAATTACATCAGAGCTAGTCTGCATCCTCTGCAACCTCTGTTTTCCACCCAGAGCAGGAGCACCTTTTGCGTCCAGATAGAAACTTTCTGAAGATCAGAGAAGCCGCTTTTTCGACACTCTCCATGAAAGCTCCCTGGGCATCTCATCAGAGCAGCCTAGCACCACTGATACCAGCTGACTCGATGCTCCCTTGCTTGACAAAGCTTTTGAACACTTTTAGGTTTTAAATCCAGATGCGTTTTTCCACAGCCACCTGTACTGTAAATGAGAGCATTTTTTCCATAAGGATTTAATGGTCAGTGACTGACAACAGGCAAATTAAGATATCTGGTAAACGTAGGGGATGGTGCTCCTACTCTCAGTCCTCCTTTTATGCTACTGATATGTCTGTGATCTTTGCCCATTTTGGGGCCAAGGTTTGCGGGGACATCAGAGTTTTCATAACAGGAAACAATGCTTTTGTATTTTTCTCCAATTATGAGACTTGAAAACAGGCTCTAGGTATGGTCAGAGGCAGTTGTAATTATTTGGGCTGAGGACCAAAATAGATACTGCAGGAAGCACTATCCAGAGGAAAGGTTCTAACAGCTGTTGGCAATGATAGGAGTGATAGCTGCAGGGGAAAAAGCAACTTTTTGGGGTTCACAGTGAAAATGTAATAATTGTAAACACCACACCTAGTTCAACAGGCTTGTTTTGTTATGGTAAGAAGGTGTGGGATGCTTATGTTTTCCATAATCATCTAGACTACTCCAGAACTGATCATTTTCTCAGCTGTGGCTCTTACAATTCCTCACACCCGTGACAGGCTGTCTGTCACTGTCTTTTGTCTGAACTTGCTTTTTTTTTTTTAGCATTTTTAAAAATTAGTTTCAGGTGTATGAAACAATGCAATAGTTATACTTTTTATCCGTCACTGAACTTGCATTTCTTATGCTGGAGCTCACTTGGCAGTCAGTCTCACTCTGCCCCTCAAGTTCACTTTTTACTCGATACGTGGCACTGTGAGGGACTTTCCTGTGCATTTATGGTGTGGACTGGAGTGAAGTCCTTCTCAAGCAGAGGGGCTGTGTCTCAATAACCCTAGATATCCACAGTAGTGCTTTGCACATAAAGGGATTTCATCGAGCATTTTTTTTTAATTCACTGATTCGGATGAAAATTAACAATCTGATGGGTATCCTGTCGGTGAGTCTCATGTGAGGCACTTTATTAGGACATACGTTTGTCATTTCCAGAAGGTGAGACATGCATTGCATGTGGAACCTGAAACCTCACATGACTTATGAGGTTCATTAGTTTAGGAGATGGTCATTTGAAAGAAAGTGCTCAGCACATCAACTTGTGAATAGTCGTACGAGGGAGTCACAGCTGCCATTATTTTCACAGTATAGTATACACCAGAAATCCATTAATTAAGTACACCCCACAAACGTGGTCTACAGCCTATTCTAAAATAAGTCATTGATCTAGTGTTACTTTTTTTTTTAACAAGTTGCTACTGTTTGTAGTGCTTTTTCTAAACTTCTGCAGAGGTTTTGTTTTCAGTTTTAATAACTGATTATAAAAATTAAATTAAATTTAATTTATCATATATATGTATGTTATTTTACATTTTGATACGCTTTATTCATTTCTCACATCCCCTAACCCCTACCTTTGTCAACCACAAATCTGTTCTCTGTATATGAGCTTATTTACTTATTTAGATTTTTATATATGAGAAATTATATATTTGTCTTGGTCTGTTGCAAATGGCAGAATTTCATTCTTTTTTATGACTAGATAGATAGATGGATGGATAGATAGATAGATGATAGATAGATAGATCACTAGATAGATAGATAGATAAGATAGATAGATAGATGATAGATATAGAGATATATATTACAAAAAAAATTGTCATAGATGGGTTTATTTCTGAGCTCTTTATTCTGTTCCATAAACCTATGCATCTGTCTCTAAGCCAGTACCATACTATTTTAGTAACTATAGCTTTGAAATATAGCTTAAGATCAGGGAACATGATGTCTCCAGCCTTGTTCTTCTTTCTCAAGATTTCTTTAGCTATTTGGGGTCTTTTGTGGTTCCATACAAATTTTAGTATTATTTGTTCTATTTCTGTGAAAACTGCCATTGGAATTTTTATAGGGATTGCATTGAATCTGTAAGTTGCTTTGGGTAGCTGGACATTTTAACAAGGTTGATTCTTCCAATCCATAAGCATAGACTATCTTTCAATTTATTTGTGTCTAATTACTTTCATTAATGTCTTGTAGTTTTCACTTTCTTGGTTAAATTTACTCCTAGGTATTTTTTTTCTCTTTGGTACAATTGTAAATGGAATTGTTTCTTAATTTCTCTTTGTGATAGTTCATTATTAGTGTATAGGAACTAAACAGTTTTTATGGTTGATTTTGCATCTTGCAACTTTATTGAATTTGTTTATTAGTTCTAACAATTTTTGATGGAGTCATTAGACTTTTCTATATCTAATATCATATCATCCACAAATAGTAACATAATAGTTTTACTTCATCCTTTCCAATTTGGATGATTTTTCTTTCTTTCACTTTTCTAACTGCTCAGGCCAAGACTTCCAGTAATATGTTGAACAAATGTAGTGAGAATGGACTTGTTTCTGATCTCAGAGAAAAAGCTTTGTGTCTTTCACCATTGACTATGATGTTAACTGTCAGTTTGTCATATATGGCCTTTATTATTTTGAGATATCCCTCTATACCTGCTTTCTTGAGAGTTTTTATCATAAATGGGTGTTGAATTTTGCCTGTTGAGATGATTGTGTGATATTTATCTTTCATTTTGTTAGTGTGGTGTATCACATTACTGATTTACAGGTGTTAAGGCATCCTTGCATCCTTGGGAAAAACGTCTCACTTGATCATGATGTACAATCTTTTTAATGTGCTGTATTCAATTTGCTAATATTTGTTAAGGGTTTTTATCCATGTTGATCAGCGATCTTGACCTATAATTTTATTTTATTGTGGTGTCCTTGTCTGGTATTTGTATCAGGGCAATGCTGGCCTCATAAAATGAGTTTGGATGAGTTTCCTCCTGTTATATTTTTTGGAAGACTTTGAAAAAGATTGGTGTTAATTCTTTGAATGTTTGGTAGAATTTACCAGTGAAGCTGTCTGGTCGTCCACTTTTGTTTGTTGCATCATAAAAATTTTATCAAAAGCAATTTGATTTTTACATCTTACTAACTTAAAACAAATGCTCTACTTTTAAACTCTGTTTAAGGAAATCTAATCTTTTTCAGGTGTCACTAAAATTACTTCCAAATAATTGAGATTTATTCAGTGTCAAATAGTATCTTGCATTCACAAAGATAAAGATATTAAATAAAATTTTAAATTGCTGTATTATTTTGTGAGTCAATGGTAAGTATTCTTGGCACTTTTCATATGTATTTTTTTTCTAGAGAAGTTTTATGTTTACAACAAAATTGAGAGGAAGATACAGAAATTTTCTATTTATCCTGTGCTCCCATATAGAACCTCTCCCATTATAAACATTACTCACCAGAATGGTACATTTTTTGCCAAGAATGGACATATATTGATACATCAGAATAATCTAACATCCATAGTTTACCTTAGCATTCACCCTTCATGCTATAATTCTATTTAAGCAGTGTTTAATAAGTTATCTATCATTTCCTATTTTTCTTAATGAAATATTTTATCTATTTCTGATATAATTAGAATTTTTACAGAATTACAAACAATAACGTTTTACTATAGTTGCTGGTTTATTTCTATAAATTTGGTAGTTCTCAGGTATGAATGATTTGATGAAAATGAATGATATGCAATAATAGTCACATTTTCATTCATACTTGCACAAGTTCCATGGTTTAGCAGTTCTCAGAAAGAAATTTGAAAGAGAAATAAGGTAATAAAAAGGATAATTTTTTAGGGTTTCTCACACACAGACATTTTCATCTCAGAAGCAGTTACATCTTTCTTAAATGCAAATTTAGATAAATATAGCCACTAAAATAATATCTAATCATACTTGTCAGTTTATTATGGAAATATTTAATCTTATAAGGATTATATGTTATTGAATTATATTTTATATTGCTTTTCATTATCTAAAAGTAAGTGAACGTATTTAAGAGAAATCTGAATCAACATGAAGTGTCTAGAAAGGAATTATAGGTTTAACCCTACACGAGAAAGTTCTAATATTAGGAGCAAACAGACATCTGATCATGGAACTGGTCCTCACACAAACAACTTTTCAAATCAAATAATTATGTTTTTGTTGATTAATGATATTCTAGAAATCATCTTAACATTCCAAGGTACTTCTCCTTTGCTTTACAAGTTCACAAGCAAAACACCAATAAACTCACCGTTTTCTTTTTTAAGCTTAATTAAGTCTTAGAAAGAACACTGAGTAGATGAGCAAAGAGGAAGCTAATGAGAAAGAGAACCTACTTATAAAAGTAGCAGTGACAATATTTTTGTTTGTAATTAAACCGTATTGAATTACTAATGCTAAAACCTATGCTATGTGCTCCCCAAATCATGTTCTTTCTTCCTGGGCACCAAGCCGAACTACATATCTTGTCTCCATGTAGTTTTAAGGGGGACCATGTGGGTGAGTTCTGGCCAATGAATGTGGGCAATCACCATGTATGTCACTTCCAGGACTGATCTCTCCCGTGACCTTCCTTGCTCTCTATTTGCTCAGTGGATGACTAGATGCCAAAGGTTTAGTGGAGGACTCCAGAGCCCTTTAGGATGCCCAGGTCAGGGGATGGCAAAACCATAGATAGAAGTGGCCTGCATGCCTGAGCCATTTTATGGTGGAAGCTGTCTAAGAATGCCATTCAAACTGGGACATCCACACTGGATGTCTGTGAATGAAAAACTGTTACCATGTTAAGACACCGTGATACGCGGTTTGTTTGTTGACAGGAGTTAGCCAACACAAAACTAGCGATTTCTTTTTGATATCTTGAAATCTTTAAAAGAATGGGCCAATTTTAGGAAAGAGCCAGAGGTGTTTATCTCAAATACAATGAATGAAATGTGGGGATAAGTTCATGTGTGTATTTTTATTAAATAAGCCTCCTAGTATTCCAAATTTTCTTCTTTGGAAATTGCTCATCAACTTTGAAAAGGCTTAGCTTATAAAATGAGACAGCTTCTGGCCCAACACCAAATCAAGTGAAAGCATAACAATGTCTACACACTGCTACATCAGAGCAGCAGAAGGTGCAAAAATAAGAGCCCCAGTTGGATTATTTAACCAATTATTTTCAAAGAGGCAGTCTGTGCATTGGCACAGGGTTATACCCAATTGCCAAATTTGTTACACAAAAGGATTTCTGCCTTTCTCTTTAATTGTGTGTCTGCCACAATCTTAGACCATCCAGACAGTGGCATGGTGATCACCTGAATTAATTTTTAAAAACACATGCTAATCAAGTTCTCACACGTTCCAGAATCTACCACTCATACCTGTAACAATAGTGACAGAACCCAGAAGACAATAAGCTGCCCAAATCATATCGTGTCTCACAACAAGTAAGATTCAATATATTTTTCATTTTTAACTCTTTATTCCTAAGATATTTCACAAATATGTCTGGGGAAATGCTCTTGTATTGGATCCTAGAATTAGCTCACAAGTCTGGGGCCATATCTATGTGGTGGGTATGGTTCATCTCAACAAGTGTAGAGCAAGGCTGTTTAAATGCAGGCTTGGATTTCTTCATAGTAAAGGCAGAACTCCTTGGGGAAGTGTCTCTGACATGTGCTCCCAGAATCCAATAGGGTGGCCTTGACTGAGGGGAAATTTCTGGTTGAAATGAATAGCTTTGGGGTGGGTGATGAATGCAGCTGCTCTGCAACGTTAGCCTTGGTGGTTGGGATTTCTCTTGAATGGCCAGGAGGGTAAAGCCTGCCAGTCTGACCATGGCTGCCTTCAGTGACTATGTATCATCTTACTGCCTGCCTGGGGACTTCTATAGAGCACGTGAAACAAAGGTTGTTATGATCCAATTGGAAGTTGAGTTGTGTCACTTTTTTCTTGTCTCTTGTTTAAATCACTAAACGTTTTCCTTTAAAATATGTTTGTGTATATATTTTCCCCTCCAGAACTTTAGCAAGATATTCCCATTTTATAATAACTACACATTACCCTTTATTGTTACCTTACCAAAATTTTGTGTTGTTAGTTAGGTTGTAATTCCTTTAGATTTAGCAACTATGTGTATATTTATTTATGCTTTAAGGCCTTGTGAAAATGTGGTGATTAATTAGTATAGTTCTGATAATGGTGTTAAGTTAACAGAAGTACTTAAGAGCTTTCAGTTTGAAAGAAATAAAAATTTTTTGAAGGAAAATTCAAAACTAAAGTTAAATAATAGTCTTTTTAAATTCCATCTATTATATGTGAATTTAATATACAGTTGAAAAAGGAGAATAAGTATGTTTAGTCAGAGCTTAAAGAGAATGGGACTAGATGTTTGGTAGCTTGATAAGAAGTTAAGTTTCTCTAAATTTGATTTTATTTGATGTCTTCTTTTATGCCTTATAGAGAATTTATGTTTGAAATAAAATACTTTAGGAGTGAAGCCTCCTAAAGTCTGTCAGAGCTGGGGAGACAAAGCCACATCCTAGGAAGGGTGTGTTACAGTCCACGGCACTTTCCTCTCCAGTCAGTGGCCATAATTCAAATCTGTGTGGGGCAGAATGCTCAACAATTAGCTCTGAAGCTCCATCACAGACATTTCAGAGTAAAATAGGGAGAGAGGACCACCAGGCTCCTAAGCAAATGTACAGGAGAGCCAGTCCTAACTCTGGGACTTGGCTAGAAATGCACAGTGATGCATCTTAGACTTGAGATATCACAGTTATACAAGGTTGGAAAACATCTGAAAATCAGCAATAGAATGAAAAACGAAAATCACATAAACGTCTCAGTACATACAAGAAATGCAAACACTGGACAAGTTAGGAACAGAAGGGCACTTCCTTCACCTGATAAAGGGCATCTACAGAAAACCCAGAGTTGACATTACACTTAATGGTGCGAGACTGGACACTGTCCTGGTCACATCAGGAGCAAGATGAAGATGTGTACGCTTAGCAGGTGTGCTCAGCAGCCATGCCTCTCAGGTGCGTGTCTGAAACAAGGCAGCCTGTGCAGGCAGCAAGCAGATGAGCATAGCCTGGGGCGGTGCATGTCGTGGCAGTGGGGCTAAAGGGCACGGGGTGCTTCCCGGGTGATGAAAGTGTTTTAAAATTGACTGTGGTGCTGGTTGCATACTTCTTTGAATAGCTAAAAACCATTGCATTGTATACTTTAAACAGATGACTATATAATATCTGAATTATGTATCAATAAAACTGTAAAAAATAAATAATCCATGTGTCAAAATAGAATCATAACAAAAATTAAAGGATTGGTTTAACATAAGGATAACAAAAATACTACATATTTAAAACTTGTAAAAAATAACAAAGGTAGACTTTAAATAAAACTTAAGTAGATATTAGGAAAGATGAAATGCTGATTTTTCTTTCAGTTTTTTATTGAGGGATTACATATATACAGAAAAGTGTGTGAAGTGGGCTATTCTTCAATGTACAGCTATGTGAGTTTTTAAATATGTATAATCCTGTAAAACATAACCCAAGCAGAATATAATGTTTATTTACCACAGAAGGTCCTCTTTTTTGTCCCTTTTCAATTGATAGCCACCCCCACGGAGGTAACCAGTATTCCGACTTCTATCACTATTAGTAATTCTGCCCATTCTTGACCTTTCTGTGGATGAGTTTTCATTACATACTGTGTGGGTTGAGAGCAACTGGAGATGCAGAAGCAAACTGTTGGCACAACTGGCTCTTTGTTGCTGTGTGACTGAGGTCCCTATCGCTGGCTGTGTTCATCCTCTGAGGCACCAGCATCCTCAGCCTGAGGCCCCATCTCACAGCCTCATCATACTTCTCATGTGTAACTTCTGCCCCAGCCTGAGAAGGCCACCTGCTTCTATAAGGCATCACTGACTGCATCGGACCCATCCACTAAAGTCTACATGTTAAGATCAGCTGGCCTGGCACTCCATCACATCTCAACATCCCTTCAAAGCCCAACCTAGACCAGTGTCTGAGTGGCCAATGTGCACGAAGCTTGGGGCCATATCTAAAATTATGCCTAACAGAAGTAGAAAAAAGTCACATTTTCAGAAAAATAAAAGAAGGCGCAATCATTCATTTTTACTAAAAGAATGCCTAAAGGTCATGATCTGCAAGAAAAATAAATCAACTCAGATGAGACTGGGCATACGAGAAAGAAGAATGAACAGAGAGCAAGAAAACACAAGTCAGTTTAACAAACACAGACTATTTAAAACAATGATAATATTAACTGACAGAATAAGAATAGTGAAGTTAAATTAGTGGATAAAAATAACATGTAAGATGAGATAGTAGAAAAGAGATGCAAAGCATTTTAAATACTTTGCTCTTTTTAGTGGGATGAGAGATAATAATTATCTTTAGGCTGAGAAAGTTGAGTTCGAATGTTAAAAATATATATATATAACTTCTCACCAAATAATTATAATAGTAATATACTATAATAAAAAAGTTCAGTGACCCCAAAACAAGGCAGGAAGGGAGGTAAACTAAGCTGGAAATAGAAAAAACAAACAAAAAGCATAAAATGATGGAAATTATCACTAATCTATGAGGACTCTCAGTAGATATATGTGGACCCAACTCCCAAGCCAGGAGACAAAAAATTGTCAGACTAGATTTATAAAGATGCATCTGTATGCTATTTTCAAGGGATTCACTTAAAATAGAGAAATTAAAAGTACGTGGTGGTGGTTACATGAATCTATACATGTATTAATATCAATGGAATATTGATAGAACTAGATCACATAAGAGAAAATAGTCAAGTTGATTGTATGACAATTTTAACATAAAACAGAAAATAAATTAAAAGTAAAAAAAATCAAAGTTATATACCAGAAAATACAAAAACAGTTTATGAACACTATTATATAATGATCTTTAATGCAAAAACACATCAGGAAAAGTAAGGAGAATCATTGCATAATGATACATAATCATAAATCATCCTGGTTTAAATGACCCAGAAATTTTGGATCTATATTAATATACCCATCATTAAACAGCTTAAACATATAAAGGAACATTACTAGAATTAAGGATGTATTAGAAAATCTACCATACACCTGGTATAGTAATTGACAGAGTCAAGCAGAAAAAAATTATGAAAGACACAGAATATTTGAATTACATGATTAACAAGCTTATGTGCATGTAAGTATGTATACAACATGGAACAAGTCAGGACAGTACTGACATCCGACATTAACTGAGCCTCACCAGTGAGCTTATGTCTCAGACTCAGTGCTGGTGACCAGGAGTTTCACCACATCATTCTTTGTCTCAACTTTGTTCATGGTGTCTTACATAACAGGTATTTAAAAATGTATATAGATTAATTTATTCCTAATGTAACTAGGCTTTATGCAATACATAATAATTTACTCTTTTTAATAATTTTGGGGACTTTTAATGTTTTGTTTGATTATGAAACATCTCGGATTGTGAAATATATGAACTATCAGATGGTTACATAAACCTATATGTGTATTAATATCAATAGAAATATTGATAAAACAGTATCACAAAAGAAAAAATAGTCAAGTTGACTGTGTAATCATTTAAACATGATAAATGTAAAGTAAAATAATCAAATTATATACCGGAAAATACAAAAGTAGCTTATATAACCATATTAATGTTTATATTAAAGGAAATATAAATAGGATTAAGGAGATATGAATATCAGATATAGTTCATATGTCTGATATTCCATCCATCATATATTTCAGATAGTTCATAGCTGATATAGTTCATAATCAAATACAACTTTAAAAGTCTCTACAATTATTTTGAAAGAGTAAATTACTGTGCTCTGATAGAACCCAATAACCATAGGAATAAAATTAATTAATTATATAAATTTTCAAATATTTGTCATGTAAGAGATACCATGGACAAAGTTAAAAACTGGGAGAAATGTCTGCAAAATATATGAGAGAAAGGGTTACATATCCATTTAAACAAAGATCTTAGATACAATAAAATGATAGCTAAGTATTCATCATCTATTTTATACCTCATTTTGTGTGGATGTTATTTAATGCTGATTGCAACTCTATGAGGTATTACTTATATCCCCATTTTTCTAAAGAGCAATTGGAGGCTTGGAAAGATTAAGCAAAGTCATGAAAGTAGCAAGAGACAAAAATTAGAATTCAGACCCTGTAATTCTGGCCCCAGGTCCCATGCTGAGCTAAGACCACTGTACTGTACAGCCTCCCAAGAAAGGGAAGAAACAGCCCAATTAGAAAATTAAAAATGAAAAGAAATGTACAAGAAGCAATATAGAGGAAATGCAAATGGAAAGTAAACATATGTCAAATGCTCCAACTTACTAACAAAGAAAATGTATATTAAAACAAAAGGAATACATATTTTATCCACCAGATTTTAAGAAATAGTGACTTCTCATATCCAGGGTTGTTGACACTGGGGAAATGGTATTTTCATGCACTTTTGGTGGTGCACGACTTTGCACTGTTTATGAAGATATGAAATGAATCAGTTCTTCATCTCATCAAACTATTAGCCAGGATTCAGAAACACATTTTGGAGGGATGGTTATTGTAGCATTGTTCAATAGTCAATTACTCCCTCACTGCAAGCAGATCATGCTGGTGGGAAGAGGAAGATAAGGAAAGCTCTGGAGAATGGCACAGTCTGTCCCCAAAAGTCACTGAAAGGGACACACAAAGAGAGGAGGTCCCCACACATGCCTGCTTTGCCTAGCCCCTAGAGATGCCTTTTGTCAACATTGTTGTCATAGGAGAAGTTTTGGTCCAGCCCACAGGGGCTCACTATCACAGGTCCTGCTCAGAAGTCTAACTGTGATTCCCTACATTTCCAGTTCACATGCATGTCTCAGCCACCACTATTCACTGTAATTCCAGTTTTTTTCTTCAGATGCATGACTATGCAGAATAAAGTCAGGCAGAGTTACTGATGATGTTGGGTCAAAGGGGTAAAATATTGACCTCACCCTGGAAACGTCTCTCATATTTGCATGATTCACCATCTTCATAAGGCCAATTTCATAGGTAGATGACACCTGTGTCCTGAAAAAAATAAGCAGGATGAAGTTTTTACTCTGGTACAGGTAAGGTTTGTATTGATTTGTCCCCTTTGTCCAGTTCCTAACAGCCACATATGTAAGTATGAGATTGCTGGCCATAGCCAGATGCCATCTGTGGCCGGGTGGCTGCAAGAATCTGACACACCAAATGTGCTTTGCACACAAGGTGCTGGTCCCATAATTCCACTATCCTATCACCTGAGCCAGCCAACAACAAATAAGCTGTGTGAGTCAAACACCCAGAAACTCTTCATTGTGGTAATGAATTTACCTGAAGGATACCCTTTAATCACTGGATACCCTTTAATACAAATAAAAATAAAATAAAATTTAAGCTGTCAAATTTCATACAAGCTTTCACAGAGGGAAAATGTACATTCAGTCTTAAAATAATGCTATTTTAAGAGATGTATTACGAGACCACAAAATAGGTAAGATGGATTACAACAAAGACAGCTGAGTGTAGTAATATGAATAGAACTTCCAAACTTAAATCATTTATGCTGAATTGTGCTTAATCATCACATGTAGAAAAACAAGATGATTTTGACAAACGAGTCATTAATGTGGAAGCTTTCTTCATCATGTAATATTCTTGTCAGGCTATTTGTGTGTGTCAGAGAGTTTCACAGATAAGCAGCAAAGTGCAGAGACTGTATGGGGAAGGGGCTTTTTCCAGATGAAACTCTAACCTGCAGGGTCAACCTGTGATGCTGTGAATTGTTCATAGGGTTTGCTAGTGATGAACATGTTTTTCACTCTCCAAAATTTAGTTGCCACCCAGGAATTTGACATTAATTATGGTATAGAGCACACCCTTTCCTGACTGTGCTGTGCAGAGCAGTCAGCTCCCTGCCACATACGTACACAGTAACAAATAAATTGTAATCGCCAAAAGATTAAATTATTCTGCATTGTGGCGAACTATGATCTAAGAATGTCAGGTAACATGGTAATTACGTTTAAAGTAACTTGATAATTTTAAAAAAAATTACTAAGTAATCTGCTGAAACACGCAGTAATTATGTGGCTACACGTCCCTTCCCATTATGTTAGCACCAAATTATGGGTTAGAGTTTCTATACCCACCTTTTTTACTCTCTCAACAAAAGATGCAAGAGTTGAGACTCTGGTGAAGAGGCTGAGGACTTTTTCCATAGTACAGTCGACAAAAGAATGAACATTTCAAGCACAATGTAAGATATAATTTTTTTCAAGTTTCTTCTTCTAAGCAGAGCAAGGGAGGCTGTCTACAAGACTCTTTTTCTCATTTTGAAGTGGCATCAATCTGCTGAGGGGAGAAGAAAGCAAGAGGACATGTCATTAGAAGTCATCTTAGTAATGGCCATCTGGAACTTCATTTGAAATCTGCAGGATTTCTAAAACAATTCTATAGTAGTTAAACGGGGCTAGTAGTCACCAGGGACACTTGCAAAGATTCGTAGTCACCAGCAGGTGTAAGTTGAACTTATTGTAAAGTGTGATGATGATGATGATGATGATAATAATAATAATAATAATAAATACCAATGTGTGTTGCTGGGAAATAATGCATAAGGGCAGGCAGGCAGGTCCATAGTGAAAATCTGTGTTCCACTATGATGAGGCAGGAGACATGTGTAAACTCCAGGCACTCTGTGCATGCTTGGTGCCATTGTGAGTTGTTTCTAGAGTGTAAACGTGTGGGAGATATTGGACCATCTGATCAGAATAGAATTTCTGATTAGAATGGAACGTGATGCTAAACTGGTGAGGGAGAAAGGTGAATTGTTATGGAGGAATCAGGATAAGAATAAATACAGATTTAAATCAGACTTCCTAGGTCCATGTTTTTCAGAATTTTCTGTGGCCCATTGGTACTTCCTGATTTTCTGAAAAGTGGTCCTTTAATGGTTTGAGAAGAGAAATAAAGAAATAAAGTAATTTTATGTTTATATAGCTCACATATTTAAAAGGTCAGATTAATTATGATTTTCACAGATTCCTCATTTGTTTCTCAAAAGTCATTTTGTTTGTAGAAGTTGTGTAGACACACAATAACTGAGTTGCTCAGGTCCTTCAAGCTGACGCTTGGCTAGCAGGGAACTGAGTGGCTGTATGACATTCCCCTTCTGTCTTTGTGACATTTTCCTGCTACCCTTTATTGTCATTACAATGTCATTTTTCATCATCATTATTGTGCTGTATTTTCATATGAACTTTAATGATATGAATCAATGGCTCAACATTGGTCACTGCTGCGTAAAGCTTATTTTCAAAGCAATATTTTAGGAATGTGTATTTTATGCCAGCCACATTTTTATGCCCTGAAGATGCAGCAATGAGGAGGACAAACAGGTGTCCCCACTCTGACATTCTAGTCCCATGATGGAGGGAGATAGGCAGTAAATTGCAAACAAGCAAATATGTTTTGGTCAATGTGACTGCATATAGGACAGTGGTCCCAGAAGATGATCATGGAGCTGGACATTTCTGTCACCCAGTGATGTGGTAGCAGGGGTGACGTGGTGTGAACTCATTCCTCATGAGTTTGTAGTGATGCTGCCGCCAGTTGTGTGAAAGCACAGCACATCTAACTGCAGCAGTGGGCTGTATCATCCAGGCCTCAACACTGGTGTTCTCACAACAGCAAAATGACCTCAAGGCACATCTTTTAGAACATTTCTGTCATTGAGTGGCACATGGCTGTGATGGAAAAACATCACCCTGTAGTTTGTGAGATGAGGAAATAAAAAATGATACTGGGTGCAAGTGCCTAGGATGGTGGGGCTGCCATAGAATGAATGTCACAGAAGGCCACTGAGGGAGAGAACCGTGAGCTGGATAATACGACAATTGAGCAACAGCTATGTCCAGGGAATGGCTTACCTGGCAGCAGGAACAATAAGTGTGAGGGCTGAGGCAGGGCCACAGAAATGCATCCTTGTGCAATGATGCTGCACATGTCAATGAAGAAGAAGGCTCCAACATGAGTGCAGGCACACCAGGTGGGCGCTTGCCTGGAGCACAAGCCCCAGGTGCCAAAAGCCAAGGGAAGCCTTTACTAGTGATAGATGGGAGCTGGATGCAGACTGGCACGTGGACAGGAGCCCCGGGGAATGCAGGCAGAACAGCACCCACAGCTTTGCAGGCTCTTCTGCCAGGAACTCCAACAGGTGCCCCATCTGGGGAAGAGCTGAGAAATCTCCCCATATGGCCTGGCAAGGGAAGAAGAGGTGGAATTCTTCATGAACTCTCGCCCCTGAAGATCCCTCTCCCTCACAAAGCCTTAATTTTTTGCAAGAAGGACTTCCTGTAGAGCAAATTGAAGCCTTATCCAACCCTTCCCTAGCCTACTCCAAAGTTCCTGTCTCATGTAAGGGAAAAGTAAATAAAAGCTGTAGTCAACAGGCAGTTAAGGAAATAGACTTGGAAAACCAAAGCGGGGATGGACTGGCAGGGGGAGGGAGAGGCATTGTCCTGGAAAAGTCCACAGATACTTCTGAAGACCACACCTCAGAGAGGCCCACTAAAATAACCAGGCTTAACTAGAAAGTCAGAAAATGGCTGCCTTGCCACATACCCCACAACGACAGAAATAAGCTTCTAGTAGTAACTCTAGATTACAGCTGAAAGAACGACCAGACACAGATTCTTTCCACAGAATAGCACAAAGCAAACCTCTGAACCCAAGAGGGGAGACAAAAACCAGGACATAGAGGAATCTGAAGCCCCTGGGCCTATAACTGCAACAGAGACTAAACGCCCCCAGACTCCTTGCCAGATTAGCACAGACCCTTGCCCAGAAGCTCCACTTACCTCCTGTGTATTACCTTTTGCAACATGTCTGCTTTCAAAATAAAAAACAATTACAAGGCATGTCAAAAGATAAGAAAAACACAGTCTGAGGAGACACAGTGGTGATCAGAGTGAGACAGACATGACACAGATGTTGGAATTATCACAGAGGGAATGTAAAATAACTATGTTAATATGCTGATGACTTTAATGGAAAAAGTAAGCAACATGCACAACCAGATGTGTAATATCAGTAGGCAGATGGAAATACAAGAAAGAATCAAGAGGAAATGCTGGAAATGAAAACCCAATGCCAGACATGAAAGTACCTTCAGTAGGCTCAGCAGATGGGATATAACCAAGGAAAGAATCAATGGATTCAAAGATGGATCAATAGAAACTGTGAAAGTAGGTCAATCAAAACTCACACACAAAGGAAAACTGAAAAAAATTTTTAAAAGAGCATCCAAGAAGTGTGGGGCAATAGCAAGTGTAATGTGTATATTTGGAGGAAATATACACATTATTTTGTGTATATAATGTGTATATTTGGAGAAAAAAAAGCAGAAGAAATATTTGAGGAAATAATGGCTGAGAACTCTCCAGAATTGATGACAGACAGTAAACCATGGTTCCTAACATGTCAGAGAATCCCCAAGCAGGATAAATGCAAAATCTTGAAGAAAGCCAGAGTGGGGGAACCTTTCTTACAGAGAGAAAATATTGAATTTTACAAAATCCTGTCCAATTTATCAGAAATGAAATACAAGGAATTAAATGCACTGGACGAAGTTGGGCTACCATTCACATGACCTGCCATCAAGCTTCCAGGACACTGCGAGGACACATTGCAATGCAGATCACCTGATGCATGACAGAATAATTATTAATTTAATGATGTACTGTTTATTTGTATTGCTTAATGGTTATGAAAGTTCACATTTGCCTGTTTTATTAATCTAAAGGTTTACTGAGTCATAGGAACAAGTATTTGGCATTGCCTCCTCACAGAGCTGTGCCTGTGGAAAGCAAACCCAGGAACGTGTCCAGCAGACAGAGTCCTCAGTGGCGGTGCCACTGCAACCTGTATCCATGTGAGTCGATGGCTGCTGTGAATGCTTATTTCCAGTTATTGAGCTTGTACAGTCTGAGAAGAGATGGCATCAAGCAAGAGCAGACTGTGCTGGACTAAACTGATGAGCAGGAATGGAGGGGTGAATTGGGCTTTCAACGTTTGTGTTTTTTCATGGAATGGGGGTCAGGTGGTGTGAGTGTCTCTCTGCATGTGCGTTGCTAAAGAGGAGTGGCAGACAGCACCTTGGGTGTATAGTGGCCCTGAACTTAAAACAACTAACATGATGCTGTTTCTTCCGAATGTAATCATCTTTGTGTGGGGTCAGGGAGGTGTCACGGTGTTGTGTTTGTTCAGCTCTGCTCAGATCCCGGACAGTGCTGGGTGGTGGGTGGCACCCTGTCAAAGGCTGTTTGTAATGCAGAGGGAAGGATCTGGAATTAAAGGCACTGCATGGGGGAACACGTCACATGACCTGGGTCATTCCACAGAATGAAAGGAGGCTCCTGGTGGACATTTCTGCTGCCTCTGAAGTCTCTTGCATTATGTCATGTTGAATATGCAGTAGACGTGTTTTCATTGCTCTTGGAAGGCAGACTGTGAACAACTGTCAAAAGTTATAAAAACAGCCAGCTGGCTTAATGTGAGATGGGCATTTCCAACTTTCAGTGCTGTCCACCAGCAGGCCTGAGCATGCTTCTCCAGAGCGGTGCTGCACGCACGAGGCTGGACCCGGCATTTTGGTCTTCCTCTCCCACCAGCAGGCAGTAATACTTCCTAGGAAACTGGTTGGTAGATAATCATCACTGAAGTTGCAAATCAGAAATAATTACTCTTTGCTTCTTCGCGGGTTCAAATTAGCTTAGTTAATTATAACAACCTGCATTTCCACGTATGTTGGATAGATTATAATCCTGTATTTAAGTTTCCTAATATTTCCTTTTTAAAGTGACTACATGAAACTTAACAAAATAATCTGATGCGAGGCAATATTTAATTAAACCCCAGCAATTTGTAAACACATTGACATTTCTTTGAAGTATTAAAACAGTATGAAGTTTATTCATGAGCTCATGAAAGCTGTCACCACATTATGTGCATACATAAGTAAAAGTCAAGGTAATTGAAGACGAATTTATTCTCACTTTTTGCCATATAACCAGATACTTGAAGAAATTTTCTAAAGAAAGGAGAGAAAATGCAATGAATTTGAAAAATTTGAGAAGACGGTCTTTTGCATGAAGTAGATGAGAAAATATATTTTAGTGTGGTAGTCAGGCAGTACACAGGATGGGGTATCTGTCTCCGGTTACCTTGTTCCAGTCAGAGTGGAATGTTCCTGGTGTCATGCAGGGGGTGGCTTCAGCCATAACAAAGGGCTGTTTGTGAATACACTGAGCTTCACATGGGAAGATAAAAGATATGCTTCAGACAGGAGAGTGATAGTAATCTAAGGAAAGAGACAAGATGTATGTGGGAATGACAGTACAAAAGGAGACAAAGATGGGATGTTGGGCGGCAGGCCCTTTGGCCTAAGCATTCAGTAAGACCAGCATGGTGGCTGGGAGAGGGCTGTGAGATGCTTCCACAACAGTGACCCGCGGTCGCCTGTCCTGGGGCCATGTTGTGGAAATTCCAATCTGTGCTCATGTTGACTTCAGATGCTACATGGAGTAAAAATTAATAGTCCCTCAAAGCTCATTAACCTTTCAGTGATCTTCATTTCCTTCAGTACCCAAGTTAAGTTAATTGTCCTAAGGCAGGGGGCACAAACAGTGTCATCAACGCCTTTCCTTGCACCCCAGTCCCTGTCTCCCTCACCTCTCCACTTAGCTTCTTCCACGACCCACTTTTCACTCCAGTTTTTCCTGCATCCCCACCTTCCCACACCAGCTTCTGGACAGCATTCTCCTCAGCCTTCACTGTTTTCTGGTAAGAGCCTGTGCTTGCAGGACACATCCACCCTGTCTGCTGGTGCAGAAGGGCATTCGTGAGGGCCGTTCATCTTGTCAGAGGGACCTGGCAGCTGAGGTAGGCCCAGGTACACGTTGCTTCCACAGCAGTCTTCAGCCACACTGCCTGCTAGCTTCATCTACCTGGTTACAGCCCACAGCCCATGGTTCAGTGTTCCTAATTTTCCAGTGACTAGTGATGGTCGGGTCTCCTGACCACACAGGGGCCAGGTTCCCTCATTTATCTGTAAGAGAGTTTTATAATAACAAATTCCCAAATGATTACGAGAGTCAAATTAGGTATCAAAAGTGAAATATACCTTGTGAAAAATAAAACATAACTGCTTAGCCTCAAATTATTGGCCATTTCCATTTTCCTTTCTATTGGGTTGTCGGAAAATCATGACATATTTTTTCTATGTTTTTTTGGTTGCAAAAATGCGTCATGACTTTTCTGACAACCCAATAATACCTATCTGTGATCTCCCATTATTTTCCTATCCCTAATTATGTGAAAAGATCTGCAAAATAATGAACTTTCAAAGGAAAAAAGACAGGTCATAAAGTGGTTAAAAGCACCAAAAGTAT
Source organism: Hipposideros armiger (assembly GCF_001890085.2). Lineage (NCBI taxonomy): Eukaryota > Metazoa > Chordata > Mammalia > Chiroptera > Hipposideridae > Hipposideros > Hipposideros armiger. Next base: position 81,702 of record NW_017732215.1, read on the forward strand.
CTGGATAAAACTGAGATAGTTGAGGTCAATATAGTGTATTGTAAATTGATCATAAATAGTAGCTGGGCGTCACTGTCTATTCATTTTTTAGCAAAAAACTACAACAACGTGCAGATTAAAATCTAGCCACGAATGTGGAGAGGTCATCCTTTTCACTCTGTGTTTACCCTGGAGGGGCTCCACTTCAATCACTTTCAGCCTCTCTCTCTCTCTCTCTGAATCACTGGAAGTGACACCAGATTGCTGACTCATTTCTTCCCTATTTTCTCTCTGCCCTATTTCTCCTTGTGGGAGGGACTGTAATTATTCAGGGCTCTGACTAGCTGGGCACGTTCCATCTGGAGGAACATTAGCCCACTCACTTACCTAACAAAACTAAAATCATGCTCTTTAAACTCAATTTTATCAGAAATAAAGATTGTATTTTAATTTCTGTTTGTTTGACTCACTCAGGTCTCCCTAATGTGTGTTGCGGGGAAGGAGTGATTTTTACTGTGTTCTCCTCTCTCTGCAACAGGTGCCATGCCATATGACTATGCGTGTGACACAATCTACCTTTGCAATACTTTCTGATAGATGGGAGGAAGGAATGAACACAGGTAATTTAAGACAGGTGATTCAGTAACTTTGGCTTTGAATCTCAACTCTACCATTTGCTAACAGTGTGCTTTGGGAGAAATTTGGCTTAATCTCTCTGAGATTCAATATTCTCATCTGTAGAAAGAGAGCAATAATCCCTGCCTCATGGCAATGATACAAGATCAAAGATAATATCGATGTATAAAAGTTTCATAAACTCTGGTGCTAAATTAACCTTGTCCTAGCTTGTCTTCCTTATACCATCACCTGCTCCCCACACACACCACCCCCACCAGCCAGGTAATCTTGATTACTGACCTGGTTTACCGTAAGATTTTCTTCATCTTTAAACATGAGTCAGGACCAGAGCCCTGAACACCAACTGCTAAATTTGAAATCTCCAAACACTGATGTCAGGCCTGGATTTCATCTGTCAACTGTTACCTGTTGCTGTCCTCAGACTGTTTCACCAGAGTCTCTGTCACTGACCATCTCTTGCCTAGATTTCTGCCTGTAGCTGAGTAATTAACACATCTGTACTGTGCTTAACACATCTTCCTAAACATATACATGTGCATATACATATATACATACACACATGTACCCATACACACATACGCATACACATACACACATACATACACACATACATACATACACATCCCCACACACTATCCACATACATATACACACTTGACATATACATAGACACATATATCTATAATAATAATGTCCAGAAGGTAAAATGTTGAGCATTCTTCTTTTCTTTTTAAATAAATAATATATGGCGGTTGAATACAATGCCTGTCATATGAGTTAGTTCCAAATAAAAATTTATGACCTTAAAACCTTACAATCCAAGTCACTCCTGGTAAGAGCAGCTGGAAGTTCCACTTATAGAGTGCATTTAGAGATTTTCTGGGTGTGAGAGGCAGAGCAGAAAGCCCAGAGACTTCCCCAGAATAGCACCGGGACCTTTCCTTCAACAGCTGCAGGTCTAGGCTATCTCTGCTCTAGTCTCAAACTGAAATGAGATGCTAACAATAGTATGGTGCTGAGTAATTGTTATGGGGAAAGCACATAGAAGAATTCATATAGCATGGTCTTCATTGTATTCGATGGTATCTATCAGACATTGGAGAGAAAATTCACTGGAAAACGTACAATATTGCATGTCAGGTCCCATTCAGCTAAAAACACAAGAGTGGCTCTATTATTATGGATGCAAGTGCAGATGTCCCCAGAATGGAAGAGCATTTCTCTTGAAACTTTTGAATAAGGACACTCATGTCCCACCTGAGAGGTCAGTGGTTCCACCTTTCTGTGTAACTGGACTTCAGCATGTTCTGTCCTCTAAAGTGACATGGAGAGTGTGGGAGTCTATTGCTGATGACAGAAGAATAACATCTTTGACATCTAGTGTGCAAAGAGGTTCCATTCTTTACCTTGGTAACACAAGACCTCACCAATCCTGGGTGCCATGTTTTCCAGCCAGTTCCTTCCATCTGTCCTCAGGTGAGATGGGGCTGGTGACATGTTCCCTGAGTGAGGAGGCCTGTGATCCCAACATATTCTGAGACACATATGGGTTCCAGTAAGTGGAGGAGCTGGCTGGCAAGGGTCCCTCAACCTCTGGTATTCTGGCAATCACTTTGGGGATAGGAGGCTATACACAGGGGAATGTTAAAGCAGAGTCCAGAAATGCTGTTTCTAGGATTTTTGGGTCTTTGAATTGGGGGTATTACAGACAACACTGGATTCACTGGATTTTCAAAATACGACAGAAGAAAAGATGGAGCCAAACCCAAAGTCAAGCACTGTGTAAGCCTGCCCAACCCAAGGAGGGAGGTGAGGTTGCAACAGGCATTTCCGAACCAATAATCTAAATTCCCACCTACAGGCACTATTATTATGTGCTCAACGTATATTATTATTTATAAGAGAAATGCCAGTGCTTAGGGGTCACACTCTTGTCCTTGAGACACACCCAGTGACCACTGTTCCAGGAACATCGCCATTGTGGAAGTGCTCCCTGGAAGGAAAGTGTCAGTGTGCAAGAAGTGTCGTAGAACAGCCTTGGCTCAAGTCAGGACCCCTGTGTGTGTTCCCGGGTTCCAGCTGGCTGCAGGCAGCTGGGAGGGGCCCCTGCAGGTGGGAACAGCAGGACTGGTGGAATGAAGCTGGTATCCACACGCACCCAGGGGGCGCTTCTCCTTATCACCAGGGTAGGCACCAAGAGTGGCATTTAGAGGATAGTGTTCTTAAAAAGCTTTTGAAACATTTTGTAGGGATATTTTAAAGTAACCAATGCATTTTGCACAAAGCCCCAAGGGTACGAAGCAGAGTAGTGGCAGTTGTCCTCCCCCCGCCACTTCAGGTGCCTGTTTGCCTCCCCCGCTGCCACCACGACCCGCGCGCACAGGATGACCCGATGCACATACCACACACTGGAGGGTGCTTTCTTTTTTGTTGTAGATGGTCTGCACCTTCCTTTTGCTCCTTTCCAGATCTTCAAGGTTATTCTAAACTAGTTGCCTGTCCCTTTCTAATGGCGGCATAACGCACTCTTTATGGATCTACTGTTATTTCTTTCATAAGTCCCGTATTAATGACTAGTTTGTTTCCAGTCTTCTGATATTTAAAAAATGCTGTAGTGGTTTCTCTTGGGCATATGTTATTTATGAGAAACTAAATGAGAAGCCCAAATTCCTAGAAGTTGAATTGCTGGGTCAAAAAGAACGTGCATTTTGAGTTTCAATAGCTAGATTAACAGAGAAGCTGTATTTTTCTCTTGCTGGTGACAATGAATGGAAGTCTCAATTTTCCCCAGGTCCTTGGCAATACAGTGTGTTATCACCTTTTTGAGTTTTACTAATCTGAAAAAAAGTCTGTTACAGTTCTAATTTGTGTTTCTTTTTATATCTTTGAGCCTTTGTACACCTCTTTTTCTAACCTTTCTGTTAGGTTCTTTGTTTTTCTCTTGGGCTTTGCATTAAAAAAAAAAAAGAATAGAAAAGAAATTATAAGAGTGTTTTCATGAAGGAAATAAAACCATATCTTGTCTCACCAGTTTTTCTTTTGTATAGCTTATATTTCATTAATGGTGTTCAGTGCCACATGGATTTTTATTTTTTTAATTTTAACAAATTAGACTTTCTATTTTTCAGTGGCTCCTGGATTTGTGCCATATTTATAAAATCTTCCCCATCCAAGATTATAAAAAATTCTCTCTATTTTATCACTTTTATGGTTCATGTTTGTTTAAAATTTTGTTTGGAATTTATTTTGATTTAAGGTTGTTGACACAAGGTCTGTACCATTTACTGAATAAGCCAGATTTTCCTCACTAGTGAACAATGGCCCCATTATTAACTTTATTATTTTCTATTTAGTTCTAGATTGTAGACTATTTTGTTTCTAGTTTGGGAATATTTTACTTTTCATACCTTTGTTATATACTAGGTATGATAAAAAATATGATGAATGTTTAAAATTTAAAAATATGTGTTATAATAAAAGACACATTGCCATTAATCCCCCTCAAAATACTCTCTCTCACTTTGAACACACTTATCCCATCGTTCTTGCCACTTTCTGAAGCAGTTCTGGAAGTCCTCTTTTGTGAGTGTCTTTGGTTGTTCTGTCGTGGCCACCTCAATGTCCTGAATTGATTCAAAATGTTTACCTTTTATGATGGTCATTTTGACTTTGGGGAAGAGCCAGAAGTCACAAGGTGCCAGATCTAGTGAATAATGTGGATGAGGACACATCATAATGTTTTTATTTGACAGTATTTGCTATACCAAAAGAGATGTGTGACCTGGAGCCTTTCTGTATGGTAGATCTTCTTATATACGGGAATAAGTTCTAAGACCCCAGTGGATACCTGAAACCTCAGACAGTACCGAACCATATGTCTATGTTTTTTCCCATACATACTCACTTGTTCACTTATAGGAAGCACTATGGCTTCTCTGAGGCACATCCAAATTGCCAGCATCACTACTCTTGCACTTTGGGGCCATTATTAAGTAAGAGTCACTTGAACAGAAGCACTGTGATACCATGGCAGTCCATCTGATAACTGAGATGCTATCACATGACTAACAGCCGGGGAGTGGATACCACATGGAGACACTGAATGAAGGGAGGATTCATGTCCTGGATGGGATGGAGTGGAATGGCGTGAGATTTCATCATGCTGCTTAGAACAGTGGACCATTACAGATTTATGAATTGTTTCTTTCTAGAATTTTCCATTTAACATTTTCAGATGGAGATTGACCATGGGTAGCAAACTACAGAAAGAAAAACTATAGATGGGGAACTACTGTAGTTTAATATCTGATGGGGCTAGTCTCTTTGTCTTTTCTAGAATTTCTCTGGAAGTTACTGTGCCCAGTGAGGTTCTTCACTAAACCTGCAGAGTGGCTGGAGGAGCTGCCTTCTCCTCAATATCCAAGTTGCGATGTACTTTGTGGTTTAAAGTACTCCTAATAATGCAGGAATGCTTTTATGTTCTGGTAAAAATGGTCAGTTAAAGATGACAAGTTGGAATGGAGTCTGAGGTCTCCACAGCACTGTGAGGGGCTTTGGGGGGCTCACTGGTACTGGGCGCTCAGGATCATCTGGCTTACTGGTGATGTGTTTTCTTCACTGACACATGAAATCCTGGCAAGTAAGAAAAATATAGGCTGACGCCCAACTGTTGACGGCTATGTGTCCTCTTTAGTACAGAAGAGCGAACTGTAGTCTGGGAGCTGCATGATTTAGCTCATGTTTATATTCATAATTCATGTAGGAACTCATTCGTTCACAAAATAGAGTTTTCAGACATGAATGTATTAGCATTCAAATATGGTTTATAATCACAGAGAACTTGACCTTTCTGTCATGGGTCATTCTGCTGATGGGCAATTTAAAAAACTGAATGTCTTCTGTCCTACAAATGTTCTTTTGGTTTTTTTGCCGTTTGCTCTTATTTAAAAAGGAGGAAAGAAATGCACTGACACTATTTTCTAGTGTTCCAGGTCCATTAGGACCACCTTTTGTTCTGTTTTTATCATTTTGTTACAACTTTCAAAGTGCCATAGTTCATCTTCATTGAATGCACACTTTCCCTGTTTTTCTTCTTATACCATCGTCATCCTATTGAGCTCAACTAATGGCTACTAGGAATTACTTTACTCTCATAAAGTAATTATGAAAGTAATTATTAAAGTAAAAACCACCATGTTCAATTTAAATTGGTTGTGTAAGGCTCATCTTTTTGTAACCTGTAAAATTATGTGAGATAGATATTATTACTCTCAAGGTGGGAAAGGTGAGTCTCACAGAGAGAAAGTGCATTTCCCAAACTACCAGCTCGTTGATGCTGGAGCAGGAAAGTCTGGTGGCACTGAGTGTGTTACTGCCCAACTGCACATGAGTGGTGTCCTGCCCCCAACTCACCTCACACCACTTTCTTTTTCCACTCGCCCCCCACAAGCCCTGAGCACAACAACTTCATTTTTGTTTCTCAAATTCTCCAAGTTCTTTCTCATCTTAAGGACTGTACATGATCTCTTCCCTCTGCTTCAGTGCTCCTGACACCAGCGTGCACACATGTGGGCTCTGTTTGTCATTCTTGGTCCACTATAAATGTCACCACCCCCAAGACTTATTTCCAGTTTGGGGCAGCTGGCCAGTCACCCCAGCACAGCCCTAGAAAGCAGCCACCTCCCTCCCTGCCCCTGGCGTGTCGCCCATCCCTTCCCCACAAGAACACAAGCACTGTCTTAGTCCCCACTGGGTCCCTCCCACCTAGAACATTGCCTGGAAGTTACCAAAAGGACTTGATGGATGAGTGGACAACTGTTTCTAACTTGCTGAGACCCAGCTGAATATCAGGGAGGGAGAAGGTGGGAGAAAAACATGCAGCCCTCAGAACGTGTGACCCAGCATGCAGTGTGTCCTGCTGCAGAAAAAGGCACATGGGATTAGAAGTGGATAAAGTCTGTGGGGCTACATTTAGCAGCTACTAAAAATAAGTATCAATATACAAATTTGGATGTTAGCAAATCCATTCCAGATCTTTAAGCTAACTTTATACATAGTCATAAACTTAAAATATGCTGCCTTAGAAAAATACTACATATCAAAGACTTAACTACAAAGTTTGAAAGGATGTTGTGCCCACACTTTAAAGCTTTTCTTGATTCAGAAAAATATGATTTATTGAGATTTAGTGAGATGCCTGAGAAGTCCTAAAGGAGAAGGAGAGGGAGAGGGAGAGAGAGAGGGAGGGAGGTGAAGTGAAAAAGGGAGAGGAGAGGGGGGAGAGAGAAGGAGGAGGAGAGAGAGAGAAGGAGGGGGACAGGGAGAGGCCAGTGCCTCAGGGAGCCAGGCCTGACTCCTTGGATCACTGTGTGTATTTTTGCTGACACACCTGGTTCCCACCTTATCATTTCCCACAGATGACAACACACATTTGTTGAGTGAATGAGAGGCCATGGAATTCAACTCCAAGGAGATGGAACAACAGAGAGCATCAAGGCCTGGTGCTTATTATGAGGTAGCTCTAAAGAGCCTCTAATGCTCATGAGGTGTTTGGTGTCCTTGGAAGGAGCTGGTGGCACTGGCGTTGCATTTGTTTAATCTTGACATGAATCTGAGGACTAGTGTAAAGTGGTTGTCAGTCTCACCATGTATCTTATTCATCAACATTTTAGGAATAAATAGAAAATAAGAGCAATATTTTATTTAAAATTTTCACTAATCTCATATAAAAGTATTTTGCTTCTATTCTGTTTGGATATAGTTATGAGACTACAAATTTCTATGTTTTTTCTTGCCATTTTTTAGAAACTTACTTTTCCCTAATTATTATAATCATGAAAAGCAGAAACAATCACTGTTTCCAGCACCTGAGGAGACAACTGTAAATATTTTGATGTTATTTCTTAACAGCTCTCTTGCATATTTAAAAACCATTATGATTATATTGCTTATTGAATTTTATATACTGATGTCAAGCAAATTTGCACATAAATTTTCACAGCTTTATAATGAATGCAGAATATCATTCCATGTAGGAGCAGATGTAATTTACTTAACTTCTTTGTCATTATTGCACACACGATTTTCATTCCCCCTTTTACATAAAGCTCTTTTATATTTTAAATTATTTGTTATATGAATGTTATAAATGTAAATTCAGATTTTGGTCACAGATTATACTTTTCTATTCCCAAGAGTGAGAAAAGGTAAGGCATTTTTCACACTGTTTTCAAAAGTTTGTGGCAAACATTGCACAGCAACGTATAAGTAACATTGTTTCATCTCACACCCGTTGACATTTAACAGCATCTTTAAATGCCAACTTCTAGTTGCACGAGTGAGAAAATGGATTTCTTCCTGAGTGTGACTATCGTTGTTCATGTGGCGAGGTGACATTTTCACTCTGCGTCTGATGCTCTTCTCCTTTGTCAGCTGCTTGAAGATGCTGGGTCACTATTGTCATTCCAGAAGTCATGGTTATATCCCCTGTTGGGCTATAACAAGCTAGAAGTGCAGCCCCTTCAGGAGCTTTGTGTCACTGGGGCCAGTGACAGCACTGAGCAGCACAAAAAGAAATGACCTGACAATTTGACACTATTAGCTCAGTGACACCAAGGAAAAACCTTACAAGTCTTCACTTCTTCTGAAGAAGAGATGTATTCAGAAAGCTGAAGTAATGTGTCCAAGGTAAGACAGCTCAGATTCCTATCATTAGGATTATAAGACTTTGTGATTTGAAAAGCCCCCACTGCCTCTGGGGGACTCATGGAGGGCATGCCTGACAAGACAGTGGGCACAAACGCTCACTGACCTACAAACCCAGTGTGTGGGTTTGCATGGAGCTGGAGTTCCCTTAACACGCAGGGCTGAACTCAAGGGGGGGGGAGACAGTGAGCCCCATCCTTGCCAGCCCAGGTGGGGACTTGTCTTCACTTAAAATGTGGACATTTTTCTCATTACAGATTTTAGCACTAATTTTGATCTTTGATGTCGCACTACAACATTACACACTTTGATTCTGGAACTTGGTGGCACCATGTCCATTTTGTGCTGCAAGGTCACTGCCACACTTGCCGCCCCCTGGAACTCTCCAGAAACAAACACAGTAGATAAAAAACTAGAAAAACCTCCACTCAGAAATTAAGCTCACAGGCCATTTCTAGGAAGCTACCAGAGATGAGGAAAGATAAAGCCCAGTTCTAAAAAAACCACCTTGGGTCATGGAGGAGCAGTGACCGGTGGAGCTCTACGGCTAACACTTCAGCAACATAATGATACTTGCGTTCATCTACTGCTTTTTAGTAGGTTCTGTGTAATTAAACAAGAAAACAGTATTTATTCTAAGTACCACATTAATTCAAACTAATTTTCCATTTAAGAGATCCTTCTGAAATGTCACATTTATGTTTTTATCAAAAACATCTTTACATTTTCTCTTTAGTATTATTTAAGTACCTCATTATCTTTTGGAATCACATCTTGACTTCTTTTATTCACATTTGTTTTAGAAATTGCTGTGGCTCATCTGAAGCTTTCTTGTCAGCTGTGTGAAGCCCGAGGAATAAATAGACTATTCCTGGGACTCTGCTCCATTTGTTCTCACAGACTATTCACAATGTATTTTTATAACTCTTCACAGGGTGCTTGGTTGGTGGCATCATTACCAGGCTGAGGGGCTTTTAAGTAATTGCATTTCCAAGTACACATCTCAGCAAACACCACGTCCCTGCTGTCACAACTGCACACAGCAGGAAGTGGGGGTTCTGATGCCTCAGTCTCTGTGAGGTCAGAATTTGTCTCATTTCAGAGGATTTCCATGAGTAATGACCATTCATTGTGCCCCCACTACAAAAGGTGTTCACTGGATCACGCCATCAGTTCCTTACCCCATCAATCTACAAGACCCTCACATTCATCTGGCCCTTTCCTGAAGAATTCAGAGAACTTCCAGCATAACAAGTGTTCCCATGACCCTTGTGCTGAGGAAAACTGGAGGGAACAGACAGGAAAAAAAACTGCTAGATGAGTGTGGTTCTTTCATGCAATGATTCAAGGAATGTATTTTTCTTCAGGCCCTGTGGTTTTCTGTTAGTTTCCTTACTGGTCCACACTTAATTAAAAGAAGTCCTACTTGGAAACTTGCCTTCCTACCACAGAGGAGTGGACAGCTATCTTTCATCCAGCTCATCATTAGGTCAGCTGAGGCAGAAGATAAAGTAAGGTGAGTACATGATAAACTGAAAGCAGAACTGAGGTTTTCAGATGAAGGAAGAGAAAAAGAGCCACAATTAAGCAGAAGTCCAGCCGAGGGCCTCAGGTTTGCACACCCCAGGTCCCTTTCCAGAGCTCCACCAAGAATGTTCCCAGAGTCTGCATCAATCCATCACAGCCACCTGGCAGTTCCACTTTGAGCCTCAGATCACAAATGCATGTCACCTTCATGGAGAAACGTCTGCATGTGTGGATCCCCCGGCAGAAGGCACATCCATCACCCCCAGGGGGTGTGTTTGCTGGGGCAGCTGTAGCCAGGACACTGTCAGAAGGACTGGGGCCCCCTGGCTCCTTTGGCAGCTTGGTCTGCTCTGTGGTAATAAACCGAGGAATGTCTAAACCTGGAGTTGTCAAAGAGAAGATTGTTTTTCTTGGAATGTCTGGGATTTCATTCTCTTTCCCCAAGATTCCTATTTCAGAAGCTTTAAATTTTATAGGTGTTTTAAAAACACTTTTTAAATAAATAAAATGAGAAGTTTTTAAATATGGTTCTAAGACATAGAACCCCCTCTCCCCCCACCCCACCGCCAAGAAGTCTTGATTTGGTTCGCCGAGAAAAATCCAACCCCAATGCCTTGAACTTCATCTGAACTGCCCTCCCCTCCACCCCCACTACAATTGCAACATTTTCCACTCATAACATCACTACATTACAACTTTGCTCTCTGGCAACTGTGTCATTGGTGATTAGTAAAACACTGTGAAAGTGACATCATGTCTATAAAATAATCACAAAAAATGCTAACTATTACTAAGTCTCAGAATGGAATGTGAGCAACAGTAGCGGGGGCTGGGTTCACTTCATAATTCTGATCTTCTGAAACTTAAACAGGTTTGATTTTTCACCCCTCTTTCTTGCCTGCGTCCCACCCCTCCCCCACTCTCCAGGTTCCTAACTCTTTGTCTTTCCCAAGGAGTTGTCAGCAAGAAGACATGTTCATTGTGGACATCACCCAGTGTCTGCCTTCTGATCTTTGTTGGAAGCTTTTCCAGGTAGAGGTGTGGCTGTTGTGTAGACTGTAGACCGTCCCCAGCAGGGCAGAGAGAGGACAGTGGGGCACATGCAGTGTCCAGATGAGCACACATGACATGGCAGCCTGGGGTGTAGACCTCAAAAGTCCCACACTTTTTCTAATAATCTTGAACACTTAAAAACACAGCAGGCTTTTAAGCTCAAGCCTAAGTGAATTGTAAAGGAAATACCATTCAGTTGCTGAGACCCCTAAAACTTGCAGCTTCCCGTCACTCGTCCTTGCTGCTGGGTCCGTCACCAGTTTTCAGGTCTATGTTTCTGGGGACATGCATGTATATAATCATAGTAAATACTAGCAACACTTTCCCTTTGTCATAGACTCAGGATGCTACTTACTGTGTCACCATCGTTAGTACAGTCATTGCTTTGAGGTGTTTGCGTTTTGTTGATTGGTTTGTTTTAAAGCAGTGGTCTGGCATTTGTGCCCTAGTCCAGAATTTTTAGAGCATGATGCAAAGCCCAAGTGTTGCTTAACGTACTTTAAGGTCTGTAAGAAATGAAACCCGCCTCCTCTTTCTATTTCACAGTAACTCACTTGTTACCTGTTTGGATGTAAATTTCCAAGCAACGGAACTCTCCTGCCACCTGGTCCTGTTTCCCATGTAGAGGACATGCCCAGCAAACAATTGTTGGAATGAGTGTATTGCTACATGTGTGCTGGTCCTTGTAATATTTTATTTGAAAAAAAGTAAAGTTGGGTGCCGCCTATTACCTCAGCTGTGCCTTATGTGTTGGCTATGGACGCTGAGACTTGAACGTAGCTAACTCAGCATGTGACTTCTGAGCACCAGGCCTGCCGCTAGAGCAGCTTCCTCCCTGCTCCAGTGACAGTGGCCACTTCTTGACTCTGCGGTTTGCATCAGTGACTCCTGCGACACCTTTGAGCACATGGTACTTTAATGAGGCTAATGGACACTGAAACTCCAAACCACGCCCCAAGAAAAGACCCATCATGGGCAGCCCATGCCACATGCCCTGTCTGTGCAGTGGCCCGTCCCCTGAACCCTGCAGTGACCTGTTTCTGCATTGCTTCCACTTAATTAGATTGCAAGTGACCTTTGGGCACCTAGTGCTTGGATGTCGAAAAGAGTGCATGATGGGATAAAAAACACACATTTTGGGGCACGTTGCCTTTGGAGGCATATTAAAATCCTCTTCAATGCTGTTGTCTTTTTCTCATTGAAAATATGAAGTCTGTTTTCTATATAAACAGACATTTTCTTTTATCTTTGTGTGTGTTTTACATTCCAACCTTGTGGCTTAAATATTTTATTTGTCTCAAAATCATTTTTCAACATGACCTGATTATTTGAATCAATTGCACTCATGTTGGAAAACAATTGTTAGGTGACCTTTCTTTCAACTGAAGAAGAAAAGCATACAAATAGTATTTTTCTCCTGTATAACCTGCAGTGCTGGTTGCACATCCTTTCCTGGGTTAAGTATAACCTGAAATTGAAAGGAAACATGGAGCTGACCTTGAGTAGTCACTCCATGCGGCATTTGCCTAGGCCACCAGATTGAGAAAAATGGTTTTGACATTTGGAGACTAGGGCAGAAAGGTATTCTTTCAATATCTTCAATGAGGGTGAATCAGATCAAAGTATTAGAAGGGCTGCAAATAGACACTCAGGTGATGTGTATACGAATTGAGTCTATTGATTCACAGCAATCAAATTGATACAGAGCTGGTGACTCTGTCTTTATTGCCTTTGGGGTCCTAAGTCTCTCACCATGTCCTCGTCCTGCTTCTTGTCCTTCCACCCCTCTCTGTTGCCCAATTCTGTAGGATGCCCTCTCATGACTGGGCCAGTTATAGTGCCAGCAGAGGTTAGCAATCTTTCTCTATAAGGGCCATGATAGAACACACTGTCATGGGGGCTCCCCGACTCCCCTTGTCTGTCAGAGATGACACCTCCAAATGCACTCTCTCACCCGAGCTAGCTACTCTGCCCCAGAGGCTTTCTGCAGGCTGAGATCTTGACCTGTGGGAGCGGGAGACCTAGAGGACTCTGGAGCCCCCCACAGCAGAGGGGCCAGCATGGTGCCTTCCTCAGATTTCTGAACAGGGGCTGGCTGCCTACATCCTAGCACCAGATGCTCCTGGTTCCCACTGTCAGGCACTTCACACCATCTATGTTTTGTTTTTTTGTCAATTTCTCCTAGATTCTGGGATAAGTTTGATTGTCAGTCAGAAATGTGTACTTACTATGTATCCCTCTAGCTGCACTGCCAGGGAGTCAGGAGGAACACTGCTGAGCACGTTGAAATGTAATTCGGGGTCTTATTCCTGCTCCCATCACACCTCTGGGCTGCATGGCCCTGCACCCCACCAGCACTCATTGGACATCATCTGCACTGACTGAGCTGCTTCCAGACCCTACATGTCACAATATAGCAGCACTTTCGCAAATACAGATGGAATAGTAACAACATGTTTGAGATGAAGAATTAGCTATGAGGTGTTAAGGTTTTGCCACAGAGATATCACTTATGTCACCATTTGGAGAAATTCTAAAAACTGAATGTATTTGAAAAGCAATCTTACCCTTTAAATGGAATGTGCTCGCATAAAGCCACCAGCACCTAAGTTCCATCCTCAGACACCTGGAAACTCTACATAGACCTTGCACATTCCTGGCATGTGAGGAGGGAGCTGTATCACTTGGAAGACGGTGGTAGACTCCTGGACCTCGCTGAGCCCCATCCTCTAACCCTGGGAAAACTCAATGCTATTTGACTTAATTTAGACATTCTGCTGAGCTTGGTTGTAAAGACACTAAAGATGGGGAAGGAGACACAAAGTAAAGAGACTGGACCCAGAGTGAACTGGATTCCTCTCCATCCTTCCTTTCCCATTTCCACAGTGTCCAAATTTGACTTGTCTATTTCTGGTGTAACCTCCTCAGTGACGGCCTTTGGTCTTGGGCTTCTTTGTGTCCTCACAAGACCAAGAGCCTGGGCACAGGTTGCTCAGACTGTGCTTACTGAAGAACAAGACCTGTCATCCATGTTTCCTGGCCTCCAGCATCTCCCTCCTTTGTCCACTCATGTTCCTGTGTCCAGGAAAGACCCTGTGCATCCTGATCGTCACCAGCCATTTTCTCCACAATAGAAACTGCCAGGGTCAATTATGTGTCATATCAGTGTTTTAATCTTTGCAGGGAAATGGTATTACTTCTTGCCATCCTGGAAGAATTTCCCAGGCATTTCAGTGAATGACTAAATGACTTCAGAATTTCTGAATTCCTGCCAAATTGTGCTTAATAATAACAACAAAAATAAATGGTATTTGGGGCTGGCCGGGTGGCGCAGTTGGTTGGAGCACAAGCTCTGAGCAACAGAGTCACCGATTCAATTCTCACGTGGGCCAGTAAGCTGCGCTTGAGCTGAGCTGCCGCTGAGCTGCCAATGGGTGGCTGGTGAGAGCACGCGCTCTTAACAAGGTTGCTGGTTCAACTCCTGCATGGGATGGTAGGCTGTGCCCCACCTCTCCACCCCCCACAACTAAGATTGAACACCTTGAGCAGAGCAGCAGTGAGCAGCCAGATGTCTCAGTTTGTTAGAGTGCATGCTCTTTTTTAAAAAAAAATTTTAGTTTCAGATGTACAGAACAATGCAATAGTTATTCTTTTCACCTTTCACACAGAAACAACCCCCCTCCCCCATCTACTGCCTTCCTACCCCTGTTATCATATTTATCTATTACAATTCCATTGACTCCATTCCCACATTCTATTCCACGTCCCGTGACTATATATATATATATATATATATATATATATATATATATATATGTACGTATATATGTATGTATATATATATACATATATATTGTTCTTGTATATAATTATATATACAATTATAGTTGACATACAATATTACTCAA
>NW_017732215.1:96847-114387 GCF_001890085.2 Hipposideros armiger
GTATTTGTCTTTCTCTGACTGACTTATTTCACTTAGCATAATGTTCTCTAGGTCCATCCATATTGTTGCAAATGGTATCATTTCCTTCTTCTTTATAACTGAGTAATACTCCATTGTGTAAATGTACCGTAGTGTCTTAATCCAGTCGTCTACCGATGGGCATTTTGGTTGTTTCCAAGTCTTGGCTATTATAAATAGTGTTGCAATGAACATAGGGGTGCATATATTTTTTCGAATTAGTGTCTTGAGTTTTTCTGGATAAATACCTAAGAGTGGAATTGCTGGGTCATAAGGTAGTTCCATTTCCAGTTTTTTGAGATATCTTCATACTGATTTTCATAGTGGCTGCACCAATCTGCAGTCCCACCAACAGTGCACAGGTTTCCCTTTTCTCCACAACTTCACCAGCATTTGTTGTTTGTTGACTTATTGATGATAGCCATTCTGACTGGGGTGATGTGGTATCTCATTGTGGTTTTTATTTGCATTTCTCTAATGATTAGTGAGGCTGAGCATTTTTTCATATGCCTGTTTGCCATTTGTCTCTTCTCTTTAGAGAAATGTCTCTCCATATCCTCTGCTCATTTTTTAATTGGATTGTTTGTTTTTTTGGTGTTGAGTTGCATGAGTGTTTTATATATTTTGGTTATTAACCCCTTATCAGATATATCATTGACAAATATCTTCTCCCATTCAGTAGGCTTCCTTTTTGTTTTATTGATGGTTTCTTGTGTTGTGAAAAAACTTTTATGTTTGATGTAGTCCCATATGTTCACTTTTTTCTTTTACTTCCCTTGCCCGCAGGGATGTATCAGTAAAAATATTGCTCAGGGTAATGTCTGCTAATTTAGTTCCTATATTTTCTTCTGGGAGATTTATGGTATCAGGCCTTACATTTAAGCCTTTAATCCAGTTTGAATTTGTTCTCTTATATGGTCTAAGAAGGTGGTCCAGTTTCATTTTTTTGCATGTGTCAGTTCAATTTTCCCAGCACCATTTATTAGACTATCTTTACCCCAGTGTAAATTCTTGCTTCCATTGTCATAGACTAACTGTCTATATATGCATGGATTTATTTCTGGGCTTTCTATTCTGTTCCACTGATCTATATGTTTGTTTTTATACCATATTGTTTTGATTACTGTAGCCTTGTAGTATGTTTTAATGTCTGGTAGCATGATACCCCTGACTTTGTTCTTATTTCTCAGGATTGCCGTGGCTATTTGGGGTCTTTTTTGGTTCCATATAAATTTTAGGATTATATTTTCTATTTCTGTGAAAAATGACCTAGGTAGTTTGATAAGAATTGCATTTAATCTATATATTGCTTTAGGCAGTATGGACATTTTAACTATATTAATTCTTCTTATCCATGAGCATGGTAGGTGTTTCCATTTATTTGTATCTTCTTTTATATTTTTCTTCAGAGTCTTATAATTTTCAGAGTACAGGTCTTTCACTTCTTTGGTTAAATGTATTCTTAAGTATTTTATAGTTCTTGAAGCAATTGTAAATGGAACTCTTTTCTTAATTTCTCCTTCTGATAGTTTGTTATTGGTATATACAAATGCAACTGATTTCTGAATATTGATTTTTTATCCTGCTACCTTACTGAATTCGTCTATCAGTTCCAACAGTTTTTTTATGGAATCTTTGGGGTTCTCTCTATATAGTATCATGTCATCTGCATATAATGAAATTTTACTTTCTTCTTACCGATTTGGATGCATTTTATTTCTTTTTCTTGTCTGATTGCTGTGGCTAGAACTTCCAGAACTATGTTGAATAAAAGTGGAGAAAGTGGACAGCCTTGTCTTGTTCCTGATCATAAGGGGAATGATTCTAGCTTTTCCCCATTGAGTATGATTTTAGCTGTGAGTTTATCATAAATGGCCTTTTTTATGTTGAGATATGATCCCTCTATTCCCACTTTGCTAAGAGTTTTTTATCACAAATCGCTGTTGGATTTTGTCAAATGCTTTTTCTGTATCTATTGATATAACCATATGATTTTTATTTTTCATTTTGTTGATATGGTGTATCACATTAATTGATTTGCAGATATTGAACCCACCTTGCATACTAGGGATGAAACTGACTTGATCATGGTATATGATCTTCTTAATATATTGCTGAATTCTGTTTGCTAATATTTTGTTGAGGATTTTTGCATATATGTTCATCAGGGATATTGGCCTGTAGTTTTCCTTTTTTGTACTGTCTTTGTCTGGTTTTGGAATCAGAATGATAGTGGCTTCATAGAAAGAGTTTGGGAGCCTCCCTTCCTTCTGAATTTTTTGGAATAGTTTGAGAATAGGTGATAATTCTTTTTTGAATGTTTGGTAAAATTCACTTGTGAAGCCATCTGGTCAAGGGCTTTTGTTTGTTGGGAGCTTGTTGATTACTGATTCAATTTCCTTGGTAGTAATCAGTCTATTCAGGTTTTCTGTTTCTTCTTGAGTTAGCTTTGGAAGTTTGTATGCTTCTGGAAAATATTTTCCAGATTGTCAAATTTGTTGGCATATAATTGCTCATAGTAATTTCTTAAAATTTTTTGTATTTCTGTGGAGTCTGTTGTCACTTTGCCTCTTTCATTCTTGATTTTACTAATTTGAGTCCTCTCTCTGTTTTTTTTTTCTTTTGATGAGTCTGGCTAGAGGTTTGTCAATTTTGTTTATCTTCTCAAAAAACCAGCTCTTGGTTTCATTGATCTTTTGTATTTTTTTCTGGACTCTATTTCATTTATTTCTGCTCAGGTCTTTATTATCTCCTTTCTTGTACTCCCTTTGGGCTTATTTTGCTGTGGTTTTTTTTTGTAGGGAGCCGGAGGTCTGCAGTAAGGGTTAAGCCTGAAAGCTGGCAGGCTGATAGGCTCTTAGGTCCGGGTGAGCAGTGTGGAAAGCTTGGCCGCTGAGAAGAAAGCAACCAACAGCTTTCAAAGCTACAGAGTGGAAGGCCATCCTGTTAACAGTTTCTGCTTGCTATACTTTGTTTTGACTCACTTCGGAAAGATTGCTTCCAAGGAATTTGTTCCCTGAGAGGAGGGGGCTACTCCCTCAAGGTCCCAAAATCCCCCTACCCTAGGAAAGTTACTTTTGCTATAAAAGCTGTATACAAATAATAAATGACGCCACTCTCTGCCATCAGTATTGGGTGGACCTCCTGTTCCCAGATTTGTCTCAAGTCTCTTTCTTTTCCAGTCTTCCACCCAGTCCTCTCAGGTACCCTTTCGGTGGGTTCTTGGCTGACGAGTCAGGAATGCTTGGTTGGTGCGTGGGTCGCATCAAATTGGAGCCCTGAACAGGGACCTGAGCATGGATTGAAGGCAGTCGTAAGTGAGGAGACCCCCTACAGGAAGGCATGCGCCGCTTCAGAGAAGGTAGGGGCAAATCGGGGTGCGGTATATGGAGGAGCAGAATTGATCAATCTGGTATCCCTATATCTAATTTCAGACAGGAGTAAAACATTGGGCAAGTCAGGACCAACAGTCCATTGTACATAAAGGGCCATCAGCCTACTTGTAAATAGGGTCAACAACCCATATAGACATAAGGATAGGGATAATCAGGATCAGCAGTCCACATTGTAAATAGGGTCAGCAGCCCATATAGACATAGAAAATATGGGACAGTCAGGGTCAAGGGACCATCAGCTTTATTTGCAGTTGCTTAGATCTATGCTGCAGGCTTGCGGCAGACCTGTTAAAAGACATCAGTTAGAAGATTTTCTTGCTTATATACAGGATACCTGTCCTTGGTTTCCAAAGGAGGGAACTCTTGATTCTAAAATCTGGGAAAAGGTTGGCATACAGCTCCAGGAGCGTCAGGCGCTCGATGGGCCCGGGAAGTTCTCCGGCGACATACTTTCACTTTGGGAGTTGGTACGCGACAGTCTTGATCCCAGTCCGGAGGCTTCCTGTCCCCTGAAAACACAGTCTCAGCCTATAGTAGAAAGATTTAGTAACGATGTCCGGGAGTTTGAGGAGACCAGATCTCAAGAGAAACATACACTAGCCAAAAAGAACAAAGACAAAATACCGAGCCAGAGGACTCTTTTGAGGAGGAAGAAGAGGACGAGGTCCCTAAGGAGGAGGGCCCGGCCCTCATCACTTGGGCCGCGTATCATTCCCGGCGAGGGCGTCCCACCCCATGGGACCTACTGCCATCTGCGCAGCCAGCAGCAGCCTGTTTTGCAGCAGCTTGTCAAATATGTCTCAGGTTCCAAGAACAGGATCCCAGAGACCAGTGTACTCTGTGGGTTAAGGCAGGCTGCGGAAAGAGACAAGGATATTGGGGAGTATCAACAATTTTGTTTTCCAGTAATAGAATGTCTGGACCCCAATAATCCAGGGCAGGTGCTTAGGGAACATGAGCCTATCCCTTTTAAGATGCTTAAGGAACTCATAGCCTCGACTGCCCAGTATGGGCCTACTGTTCCTTTTACCTTAGCATTACTTGAGCCCGTTTCTACAAACACATCCCTTACTCCAAAAGATTGGATAATGATAACTAAGGCTTCTTTAACTGGAGGGGATTACTTGCTCTGGAAAGTGGAGTTCATTGACCAGTGCGAGCAGCAGGCAGAGCGAAATGCTGCACACCAGATACCTGTCACAGCTGAGATGCTTAAGGGAGAAGGAAATTACACAGGCATAAATAATCAAGTAGAATATCCTGCAATAGCCTATCAACAGATTACTTCTTGTGCTACTAGGGCCTGGAGGACACTTCCTACCACAGGGGCAAAGACAGAGGAGCTGTCTAATGTAAGACAGGGCCCAGATGAGACATATCAGAACTTCATCTCCCGGCTCCTACAGGCCATAGATTGGCTCATTGATGACCCAGGGGCTGCACAGTTTCTTGCCGAACAGCTAGCATTTGAGAAAGCCAATTCTACTTGTAAATCTATAATACAGCCTTATAGAAAGAAAGCTAATGTTTTGGAATTTATCCACCTTTGTGCAGATGTAGGGCCATCTTATATCCAGGGCAATGCTCTTGCCATGGCACTACAAAAGGTTTTCAACCCAAAGCTGAAACAAAAGAGGGAGAGGAATCATAAGGAGGAAGTATGTTATTCTTGTGGGCAGGCAGGCCATTTCTCTAGGGAGTGTCCTAGTAAAACTCCCCAGGTGGAGTCTGGACACTCACCTCAGATTTGCCTTAGGTGCAGGCATGGAAAACACTGGGTATAAGATTGTAGGTCTCAATTTGACATCAATGGGCAACTGCTTTCGGGAAACCAGCCTCGGCCCCGCCAAATAATGGGGGCTTTAACCCTTGTGCTCCTGGTGCCAGTAGACAGCCAGCAATCACTTATGGCCCTAATGTCCAGGAACAACCCATTCTATAATCCTGGGGGCAGCCAACATGGTGCACCATACAACAACTATACTGCACCACCCCAGGGAGTGCAGGACTGGACCTCAGTCCCTCCTCCAGGTACATATTAACCCCACAAATGGGTCCACAGGCCATCCCCACTGGAGTTTATGGCCCTCTGCCACCTAATACAGTGGGGCTTCTTCTTGGCCAGAGTAGCTGGACCATAAAAAGACTTCAAGTCTTCCCTGGAGTCGTAGATTCTGATTATACTGGAGAAATAAAAATTATTAGAGATATCATTCAGGTCCTCTCCACATAGAGAATAGCTCAAATAGTACTTATTCCCACTGTAACAACAGGTAGAACTGCCTCTCAGCAGGCACGAGGGTCCTGAGGCTTCGGGTCCTCAGATGTATTTTGGGTTCAGAGAATAGGACAAAAACGACCCATTTTAAACCTAACTATAGAAGGAAAAGCGTTCCAAGGTCTCATTGACACAGGTGCTGATGTATCTGTAATTTCTAAACAACATTGGCCATCCTCCTGGCCTGCACAGGAGGCTTTAACTAGTCTCCAGGGCATAGGGATGAAAACAGGAACTTTACAAAGTTCCAAAGTGTTAAATTGGAGAGACCTTAAAGGACACGCTGGAACTTTTACTCCATTCATCCTTGAGGGTCTCCCAGTTAACCTCTGGGATGGGACAGTTTAAGTCAAATGTCAGTCATGATTTATAGTCCTAGTTATTGAGCCACTAATATTATGTTCAATCAGGGATACATTCCAGGCCAGGGATTAGGCATATTAGGGCAGGGCAGACTTGAGCCCATACAAACTATTCCTAAGACTGACAGATCAGGACTAGGATATCAAAATTTTCCCTAAGGGCCTTGGTATCTCCTGCAGCCTACTCCAAGTTATTTAAGATCAAATGGCTTACAGAGACACCAGTATGGGTTGACCAATGGCCCTTAACTCAGGAGAAACTTCAGGCAGCCATGGAATTTGTCCAGGAACAGCTTGCTGCTGGACACATAGAGCCATCCACCAGCCCGTGGAATACGCCTATATTTGTTATTAAAAAGAAATTTTTAAAAATGGAGGCCATTACAAGACCTACGAGCTGTTAATGCCGTTATGGAGGTCATGGGGAGCCTGCAGCCTGGGCTTCCTTCCCCCACAGCTATTCCTATAAATTACCATTTAATTATTATAGATTAAATGATTGCTTTTTCACTATCCCTCTCCATCCTGATGATAAAAAACATTTTGCATTTAGCGTTATGTCGCTAAACTTTAGGAGCCCATGCAACGTTTCCAATGGAAGGTTCTTCCCCAGGGCATGGCTAATAGTCCTACAATTTGTCAGATGTTTGTTAGTCAAACCATGATGCCCATAAGGCAATTACACCCAGAAGCTTATATCATTGATTATATGGATGTTGTCCTTATCTCACATGCTAATAAGGAGGTGTTATATCAAATATATGGGAGCCTCAAAGATAATCTTACTAAGGTAGGGCTAGTCATTGCCTCAGAAAAGGTTCAGGAAAACTCTCCATTCTCTTATTTAGGGACTTTGATTACTCAGAGATTAATTAAACCACAAAAGGTACAGATTAAAACTAGCCACCTCAAAACACTTAATGATTTTCAGAAACTTCTAGGGGACATTAACTGGATTAGGCCTTTTTAACGATTAACTACTAGAGATTTACAACCACTATTCGACATCCTCCAGGGAGAGCCTAGGCCAACCTCCCCCCGGAGTCTCACTCCAGAGGCAAAACTCACTTTGGCCAGAGTATAACAGGCCACTCAACAGGCTCATTTTATTTGAGTAAATCCATCCCAACCTGTATCTCTCATCATTTGTAATACAGACCCTATACCTACAGGGGTCATCTGGCAACCTGCTGGTCCATTGGAGTGGCTACATTTAAAGAGCACTCCTTCTAAACATCTTCAGCCATATTATGAGTTAGCAGCTTTACTTATTAATGAGGGGAGACGAAGATATCTCCAGCTCTTTGGAAAAGAGCCTCAGGCCATTATAGTTCCTTTTAATAGTAGTCAGCAATCTTGGTTATATGCAAACTCCACGGAGTGGCAAATAGCTTTAGCAAATTTTCCTGGTCAGCTTGGATGTCATTATCCTGCTAATAAACTCTTACAGTTTGCAAAGTGTACGTCGTTCATTTTCCCCTCAGTATTACAAACTCAGCCCATTCCAGGAGCAGTTACAGTTTTCACAGATGGCTCCAGAAATGGCTGGGCAGCCGTCCACACCCCCACTCAGACCTTAACAAAGGTCACAGGGTATAGCTCAGCTCAACGGGTGGAGCTATCCACAGTTACCTGGGCTTTACATGTTTTCACACCAGTCACTAAACCTCTATACAGATAGTCATTATGTCTTTGGTGTCTGCAAGGTTATAGAGACAGCTCATATTAGCTCAGCCACCACTGAGAAGCTGTTCCATATGTTCCATTAACTAAAACAGACCATTCTTGTTAGGTGACAACCACTGTATATTGGTCATATTAGAGCACACTCTGACCTTCCAGGACCTTTGTCTGCAGGCAATGCTGCTGCAGACGTGGCTACTCAATCACTAGATCTCTCAGTCCAGACCTCTTTTGCCACACCTATAAGCCCTGTGGAAAAGGCCATACAGTCTCATACTCTCCACCACCAAAATGCTCAGTCACTAAGACACGAGTTCAAGATCACTTGAGAATAGGCTTGACAGATAGTTAAACAGTGTACCAACTGTACAACTTTGCTTCCTGAACCACATTTGGGAGTTAACCCCCAAGGGTTACTTCCAAATCACATCTTTCAGATGGATGTTACTCATATTCCTAGTTTTAAAAATACTCCTTATGTTCATACCACTATTGACACTAAATCTGAGTTCTTATTTGCCACAGCATGTTCTGGTGAGCTACAAAATATATCATCAGTCACTGTTTCCAGACATTTGCCACTACGGGCATCCCAAAAGTCATAAAGACTGACAGTGGACCTGGCTATACTAGCAAGGTCTTTCAAAATTTTTGCTTAACTTTTCAGATCCAACACCTCACAGGTATTCCATATAACCCACAGTGTCAAGTAATTATTGAGCATGCTCATCGCTCACTTAAAAATCAATTAATAAAATGAAAAAGGGGAGACTATGGGAACTGAGTACACTTTTTACATTAAATTTTTTACAAACGGATGCTCAAGGTCACTCTGCAGCAGACCATTTTTGGAATCCCAGTCCTGCTGCAGTTATTTCTATCATAGCCACGGCAATCACAGCCACTGTATCTCTAACCAATTCTATCAAAACAGCAGATTATGTTGAACAGCTTGCTCAAAATGCTTCTTCAGTGCTCCACACTCAAGAAGATATAGGTAAAAAATTGAGCTCCACCTTAGTGTGTTAGAGGACCCTGTTCTTCAGATAGGTAATGATATTGAGGCCATACGCCGCTATCTTTCCCTCCGATGTCATGCTAAATATCGAGGGATTTGCGTCACTTGTTATAACAATACTTAGTGGAATTTGAGGCCATTTCTAATTATCTCCAGGGCATTTGGCATAGTACAAACCTTAGCATTGACTTCGCCCTGATTCACAAAAAGATTATTACTATGCAGGATAACAAACTGGATATTACTAACCCAAAAGATGTAGCTAAAGATATAATTAACACATTTAACAAGTTCAAATCAATTTCTATTGTCTAGATTATCACCTGGACCTTAGTAGGCACTGTGGTTCTCTTGCTTCTAATGTTGTGCTTTGTTTCAGTTTGCCAAGCAGTTTTGAAATCTTGCCTTCAAGCTCTAAGCCTAGAGACTCATCGCACACAACTCATGATAGAGATTAAATATCCCCGTCCATAGCATTGTTAGTTCTCTGTATGGCCCCACTGCTCACCCTCTAACAAAGTCCTTTTGTGTCCGATGCTCATGCTCCATTTCCACCCCCAGGTTTGGCTCTGTGAGGCTTGGCCCCACAGAACGGCTGGTTAGCCAAAGACGGGTAAGATCCCTGGGAGAGGGATGACCCAAGCCAGGCACAGTCATAGAGGGCCAACTATAAGATGGCTGGTTAGTCAATGACGGGTAAGATCCCCCAGGGAGGAAACAACCTAAGACAGGCTCCAGTCCTAAGATGGCTGGTTAGCCCATGGCGGGTAAGATTCAATTCCTTGAGGAGGACAACCCAAGGCAGACACAGCCTCCATGAAGCCAACCGCAGCCTTAGTAAACCAGAGGTTTGCCTTTAAGTAATAGATAAAAAAGGGAGAGATGTAGGAAGCCAGAGGTCTGCAAGTAAGTGTTAAGCCTGAGAGCTGGACGTCTGCAGTAAGGGTTAAACCTGAAAGCTGGCAGGCTAACAGGCTCTCAGGCCCGAGTGAGCAGTGTGGGAAGGTTGGCCGCTGAGGAGAAAGCAGCCAACAGCTTTCAAAGCTACAGAGTGGAAGGCCATCCTGTTAACAGTTTCTTCTTGCTATACTTTGTTTTGACTCACTTCGGAAAGATTGCTTCCAAGGAATTTGTTCCCTGAGAGGAGGGGGCTACTCCCTCAAGGTCCCAAAATCCCCCTACCCTAGGAAAGTTACTTTTGCTATAAAAGCTGTATACAAATAATAAACGAGGTCACTTTCTGCCATCAGTATTGGGTGGACCTCCTGTCCCCAGCTTTCATTCTAGTCTCTTTCTTTTCCAGTCTCCCACCCAGTTCTCTCAGGTAGCCTTTCAGTGGGTTCCTGGCTGATGATTCAGGAATGCTCGGTTGGTGTGTGGGTCACATCACTTTTTCCAGTTTCTTGAGGAGTAAGGATAACCTGTTGATTTGAGATTTTTCTTAGTTTTTAAGGTAGGCCTGCACTGCTATGAACTTCCCTCGTAGGACTGCTTTTGCTGCATCCCAGAGATTTTGGGTTGTGGTGTTTTCTTTTTCGTTTTTCTTGAGATAGCTTTTGATTTCTTCCTTGATCTCATTTTTGACCCACTTACTATTTAGTAGCATGTTATTCAGCCTCCATGTATTTGTATGTTTTCCAGGTTTCTTCTTATAATTGATTTCTAGTTTCATAGCATTGTGGTTAGAGAAGACGCTTGATATGATTTCAATCTTCTTAAATTTATTGAGACTTTTTTGGTGGCCTAACATGTGGTCTATCTTAGAAAATGTTCCATGTGCACTTGAGAAGAATGTATACTCTGTAGCTTTGGGGTGAAATGCTCTGAAAATATCAGTTAATTCCAGCTGGTCTAATGTGTCATGTAGGGTCACTGTTCCCACATTGATTTTCTGTCTGGAGGATCTGTCCATTGGTGACAGCGGAGAGTTGAAGTCTCCTACTATGATAGTGTTACTGTTGATCTCCATCTTTATGTCTGTCAATATTTGTTTTATATATAGAGAAGCTCCTGTGTTGGGTGCATAGATGTTTACTAGGCTTACGTCCTCTTGTTTGATCGATCCCTTTATTATTATGAAGTGCTATTCTTTGTCCTTTACTATATTCTTCAATTTAAAGTCCATTTTATCTGATATAAGAATTGCTACTCCAGCTTTCTTCTCGATTTCATTTGCATGAAATATTTTATTCCATCCCTTTACTTTCAGCCTGTATGTGTCTTTTGATTTGAGGTGAGTTTCTTGCATACAGCATATGCAAGGGGCTTGCTTTCTTATCCATTCAGCCACCTTATGTCTTTTGATTGGAGCATTCAATCCATTTACATCTAATGTGATTATTGATAGGTGTGTAGTTATTCCCATTTTGCTATTTGTGTTCCTGGTCTTGGTTAGTTAGGTGTTTTTCTCTTTCCTCTGCTTAAAGAAGCCCTTTTAACATTTCCTGCAATGCTGGCTTGGTGGTAATGGATTCCTTTGGCTTATTCTGGGAAGCTCTTTATCTCTCCTTCAATTTTAAATGATAACCTTGCTGGATAAAGCAATCTAGGTTGTAGGCCTTTGGTTTTCATCACTTTGAAGACCTCCTGCCACTCCCTTCTGGCCTGAAGAGTTTCTGTAGAAAAGTCGGCTGATAATCTTATGGGGGTGCCCTTGTAAGTAACTTGCTGCCTGTCCCTTGCTGCTTTTAGGATTCTGTCTTTGTCTTTAACCCTTGCCATTTTCATTATAATATGTCTTGGTGTGGGCTTGTTTGGGATCATCTGGGTGGAACTCTCTGCACTTCCTGTGCTTGTATATCAATTTCCTTTGCCAGGTTAGGGAAGTTTTCAGACATTATTACTTCAAATATGTTCTCTATTCCTTGCTCCCTCTCTTTTCTTTCTGGTATTCCTATGATGCGCATGTTGTTGCATTTGATGTTGTCACTTAGCTCTCTTAAACTATTTTCAATGTTTTTTATTCTTTTTTTCTTTTTGTTGTTCTGCTTGGATGATCTCTGCTATCTTGTTCTAAGTCACTTATTCGATCCTCTGCTTCATCCAATCTGCTAGTAATTCCATCAAGTTTGTTATTTAATTCAGTGATTGAATTCTTTAGTTTAGCTGGTTGTTTTTCATGATTTCCTTATCCTTTTTTGCATTCTCATTAATTTCCTTGAACATTCTAACAATCAGTGTTCTGAACTCTGTCTCCGATAGGTTGTTTACCTCTATTTCCACTTTAATTCCACTGATTCAGGAGGTTTATTCTATTCTTTTATTTGGGATGTGTTTCTTTGTTTCCCCATTCTGCTTATTCTTTGTGCTTGCTTTGATGAAATAGGTAGATCCCCTAGATCTCTCAGTCTTTTCTGGGTGGACTTATGTGGTATGTGTCTTTATATTTGAATTACTCAGTCTCCCTTTTCTCCTGTGTGTGTGTACCAGAGGTGTTTCTTGTGTTGTTTTTATTCTCCTGTTGAAGTCGACTTTTGATTGCTTTTGGCTTCTCAGTAGGTGGGATTGACTCCCAGGCTGACTAGCTTTGAGGAGTATCTGTGTCACAGTTTATGAGCTGCTGTGTGAGGGTTAACCCCTCCGATGTGGCTTGGCCCCAATGGGCTCTTGTGCCTGGAGGGATTTTCCTTTGGGTGTAACTCTTGTAGGTCAAACCCCATAATGCTCTGGTTTTATCTAAAGTTGGTCTCTGAGTGAGATGATTGTTGTGCTTCTTTGCCTGGGCCCTGCTGCAGAGCGGATTTTAGAGCAAAACAGATCAACAAACACAACCACAACAGCCACCAAAGGAAACCAGATACTCTCACATGTAAAAAACAACCAACAACCTACCCTCAACATGTACAGAAATTTAAAGCATACAAAAGGAGAAAACAAACAGAAACAAGACAACAACAAAAAAACAAGAAACAAATAGCAAAACAAAATAAAATAAAATATAATAAAATAAAAAATAGAATAAACACGAGAAACAAAATAGCAATACCCAAAAAAAATAAATGCAGAAAAAAATGGAAAGAAGGAGGAAAAGTAGAGCAGTGAAAAGAAAGAAGAAAAGAAGGGAGAGTGAGAGGGTAGAAAAGAAAGAAGGGCAGAAAGAGAGAAAAAAGAAATTAAAAAAATACATACACACACACACACACACACATCTACAGCCCCATTATATGGACACATTTATCCTATATATGCCTATATTAAAAACTAAAAATGATAATAATGAAATAGAAAAAAACAAAAAACAACCAACACAAGCAACGAACAGAAAAAACCCCAGAACACCCAAAAGAACCCAATTAACAACAATATAACACACTAAAAATAAAAATAAATAAATAAATAAATATGAAACACCTGGTGCCTGTCTTGGCTGACGTCTACCAAGCTCTCCCCAGGTTTTCCTCTGCTATACACAAACTCCTCTGTGTCTTGTGGGGGTAGAGCCGGCCACCTGGAGCTTAGAGTGACCCTGGCAATGCAGGTCTATTTTAGATGAGTGGGGTTATGAGGTGTGATTGGTAGTTTTTACAAAGTCAATGCCGTTTCTGCTCTCACCTGCCCAGAGGCATGCTGAGTGCAGCACAGCCAGAAAGCTGGATGTGCATCTTCCGGCACTCTTTCCACTGGAGGCTTGTGGTGGGGGCAAGTGGAGATTTCAGAGGTGCTAAAAGTCACCTGCCGGGGGTCTTCGTGTGACTCAGCAGCTGAAGTTGCCCTGCCTCCCAAGCCGTGCAGGAGGGGTGGGGGCTGGGTGTGTAGGTGCACACTCCTGCAGCCTCTTCTCATGTGGAGTTTCTCAACCCCCTGGGAGTAGGAGCGCCTCTGTAATCTGACCCTACTCTTCCATTCAGGGTTCAGCTTAAGGCCCTGGCAAGGTGGGGGCCAAGGTTTCTGAGAGAGGGTGTCGGGGGGGTGTTCTTATCTATGCAGTTTTCTGCTTTATGTCAAAAACAAACTGACCATAAATGTGCATGTTTATTTCTGTTTCGTGTATTTTGTATCTATATTTATAATTACATCTTCTTGTTATATTGTTCCTTTTATAATTATATAATATCCATTATTTCTTACAACAACTTTTGTTTTAAATTTTATTTTGTTTGATATTAATACAACTCCTTCAGCTCATTTTGGTTACTGTTTACACATGCCTTTCCATCCTTTTCCATTAACCTACTTGTCTCTACGGATATAAAGTGAGATCTTGTAGATAGCAAGTAGTAGAATCTTTTTAAAAAATTATGTGATAATCTCTGCCTTTTAATTGGAGAGTTTAATCCTTTTACATTTAAAGTAATTACTAATAAGGAGCTATTTACTTCTGCCATTTTGCTCCCTGTTTTCTGTTTTACCTCTTATTTATTCCTCAGTTCTTCTACACTGGCATTTTAAATGTTAAACAGGTATTTTTCTAGTGTGCCATTTTGATTCCCTTCTCATTTCTTTTAATATATGTTTTTAGTTCTTTTCTTAATGATAGCATCTTAGTTTATACTACTGTAGTTCAAATTAATACCAATTTAGTTTTAATAGTAGACTGAAACTTCACTCTCGCATAGCTCTATTATCACCCTTATACTGTTATTGTCACAAATTACGTCTTTATTCATTGTATGCCCATCAACTTAGATCTATAATTACTGCTTTATGCAATTGTCTTTTAAATTATATGGGGAAAAGAGAGTGATAAAGCAAAACACATTAAGACTGACTTTTATATTTACCATGCACAGGCACATGATCTTGCTTTGTGCTTAGCTTTATTGCACTTCATAGATATTGTGTATTTCACATACTGAAAATTTATGTCAACCTTGAGACAAGAAATCTATCAGCACCATTTTTTCAACATCTTTTCACTTTGTGTCACTGTGTCATGTTTTGATAATTCTTTTAATATTTCAAGTTTTTCATTATTATTATATTTGTTATGGTGATCTGGGTTTAATAATCTTTGATGTTACTATTGTAATTTGGGTTGAGGAGAGACCACAAGTCACACCCATACAAGATGGTGAACTTAATTGATAAATGTGTGTGTTCTGAGTGCTCCACCACCCTCTCTCTCTCACTCTCATTAGGCATCCTTGTTCCCTGAGACACAAGAATATTGAAATTAAGCCAATTAACAACCTTACAAGAAAGAGCTGCACATATTTCACTTTAAATCAGAAGCTAGAAATGATTAAGTTTAGTGAGGAAGGCATGTTGAAACCGAGATAGGCTGAAAGCTAGGCCTCTTGCACCAGTTAACCAAGTAATGAGTGCAAAAGGAAAGTTCTAAGGCCCTTAAAAATTATGCTAAATCTACTCTGCCTGTTCTCTATCAATGGGATAACAAAGGAAATTAAAAGTGCTACTCCAGTGAACACATGGATGATAAGAAAGTAAGACAGCCTTATTGCTAATATGGAGAAAGTTTTAGTGGTCTGGACAGAAAATCAAACCAGCCACAACATTCCCTAAGCCAAATCCTAATCCAGAGCAAGGCCCTAACTCTCTCCAATCCTGTGAAGGCTGGGAGAGGTGAGGAAGCTTCAGAAGAAAAAATTGAAGCTGGCAGAGGTTGGTTCATGAGGTTTAAGGAAAGAAGCCATCTCCATAAATAAAAGTGAAGGTGAGGCAGCAAGTGCTGAGGTAGAAGCTACTGCAAGTTATCCAGAAGGTCTGGTAAGGTAATTAATGAGGGTGGATACACTAAACAACAGATTTTCAGTGTAGATGAAACAGCCTTATGTTGGAAGAAGATGCCATCTAGACTTTCATAGCAGGAGAGGAGAAGTCCATGTCTGGCTTCAAAGTTTCAAAGGACAGGCTGACTCTCCTGTTAGGGAATCATGCAGCTGGTGACTTTAAATTGAAGCCACTGCTCATTTATTGTTATGAAAATCCTATGGCCCATAAGAATTGTGCTAAATCTACTCTGCCTATGCTCTGTACTTGGAACAAAAAATTCTGGATGACAGCACATCTGCTTACAACATGGTTTGCTGAATATTTTAGATGTACTGTTGAGACTTACTGATCAGAAAAAAAGATTCCTTTCAAAATATTACTGCTCATTGACAATGCACCTGGTCACCCAAGAGCTCTGATGTAGATGGACAACAAGAGTGAAGTTTTCATGCCTGTGAACACAGCATCCAGTCTGCAATCCATGGATCAAGGAGTCATTTTGACTTTCAGGTCTTATTATTTAATAAATATATTTTGTAAGACTATAGCTGCCATAGACAGTGATTACTCTGATGGATTTGGGCAAAGTAAATGGAAACACTTCCAGAAAGTGCTCACCATGCTAGATGCTATTAAGAACATCCATGACTCATGGGAAGAGGTCAAAATATCATTAACCAGAGTTTGGAAAAAGTCAATTCCAACCCTCATGGATGACTTTGTGGGTTTGCAACTTGAGTAGGGGGAGTAACTACAGATGTGATGGAAATAGCAGGAGAACTAGAATGGAAGTGGAGCCTAAAGGTGTGACTGAATTGCTGCAATCTCATGATAAAACTTTAATGGATAAGGAGTTGCTTCTTATTGGAGCAAAGAAAGTGGTTTCTTAAGATGGAATCTACTCCTGGTGAAGATGCTGTGAAGATGGTTGAAATGACAACAAAGGATTTAGAATATTACATAAACCTAGTTGATAAGGCAGTGGCAGAGTTTGAAAGAGTTAACTCCAATTTTGAACGAAATTCTACTGTTAGTAAAATGGTATCAAAGAGAATCTCATGCTATAGAGAAATCATTCATGAAAGGAAGAGTCAACTAATGTGGCAAACATCATTATTGTCTTATTTTAAGAAATTGCCACAGGTACCCTAGCCTTCTTCAGCAACCACCTAATCAGTAAGTGGCCATCAACATTGAGGCAGACCATTCACCTGCAAATAGACTGTGACTTGCTGAAGGCTCGGATGACACTTAGATTTCTTAGCAATAAAGTACATTTTAATTAAGCTATGTACATTGGGGTTTTAGACATAATTCTATTGTACACCTAAAAGGCCACAATATATTCTAAACATAACTTTTATATGCATTGGGCAACAAAGAACAAAGAAAACAAAGACTCATTTTGTTGTAATACATGTCTTTGCTTTATTGTGGTGATATAGAACCACACCCACAATGTTTCTGGGGTGTGCCTGTAGTTACCTTTGCTGGTACTTTCTATTTCTTCACGTGGGTTAGATCTACTGTATATTGTCCTTACATTTCCACCAGGACTCCCTATAGCATTTTTTCTAGCATCTACTAGCATTCAACTCTCTGAGATTTACCAGCAATAAAGTCTCCGATTTCTTTATGTGAGGATGTCTTAATTCTGCCTACATTTTTTTTGTTTTTTCTTTTAATTATTTTTTATTATGAAATACACATTATTTAGAATTAATTGCAGCTGTACAACACAGTGAAATAGTTATACTTTTTACCCCTCGAAGTCACAAACCCCCTACCCCAATCCACCACACCACTTCCCCCAAATATCATACATATCTATTACAATTCCCTTGACTCCACTCCCACACTATACTCCATGTCTCCATGTCCCATGACTACATGTATATATATATATATATGTATATATATATATTCACTTATAGATGACATACAATATTATATAACACCAGCCTCAGGTGTACAGTGCAGTGATCAAGCCTCTACCCCATCCATGATGCAGTCTCCTAGCAAGACATGTGACCACCTGACACCACACAAAATATTCACAACACCACCAATTACATTCCTTGAACTATCTTCCACATCCCTGTGGCAACACTGCA
>NW_017732215.1:115295-116676 GCF_001890085.2 Hipposideros armiger
TATCTTCTCCCATTCAGTAGGCTGCCTTTTTGTTTTCTTGATGATTTCCTTTGCTGTGAAAAAACTTTTAAGTTTGATGCAATCCCATATGTTAATTGTTCTTTTATTTCCCTTGCCCGAGGGGATATTTCAGTAAAAATATTACTGAGGGTAATGTCTGCAAATTTACTCCCTATTTTTTCTTCTAGGAGTTTTATAGTTTCAGGCCTTACATTTAAGTCTTTAATCCATTTTGAATTTGTTTTCATATATGGTGTAAGTAGGTGGTCCATGTTCATGTTTTTGCACGTGTCAGTCCAATTTTCCCAGCACCATTTATTAAATAGACTATCTTTTCTCCAATGTAAATTCTTGCTTCCGATGTCATAGATTAAATGACCGTATATAGGTGGGTTTATTTCTGAGTTCTCTATCCTGTTCCATTGATCTATGTGTCTGTTTTCATGCCAGTACCATACTGTTTTGATTACTGTAGCCTTGTAGTATGATTTGATGTCGGGTAGCGTGATACCTCCTGCTTTGTTCTTATTTCTCAAGATTGCTGTGGCTATTCTGGGTCTTTTATGGCGCCATATAAATTATCGGATTATATGTTCTATTTCTGAGAAAAATGTTCTTGGTAGTTTGATAGGAATTGCATTGAATCTATATATTGCCTTAGGTAGTATGGACATTTTAACTATATTAATTCTTCCTATCCATGAACGTGGTATGTATTTCCATTTATTTGTATCTTCTCTGATTTCTCTCTTCAATGTCTTATCATTTTCTGAGTACAGGTCTTTTACTTCTTTGGTTAAATTTATTCCTAGGTATTTTATTGTTTTTGAAGCAATTGTAAATGGGATTGACATCCTGATTTCTTCTTCTGATGGTTTATTATTGGTGTATACAAATGCAACTGATTTTTGAATGTTAATTTTGTATCCTGCTACCCTACTAAATTAATTTATCAGTTCTAATAGTTTTTTGGTGGAGTTTTTGGGATTCCCTATATATAGTATCATGTCATCTGCATATAATGGCACTTTTACTTCCTCTTTTCCAATTTGGATGCTTTTTATTTCATTTTCTTGTCTGATTGCTGTAGCCAGAACTTCCAGAACTATGTTGAATAGAAGTGGTGAAAGTGGTCAGCCTTGTCTTGTTCCTGATTTTAAGGGGAAAGCTATTAGCCTTTCCCCATTGAGTACGATGTTTCCTGTGGGCTTATCATATATGGCCTTTATTATGTTGAGATATGATCCCACTAGTCCCACTTTGCTAAGAGTTTTTATCATAAATGGTTGCTGGATTTTGTCAAATGCTTTTTCTGCATCTATTGATATGATCATATGATTTTTATTTTTCATTTTGTTAATGTGATGTATTATGTTAATTG
>NW_017732215.1:118264-119142 GCF_001890085.2 Hipposideros armiger
CTGTATTTCTGTGAGATCTGTTGTCACTTCCCCTCTTTCATTTCTGATTTTATTAATTTGGGTCGTCTCTCTCTTTTTTTTGGTGAGTCTGGCTAAGGGTTTGTCGATTTTGTTTATCTTTTCAAAAAACCAGGTCTTTGTTTCATTGATATTTGTATTGTTTTTTTGGTCTCTATTTCATTTATTTCTGCTCTGGTCTTCATTGTTTCATTCCTTGTACTCGCTTTGGGCTTGTTTTGTTGTTCTTTCTCCAGTTCCCTTAGGTGTAAAGATAGTCTGTTGATATGAGATTGTTCTTGTTTGTTTAGATAGGCCTGCATTGCTATGAATTTTCCTCCTAGGACTGCTTTCACTGCATCCCATAGATTTTGAGTTGTTTTGTTTTCATTGTCGTTTATCTTGAGATAGCTTTTGATTTCTTCTTTAATCTCAGTTTTGACCCAGTCACTATGTAGTAGCATGTTATTCAGCCTCCATGTATTTGTGTGTTTTCCAGGTTTCTTTTTATAATTGATTTCTAATTTTATAGCATTGTGGCCAGAGAAGATGCTTGAAATGATTTCAATCTTCTTAAATTTATTGAGACTGGTTTTGTGTCCCAACATGTGGTCTATCTTGGA
Organism: Hipposideros armiger; assembly: GCF_001890085.2. Lineage (NCBI taxonomy): Eukaryota > Metazoa > Chordata > Mammalia > Chiroptera > Hipposideridae > Hipposideros > Hipposideros armiger. Next base: position 118,885 of record NW_017732215.1, read on the forward strand.
AAATGTTCCATGTGCACTCGAGAAGAATGTATATTCTGTTGCTTTGGGGTGAAATGCTCTAAAAAATATCAGTTAAATCCAGCTGTTCTAAAGTGTCATTTAAGGCCACTGTTTCCGTGTTGATTTTCTGTGTGGAGGATCTGTCCATTGGTGACAGGGGAGTGTTGAAGTCCCCTACTACGATAGTGTTGCTGTTGAGCTCTGTCTTTATGTCTGTCAAAATCTGTTTTATATATTTAGGAGCTCCTATGTTGGGTG
>NW_017732215.1:120314-142981 GCF_001890085.2 Hipposideros armiger
GTCCTCCTTAAGTTCCTGAAACATTCTTATCATCAGTGTTCTAAACTCTGTCTCTGAAAGGTTGGAACCTGTGTTTCATTTAGTTGCATTTCTTGAGGTTTCTTCTGATCTTTTACTTGGGACGTGTTTCTTTGTTTCTTCATTCTGGCTGTCACTGATTGCTTCGATATATTAGATCACCTAGAAAGAAAAAAGAAAAAAGAAAAAAAAAGAAAAGAATGAAAAAAGGAAAAAGAAAAAGAAAAAAAAGGTGGGCTCTCTGCCCACTTTAATTTGCAGACCACTTGCTCAGCAATAGAGAGATTCTGGGCGATTCAGCACCAGCTGTTTGGGGGAAAGACTCAGTGCATCATGCGCTGACCTCCCTCTAGACTTGAAGTGAGCTTCCCACAACTAGTTGCTGTGTGCTCTGGAACCGTGTTCACTACCAAAAATCCTCACCGGTTGTTGCGGGCTGTCTGCTGCTGCAAAAAAACCCTCTGTTGCCTGCAGAGGTAAGAGCCAGGGACCAGGGGCTCAGGGTGCCCCTGGCAACACAGCTCTAGGTGGGCAGGGTAGGCCTCCAAGGCACCACAGGGTGTGGTCAGTGGCCCCCACCAAGTCAGAGCAGCATGCACTCCTGCATCGGCAGCCAGCCCACATAAACTTGCCTGGAATCTACCTTCATTTTTAAAAGAGAGTTTCGGCAGATGTAGTATTATTGGTTGCTTTTTTCTATTTTTATTTTTCAGCAGTTTGAAGACCTCATTTCACTGCCTTCTGACTGCTATGGTTTCTGATGAGAAATCAGCTGCTAATCCTATTGAGGATCCTCTGTACTTGATGAACCCCTTCTCTTCTTGCTTTCAAGAGTCAATCTTAATTTTTGGGATTTCACAGTTTGATTTTAATGTCTTGGTGGCAATCTCTTCTTTTTATATACGTTGAGTTTGTTGAGCTTTTTAGGTATGTAAATTAATATGTTTTATGAAATTTTGGAAGTATTCAGCCATGATTTCATCAAGTATTCTTTATGTCTCTTTCTCCTCCCTTTTATATATATTTGTATGCTTGAAGGTGTTATACAGATCTCTGAGGCTGTTAGTTTGTATTTATGATTTTTTTCATTCCCTCAGATTGGATAGTCTCCACTGATCCATCATCAAGTTCACTAATTCTTTCTTCCACCTATTCAGGCTTGCTGTCGAGCCCTCTAGTGAAATTTCCACTTCAGTTATTGTACTGTCCCACTTCAGCATTTATGTTTCTTTATAATTTTTATCTATTGATAGTCACTTCTTGGTGAGATGTTATTCTCTTGTTTTATTTAGTTATTTGTATATGGTTTCCTTCAGCTCCTTGAGAATATTTAAAATAATTTATTTAAAATCATTTCCTCATGGAGTTTCTATTAACTTTTCCTTGCATATAGGCCATATTTATTGTTGATTTTCATGCATGCCTTATAATTTTTCATTGAAAACTGGATATTTGAATTTTATAATAAGGCAACTCTGAAAATTAAATTCTCTTCTATCTTTTTCTGCAAAGTTTTTGGTTAATCTATTGTTTTACCCAAGTCTTATCCCTTATCCCAGGTGGCACAAATTAATATATTTACCTTTAAATATCTAAATGCCCTCTAGTTAACCACCTCAGCCCTTGGAGACTTCCAAGTTAGACGAAGTAAAGACAAGCCCTTTTAGTTGGTCCCTCAGGGACAAGCAACCACAATTCTCTGCATATAAGGTCTGTTATGCCCTCTTTGGTAGTAGATAATCTTACTGGCAATGTTTTCAAAGCTCCTGCTGAGATGAAGAGTGGGGGGTGGGGAGACACTCAGTAACTTAAAATCCTACAAAGTTCTCTCATAAGATTTGGCTGGTTTTCTTGATTAAACCAATCCTTGGTTTTTGTAAGCATTTAATTAATTTCCACAGTTTTGAAAATTTTGATTCTTCTTTCAAGCTTGCTTTGGCTTTTCCCTTGAATTTCCATGTGACGTTTAGTATTATTTTTTCAAGTTCTGCAAAAAAGACAGTTGTGATTTTGATAAGGATTGTGTTGAATCTGTAGATTCATCTGCGGATTACTGCCTCCCACCTTCACAATGTTAAGTTTCTGATCAACGAATGTGGAATGTCTTTTAACTTATTTAAGTCTTTTTTAATTTCCTTCAACAATGTTTTGAAGTCAGAAGTGTATAAGTTTTCCACTTCTTTTGTTAAATTTAGTTATAAATAATTTATTATGTTCTATACTATTGTAAACAGAATTATGTTAATTTTTTTCTTGGGTTGTTCATTGTAAAGGATATAAATGCAGTTGATTTTTATATGAAGGAAGTTTTTAAAATACAAATATGATCATAACATTTCTCTTCCTGAACACTTTCAGTGGTTTCCAATTGCTCTTAGAATAATAACAACAATTGTTAATACAGTATAGAAGTGCCCTAGTGTTCTGGGACCTGCTCACTTCTTTTGCCTTATGTGGACCTGCTCCTTCCCTTACTATCAGAGCCATACTGGCATGCTTTCAAACCTCATAATCCAGCATGATCTTTTCCTTTGCACATGTTATTTCCTCTACCTGAAATGTTCTCTCTTTTTCCTGTAAAAAAAAAGGAAGCTCTTTATCTAGTTAATGTTTATTATATTTTCAGACCTTGTCTCAAATATCTCCTTTTCAGGAAAGCCCTCCTGAGTAACCAGTCTAGGTCAGCTTCCTTTGCCATCTGCCTATTTAGCACATCTTTCCTTTTCTCTAGAGTCCTTATGATACTTTTTATTGTGCATTCATTAAAATGATTATTTTACTAGGAATGTATAGATTAGTTAATGACAAAAGCTTTTTAAGAGGAAAACCTGCCTTCTATTTGCTGCCTGTTGTTTTGTCCCCATCTAGTACAGTATGTACTAGCCTCAAATCTTTGTTTACTAAAGAAATGAATGTGATAATGACCTGTCAAGAAGTTTTATGTATTGTCACATTCATTTATCCATCATTTTAGGTAGGTAATGGCTCAAAAGCTGGTGGGTGAAATTCATGAGAAGGGAAAGAGGGTGTTTGAGTCAAATTGTACAGGTCCCCAAATAGAGCAGTTAGGGAGGAAAGAGTTGGATACATCATAGAGAGCAAAAGGAACACTCACCTGATATTTTCTTCTTAAATATTATGGTGTGAGAGATTCAGGAAAATTATTTCCTCAGAGAAAGACTGATTTCTGTTAAGTCAAGGAGATGAAGAAAAGCTTTAATAAGAGTGTGTACGTAAATGGTAGATTGTTGGTTTTTGAAAGGTGGTTCTCAAAGGTGCACTAGGTTTTTGGAAAGTCACGTGAAGAACATAGTAGAAATTGACTGATGAAACAGAATCAGAGCACTGATGAATTTTGTCCTGTTAGTCTATCTGAAGTTGCTAGATGCAATTAGTGACCAGAGGCCTGGGTTTGCTTTCCTGGGAGATGATGAGACCACGCGTATCTGCAACTGGAGTTCACTTGGCATGGTGGTACATTTCCAGGACCTTCAATATTGTCACACAGTCTGGGTGATTGTAAGCCAGTAGATACAGAGCACACAGTGGTGAGAAGTTCTGACACCTGGAGTGACTGCAGCCCTACAAATATTTTAAGTATATTTAATTCAAAATATTCCTACCTAACACACAGAATTTTTAGAAATGTATTTTTCCTATTTCGAGGATACATATACTCTTAAAAAACCATGAAGATGGTGAGATTCATATAAATTCAATTTGTGAATACAAGTATGGAAAAATGGGGAATGGCAGAAAATAAAGTCTCCAAGACAAATGACTACTTACAGACTACTTACAGATGTATTCCTGGGCAGGAAGAATTCAGGGAGGCAGGAGTGTGGTGACGGAACACTGAACAGTGGTGAGGTGAATGGAGAGGAAGTCAGAGAGTGGTGGGCTGAGTGCACTGAGCAATTTGACTCGGGTTTTGTGAAGAAACTTGACAGCTGACAAGCTCTCTGTCATTTGTGCATCACAACCATCTTTTGGTGGAGAGATACACTTTCCTTATATCCATATTTCAAAATGTGACTTGGATCAAATGCAGTAATTTCTACAGCCATATTCATCCTTCACATGTAGGCAAATTTTTGACATGAATTCTTCAATCTATCTTACTTTCAAGTTTAAAAATCTTCCATCTTCTTTCTCCCTACCCCCTAATTCTAGTGGAAAATTTTCATTGTAGACATCTATCCTACTTCTTACCAGATAGAAGAAGGAAGATAGTGGGGTTTGGTTAGTTTTGGTTAGTTTCACATTATGTTTCCCAGTTAACTTAATGATATTTAAATTATAAAATTTAAAAGAGATTTTATTTAGTCATTGTGAGTACTTGATAATTTCTGTTTGTACTCTGTCTTTTCAAAGAATAAAGAACATTAATAATAGTCTTAAGACATTGGGGAAAAATATAACTCACTTGATTTATCTCTTGTGGCCCATAATATACCACACAAGGCCATAGAATAGAAAAAAATCCCATTTCCTAATTCCACAATAATTTGAAGATAAATTCTCCTATTACTAGGTAAACTTGAAGAACACTTACCCAGTAGGTTTATGATCAGCAGAATGCATTGTAGAATAGTTTAAAATTGAGGTCATGTCTACAAATCAAAGCATCAAATACTGCTGTCAGGGACTTAGTGGTAAAAGCAAAAAAAAAAATGTTAACAGATCCCTTTTCTGATCATGGCAGACAAGTGGACATTCCCTGGTACCGTTTTTGCTTCTTCATTTCCCCCAACATATTGCATTTTAATCCTGTAAAACCATGTTCTATTTAAGCCCCGATTTAAGACACAGTCTTTTCTCATTCTCAAATCTTATGATCCAATGAACACTACACCACTGAAAAGATTCTTTCAACAGGATAGTAGCGCTGCTCTTGAATTTTACAGGAAATGACTACAAACATATTTGAATATGACTAGAGTGAAGTTTGAGGTATGGAGTTTTGACTATATATGTAATTCAAATAGCTTTTGCATACATACAGCAAGTGTTTTTGAGCTGTGAATAAAGCGCTCATGAAAGAAAGTACCAGTTCAGTTAATTTTTATTGATAAAATTAAAAGACAAGACTAACAATTTAACACTTAAGACATCATCAAAAATCATAAGTATTAATTTTTTTCTTTCTAAAATGTTGCAAAGACAAAGTATTCTTCCCAATTAAAACAGTAATTAATAAGAGTCTGATTTATTATTTAGGCATTAGATCATGCCAAATGGCAAATTGTGGGGGGAAATATACAGTATCTATGCAAAGTATTTGAAAAGCCAAAGTGATACATTTCTCATTCTTTATCCACCAAGATTTTTTTATTAATCATTTCCATTATCTCTAGTTGACCTGTTCAGACTCAGCCTGCAAGCCCAATAATGTAAATTTATTGATCATTAGTCCTGCCCTAGTGTTCTCAGACTTCCTGATACCACGCTAGAATGTGGGTCCAGATGCTAGTGATGAGCTGAAAAATTGAGTTAACTGATCCTTAATAATAGTGTACTTGAGTGCACTTCATACATGGGCCTCAGTTGTCCCTTTGCATTTGATAAAGGGGTACCATACCTGACCCATAGGTGAGACTAGCCTGCAATCTGGCCCTTCTCTTCATCTGCCCAGCTGTGAGCAATCAGATTTCCAGGTTAGTTAATGACCGCTCTTGCTACTCTGGCTGGTTCTCCATGCAGAGGCTACAAAGAGCCACCAGGATCTTCTGAAAGCATCACACATGCCCATCTTTCTCCGTGGTTTTCCCTCTACCCCCAAAGTCCTCCTGCATTTTCTTCTCACACTGCTCTTTGATTCCTCGCCACTCTTCCTAAGTTTTCATATTTCACCTGAGAGCTCACTTTCGTGATAAATTCCCACCCTACCCTTCACAGAACTTCCCCTCCATCTCTTAAAGAAATGCTGATTGTACCCTGAAACTTCCCCTTTGTGATGCCTTCTCAAGTGGGAGTCTCCAGTGCACTCAAAGCCCAAGACAGGGCTTGGCACTTCTTGAGCCTCACTGCCATTTGCAGAGACTTGTTCTTGTGTCTTTATGTGAAACTGCTTTCCCTTTGAGTTAATGCCACCAGCTTTTCCAGTTTTTAACACCGCTTATTGTTTGGTCACCCTACTACAGTCCCTGGGGATGGGAGTACCTGGGTCACAATTACTTTCTGTAACCCACGTTGTTCCAGCAGACTAGACAACTGTCATATCCATGTGGTCCACCCCATGACTCAGCACCAAGGTTTCTGGACACCATCAGGACTGTTGGACTTCACTCTCACTTTCTGTCAAACCCTACCCTCTGATCCCATGTCCACAATTACCTCCTGTCCTCTGTGTCATGCCCTGATGTTCACTAGACTCACTTACTGTCTTTTGGAGGCCTCCACTTCCTGTATTCTTCAGTTACCCTTCTCTTTCAATCTGTTAGTGTACATCGGGCTCTCTCGTTTCCTTCCTCATGACTCAGTAGAGGGGACAATTGAACATCTGCTCATTGAACCCTCTTGCATTCCTGCCATTTCACTGTGTTCCATTCAGGCACCTAAGGCCCGTCTGATGTGGACTATGCCCAAGCCCCTCCCCCACAGAAGTGGTTATAGCTGCTCCTGTCATCTCAACACCAGCATCTCCTCCTGTATTTATGAACCCATTCTTTTTTTTTTCTTCTAGAATCTTATCCCATCACTCAGGCATCTTTTCAGCTATTAATATCCACATGGGGAAGTTAGGCAACTAGTTAAAGATTAAAGATCAGGCTTAGAATTCAAAGTAGTCTTGATAAACCATCATACTTTTCATCAGGAGACAATAATAGTTTCTTGTTGGAATTCATTGTGATAAATATCTGTGATGAGCTGCATAGCATTGCTTTGTGATAGCAACCTTGCACTTGGGGGACTGAATTATGTTGAAGTGTGTCTTCCAGTCTTTGAGGTTGTCCCCTTTGTTTGGAAGCAGGAGGAAGGCTATTACCAAAGTCATTCCATATAGATATGTATCCTCTTCCAAACCACGGTACAGTTTCTTTTAGAAAAGCATTAGGGTTACAATCCACATGACATAATTTTCAAGATACTATGCTAGCACCCCAGTAAGCCAGGAAATCACTCTTCCAGCCACCACAAACTTCTAGGAATCATTTGTTGGACCATTTGCCATAAAAAATGATGAAAGTTGGCCTGGGGATCCTGGGGTAAGGGTTCCATCTGGGAGGTTGAATGGGGGCAGTCTGTGTACTGGAGAATGGTAGCTTTCCCCAGGTCCATGAAGACATAGAAGGGACATAAGAGGAGGTTTTGACAAAGTGCAGCTTCATGTTGACTTGCCCTCTGGGTCACCCAGTGAGTGGAGGATGCTATCACTAGACACCTGTCTGGAGCTAAGGCTGCTCTAATTGTTTTGAGCTATAAGACCCAGTCCTGCCCACTGAACATGTGGTTTTGTACAAAACTTGATCCCAATTATTCATAGTCCAATAATTTTTCTTCCTACTTAAAAACTAACACACTCAGCAGTCAGGTACTTGAAGAAGAGCTAGATTTGGAAGGGTGTGATAAAGACAACTGAGAATGGATTCAACCTGACCTTGAAAATAAGTGGGTAGTTTACAAAAAGAGGAGGGGGACTGAGAACCAAAAGAGACAGCCGACAGCCTGACAGCAGCCAGAAAACAATTTAACACTCAGACAGAGAAGAAAGTTGAGATCTATAACTATGGCCAAAAGATACAACGCAAACGAGCAGCTCGAAATGAGAATGAGAGACAGGCTGTGCTACAGGGACGTTTCCCATCACAAGATGTAAGCTAATCAACTTTGCTAAAAACAAACACATTTCACCCTTGAGAGTGTATTAAGTGCTCTGAAAAGGGCCTGGGATTTAATTTGTAAGACACATTTCATCAAATATTTAGAATTTTCACTGTAGAATTCCTGGCCTCTTTATTTTCTGATTCCTGAGAAATAATGAGAACCATACTCACTGAGGGAGCAAGTTGCAGCCTAACATTTTCCTAACCCTTATATTGCTGAATAAGTAAACACTCATTTATTAATTTTTACTTACTAAATGTTTCAAGGAATTAAAAAATAAACCACATACATACATACATACGTATGCGCACGTGCGTGCTCTCACACACACACACACACACACACACACACACACACACTTTTTATAAATGAAGTGATGGTCCAAACAAGCTGGAAATTGCTTTATCTATTACCCTTTCTTGGGTGGAAGAGGTAACAGTCACACCTGATTTTTTTAAATGGTATTATTGCTATTTTCAACTTTAACACTTTGAAGAATATATTAATTGTTCAACAAACCTTTATTGAGCATTGACTGTATACCACCTACTCGAGCTGTGCACTACAGCAGAGCTGTACTTTGTATAGTCTTAAAGACCATTCTGTGTCTGTACAAACAGAAACAAAGAAAAGCAATAGGATGTTCACAGTATTGCCATATGTGACTCACCAGAAAATGTGTTTTCCTCTGTTCTCAGAAGACAACTAGTGATTAGCATAAGATAACTGAATCCACCATTTGTTTCCTTGCCTTATCCTGACTTAGGCACTAAAAATATTTTGAGGACGTGAATCAGGTTATCTGTAGTAAAAAGACTATAAGGGTTGGTGTAAAAGATTAGTGGAAAATGAAGTCATGTTAATTTGAGTGGTGTTTAAAATGAAATAATACATATGCTATTTAAAACTGAAAAACATACAACTTACCCTACCTAAGCTTTTATTGGAAAGACCTGTTGTAGAAACATTCTGAAAAGACAGCTCAAAGAAAAGGCACAATTATAGAAGTTGTCTGCTTCTCTTATTTTAAATCTTCTTTATCACATTTTGTTGTTTCTAGAAATCCTCTCTCTCAGTTCATCTCTTTCCTCTCCATTCCTCCTTCTACTGTCAAGTTGAAACCCTCAAACTTGATGAGTGCAGTCGCTGCCAAATGGCTAAGTCACCCTCCCGGCTGTGACCACAGACCTGCCCAAACATTACATGATCACATCATTTTCTTGCTTAAAATCTCTTGGAGATTTTTCTAGAACCCAATGATTAAATCTCAGCTGGACCCAAAGCACAGATATCTCCCCAAAAGTGGAGCTAAGACTGCAATGTAAGGAAAAGGATGATGAATGTATAAGAAGTTAGGTCTGGGAGGATTGATACATTGAAGTCTTGAAAACAAAACTAAGATGTTCTACTCAATTTGATAGACAGTGCACCTCTATCAAAAGGTTTTTAATATCAGGGGTGTTTATCATGAATTAGAACAGAAAGAGCCAGCGGCTGCATTAGGCAAGGCCCAACAACTAAGCCATTGCAATGATTTTCAGTAATTAATAGTGAAGTCCTGAATAAGGATTGATGTCAGCAAAAAAGAAAAAGAAGGGAGAGGTGCCAGGGGAATTGTCATAATTTTGTCCTTGATGGTAAGTAGAGAGTCAAAAAAGGAAGAGAAATATAGAGTCATCATGAATTGCTTGTAGAAATTTTTCATTGCTTCATGTTACCATCAAATATTTAGAAATATGTTTCTGTTCAGTCCTTCTAGGATAAAAGTGATTTCGACTTTGATTTTTCAATAGGTCAAGTAGAGCAAAAGGAGGTGTTTAACGATATGCTGGCCACACTCAGAGAGAGTCTGTGTGTGTCCTGGCTGCTAACTCCTGTGGCCTCTTAGCAGCTCTGTCCTAAAGTGCCCATCATGTCACTTCTCACAAGAAAGGCCTTCCTTCCTATCTAAAAGGGTCACACCCATCAAGTCATTCAAACAGTGGTTTTAGGCAAGAAAAGGCAAGAAGTGCCATGCATCAGCTGCAGTGGGCAGGGAATTTCCACGCTATGATGGGCACCCATGGTCAGAATAGATGACTTGGCCATCTCCAAGTCCCTCACCTTGGAGAGGACACTGCAGGTCTCCATCATTTATGTCGGGCTGTGCTGCAGTGCATCATTACCAGGAGGTACTCTCCCAGACTGGGGTCCTATCCCACATTTCCATCAGTGCAACAGACATCATCAGTGAATAGCAGCACAGCACAGTCACCGAGTTTGCTGGGCTTAAGAGTCTCCAGCTGGGAGTGGGCCTGTTCCTGTGCTATTTCTAGCTGAATGTGAAGCACTGAGCTCTGGGAATCTTAGAAGATGGCCTTTGCCTCTGAGCCTGACTCGGGTCAAGGCCACCTATGGCTTCATGTGAGTGCTGTTCCACCACATCCTGTTATAGGCAGAGGGGAGCCGCCGGTCGGGCCCAGCAACCAGTACTTTCCAACTCTTTCCACTCATGGCCAAATGTGCTTTGCTGGGTCCACAACGCAGCAGCAGGTACCTACACTGCTCACTAGAAACAAGGAAGTCAAGAGACTGGAAGGACCAGCGATGTTGCCTATTGCCCCCTCTGCTATTTAGCTTAAGGGAACCCCGTGCCGTGCCTGGAGCAGGTCAGGTGCCAAGACCATTGGCACTTGTGGTGCAGGAGCCTGTTCTCTGGAACTCTTAAAGGTCAAAATGCTGTTTTTAGAAGGAAAGTACATCCAGGACTATACTCTGGCCTTCAACTTAATTAATCAATTAAAAAAAGAAACTGTCTGTCTCAAAAGAATCATGAAAATGAATGGGAGCTCCTTCCAGGGAAAAAAATTGTGGAAGCCAGAGGTGTGGCTGTCTCATTTTCCTAAGAGAATTGTGGAAAGCATTTGGAAACTCACGGAGGTTCTTGATGGGCTCCTGCCCTGGGGACCTGTAGGCACCTGAGTTACAGATCCTCTCAGAAGGGACATCTATGTGTTTGTGTATATTGCTGTTCCATAATTTAATGTTTGTATAGATTAAATAAGCAACACATTTTACATCATCTGGGGTTTCTTATTGCATTAGGACAACATGCGATTTAAAATATTGAAATATAAAATATTTCCAATAAAATTTAAGGGTTGTCTTTAAAATTGAAATTTTCACCTTTTAGAAGGTACTTGTCAAATGTGGGGATTCTAAAATAGTTTTAATCAGTTCTAAATTTTCTTGATTCAACTAGATTTAGGTACAGTGTCTAAACAGCTTTAATTGAGAAAATTTTTGCAATAATTATATGTACTTCCATTCTAGCCTTTGCTCTCATAGGACACACATTCTAGTGGGAAAAGACAGTCAATAAATACTCAAGTATACAGTCAGCCCTCCTTATCCCAGGCTCCATCCACATCTTCAATCAAACACAGATCAAAAATATTTGAAAAAATAAAAAAAGGTTATGTGTTCCTGACATGTACTGCCCACAATGGCTGCATCTGCACTGGACATGTACAGAACTTTTTATTGTTATTATTGCCTAAACAATACAGTGTAAAAACTATTACACAACATTTACACTATATTAGGTATTGTGAATAACCTAGAGACGATTTAAAGTAAACGGGAGGATGCGCGTATGTTATCTGCAAATACTCCGCCATTTTAAGTAAGAGACTTAAGCATCTGAGGACTGTGGTGTCTTTGGGGGTCATAACCAACCACCAAGGACAACTGTATTACATGTCAGTGATTAGTGCTCCGGGAAACTAACCTGGGTAAGGAAGGAAGAGTGTATGTGTAAGTGGGACCGGATATCTCATGGTGACTAACTTGTACTAAATAGGTAACCACATTAAATTTGTACAAACATGTAAGGTTATCATCAGAATTACTCAAGCTCTTAAACAACTGCTAATGTGAAAATAAAAAGAGTTTATTTTCCACTTTAGTTTTCTTCATAGATTTAACTCATGACATGACTTACTAAACTTTTCACTTTGCTTGGTCTCATGGAATCTCATAACTTTAGTTTCTTCAGACAGATAGGGAGTTCACAGGGCCCAGGCATGTTCAGGCGCGCATGAGTGGAGGCCCTGGGCATGGGGCCCGGGCTGTCCAGATGTGTGCAGGCTGACGTCTGGACCCTGACCACGGACTTATGGACCTTGACTCTGGAGCCTGCTATGCAGGCACTGAGCTCCGGTTACATAAGCCTTTTATGTAAACATGACTTGCAATTGCGGGAGGGAGCATGCACACTCCTGTACACTCTCCCTTCAAAACCTCTATATAATATTTGCTATTGCTGATTAAAGATGCTGGTTCCTCCTCATGTCAGCCCCACGTGCCCTTTTCACATTGGGCATCTCATCCCCGAAACCTCCCCCACAAACTCCCTGCGATGACAGGAGTAGTGACAAAACCTTATTTAGAAAACATTTCTAATGTTTGGAGAATATGTCACTCACATGTAGAAGGCATTTGAATGTCAGTTGATCAAATCCTTCCTTCTTGACTGAGTTTCGTTTACTCTTTGTGTCCTTTGCTCTTATTCCAGTTGCTTACCTTTGTAGAGTTACCATCACACGTGTTTCTTATTGATCAATTCCTAGTGTGGGGAAACCAAGTACTTTGCATGTGAATGACACTAAAGACCACCAGGCCTTTCTCAGGTGTTTGGAAACAAAATATAGCCCTGTGTGATTTCTTTCTTCACCATTGAGGTCTCAAGGATGGAAACTACTTTTAGGGAAACAGAAATCTGTGTAAAGTGACCTAACAGGTTTGAAAAACAGCAAATTGAATTTTTAAAAATAAAAAAGATTAAGGGCAGAACATGCCAAAGAGAATGAAGAACAAAAAAAGAAGTGCTAGAGTGTGAGTGAATCTGGGTGATCACTGACTATAAAACCTGCAATAATGATCATGCCCAGAAATTTTAGAAAAGACAGAAATAATCCTTGCAAAATAGTATATAAGGCAGGGAGCACGTAAATGTGCTTTGTTTTAAGGTCCTTGTATAGTCATCTGGTTGGAGATTAAATTATTAATTTTAGATTTCATCAAGCCTACATATTTTAATTTCTAAGGTAACAACTCAAATGACTTCAGAAATAATAGAGAAAAACACAAAAGTACAAAGGTTATTCAATGAAAAGGGGTCCAAAAAAGGAGAGAAAAGTATATAAAATAGGAGAGAAATACAAAAATCACAAAATATGACAGTATATTTAAACATAATTATTTCATTAAATGTGGTAATTACATTAAATGTAAAGGGACTAAGTCCTCCAACACAAATTTCTTCAGAGTTTATTTTTTTAATTTAATTATATAATTATAGGAGACATATCTAAAATATACTTAAATTATAGGATGTAGAAAAAGATGAAGAAAAATATACCACAAAATACTAAGCAAAGTTTTGCAGATATAATAGAATATCACACATCATGCATTAAAACTTTTGCTGCTACAATGATAATTATACATTATGATATTCACATCAGACAAATAGCACTTAAAGTGAAAGTCATTGCTAGAGATGAAAAACGCCTTACAATGATAAACAGCTCCACTTTCTGGAAGATAAGGTCCTTCATATTGTTCATTATAACGTGCCTTTGAAGTGCAGATGCAAACTCTCTTGTTCACGGTAATGAAATCCCCAGAAAACTGCAGGACATGCAGGTTTGCAGGGCAGACCTGATGTCATCTGCAATCTTCCTCCACTCCTATACTGGCTTGTTCCAGAGTGGTAATGCGCTTCAACACAGGAGCTGCTGTATGTGATGTGTGATCTATGGCACATGCTCTGTGTTCCAAAAGGAGTTTTACGCCCAGAGAAAGTGGGGACTGCAAGAAGACATCGACAAAGGGAACCCACAGTCACAGTCACAGTGCAGATTTCTCACTCAGCTCTCTGAGTAACTGATAGACCTGCAGAGAAAAACTCACCAGGGACAAACTTGACAAGAAAACATAAAAGTGACACTGCCCAACTATTGCAGAAATATAAATGCTTTTAATGCACATAGAACACTCTTTTTAAAACTGATGATACACTGGGCATAAATCAAATTTTAGAAATCTTCTGAATTTATTTATTTATTATTATTATTTTTTTTTACAGAATACATTTCAAAATATAAATACAGGTCACCCAATGTTAAAGGAAAGAAGGAACTAAATATCAATACATAGGGCTGGTGGCCCCTTTGGAGGATTGGGTGGGGCTTGTGTTTTGAAAGCAACACACAAGGACTTCAGACATATAGGAAGCGAAAAACAAGAGAAACTCTAGCCTGAGTCTCAGGATTTTTATATCCTGAAATGTAGGACATAACAGAACCACTGGTGTTACCATCAATGTGTAATAAAGGGTCAATGTTTGCTTGAATCAATAATGTGACATCTTGTCTTGGGTAGTATACATTGATAGGAGATTGTGAGATATAAAATCACTTGCTAGCAACTTTGATTAGAAGATACCACAATGTAGAGTCAGCAACTCTCCACCAGAGAATCCAAAACCTGCTATCAACACTGGTTACATTCACAGTCCTGTACTGGTTCTCCAACATACACAAAAACATGTCATTTCTTTAAGAAGCTTACACCTTAAGAAAGGAACACATGAAAAGATAACTGAACAAGGAAAGCAATCATGAAAACTTTTTAATAAATAATGCAGCCACTAACTTTCGGGAAGAGAGGAGCAGAGTTGATCACATGAGCTAAACTGACAGAGACAGAATAGTTTAAGTGAACTAGTCCTTTCACTGGACATGAGGAGCAGGAGGATTTGTGCAGAGAGAAAGGAAGTGGTGAAAGGACACGATGCAGGCAGAAATAACTTGAGAGCAAATGCAGGAGTGGAAACTGTCGAAAAGGCCTCCATGGTGAAGAAATGTCTTAGGGGTAGTAGGGAAAGAAAACCAAGGAACTGAGCTGATTTTTATGTCAGTTCCACATTTTGTTAAAGACTGAAAAACAATCTAGATTGATTTAGATGTTAACTATCTACTAAGAAAGATATGCAAGGTCTGACAATTATGTTCGTGAAATTTGCACCATGTGCTTACATTGGCAGCACTGTACAAACAGCTCAGTGAGGTTTCATAACCTTGGTATATCAGTGTCTCACAGCTGTGTTCATGTCAACATGTGGCAGTGTCTTGCTGAGTGACATTCATTATTGTTGTTGAGTGTTTTTTATTTTTTATTTATTATTTTACTTTATTATTAGTTTCAGGTGTACAAAACAATGCAATAGTTATCCTTTTCACCCCTCACAAAGTGACAACCCCCATCCCCCCATCCACTGCCCCTTACCCCCGGTATCATACATATCTATTACAATTCCATTGACTCCATTCCCACACTATATTCCACATCCCACTTGAGTGATTTTGTGTGCCATTGCAAGAATGTCTGTGCTTGAATTAGAGCAATGAACAAACATTAAATTTCTTGTTAAACATGGCAAGAGTGGAAGTGAAATCAGGGACATGTTAGTCCAAGTTTATGGGGATAATGCCATGAATAAAACGGCAGTGTACAAATGGATTAAATATTTTTCTGAGGGGAGAGAATGCTTCACTGATGAAAGGAGGTCAGGGCAGCCAGTAATGAGCAGAAGTGATGAAAATATTGCAAAAATTCATCAAGTTGTGTGTCAAAATCATCAGCTGACTGTGAGAGGCACAGAAGACCAAGTAAACATTGATAGAGAAACAATTAGGAAAATCTTAACTGAAAATCTTGGCATGAGAAAGGTGTCTGCAAAAATGGTCCTGAAGGAGCTCACTGATGAATAAAAGCAAAGGAGAATTGAAGTTTGCCAAGACTTTATGGAGAATCAAGATGATATTTTGGGCCATGTTATCATGGTGATGAAACATGGGTGTGCCCATACGACCTTGAAACAAAACATCAAAGTGCACAATAGAAGTCAGCACATTCTCCATGACCAAAATTTTCATCATTCCAAATCTAGAGTAAAAATGATGTTGCTAACCTTTTTTTTTTGTATCAGAGGGGTTATTCATTATGGATTTGTACCAACTGGACAGTTCACCAAGTTTACTATTTGGGAGTGTTGAAAAGGCTATGTGAAAAAAGTTAGATGAAAACGACCTGAACTTTTTGCAAACAATTCATGGCTCTTGCATCACAACAATACACCAGCTCACACGGCACTGTCTGTGGGGGAGTTTTTAGCCAGTAAACAAATAATTGTATTGGAACACCATCCCTACTCACCAGATCTGGCCCCCAATGACTTCTTTCTTTACCCAAACATAAAGGAAATATTGAAAGGAAGAAATTTTGATGACATTCAGGATATCAAGGGTAATACAACAACAGCTCTGATGGCCATTCCAGAAAAAAAGTTCCAAAATTGCTTTGAAGGGTGGACTAGGTGCTGGCATCAGTGCATAGCTTCCCAAGGGGAGTACTTCAGAGGTGACCATAATGATATTCATCAATGAGGTATGTAGTATTTTTTTCTGGGATGAGTTGATGAACTTAATTGTCAGACCTCGTATCCCTTTCAGCTACATAATTTTATGATACAACAAAAAAAACTTACAAAACTAATAATTTAAGTTTTTTCTGGTTTTTGTTGCATATGAAGGAAATACCACTATGCCAGGATTTTGCAGCTTTCTGGGTATTTCTAGAACCAGGCAACACTTCAGAGAGAGTTGTTTAACTCCTGAAAGTTGCCTGTTTGCACCATCATATCATTATTTACAGGGCTATTATTAATTAGGAAAGATAAACACAAAGAAAATTAAAACCACAGGTTGGAAGAGTAATTCCTAACGAGAGAGAGAGAGAGAGAGAGAGAGAGAGAGAGAGAGAGAGAGAGAGAGAGAGAGAGAGAGAGAAACGAGTTCACCTAGACACATTCCATAGGAATCTGCAGACACTTTCCAACACTTCAAGTGATCCCCGAAGGGCACTGTTGAGAGACTTTCTGTAGCACTTTCACAAAACCTCAGGGAGTCTGAAGTCAGATTGTTCTGTCAAACGTGCTGCACTCACTCACAGCTGTGTGCCATTCAGAACACTTGACTCCTCTGCAGCATGTTCTCAGGTCTTGTGAACAGACTGCCAGTTCAAATCCCACTCCTGCCACTTATCAGCTGTGTGATGCAGTGCACATCTCCTCTTTGGCAAAATGGGGATAATAGAAGGGGCTTGAACAGTGCTGGGTAGTCATGATTTTGCCATTAGTATTATAAGATAATGGGTAACACCTAACTTACAGAATTGTGAGTAAATAGGATGTAACATTACAAACTTAAAGCAAGTTTTTATTGTTATTGTTTATTTGTTTGTTTTGTTTTGTTTTTAAATTCTGCAGGTAAAAACAGCCTCCAATGAGAATGCCTTAAATAACAGCCTTGTTTTGACTCACCCCCTAGGGCCCAGCCAGGTGGTGGGGTGGAAGTCAGCTCCATGGGGTGGTCTCCCAGGATGAGGAATTCTGCCATGTTTGATGCTAACATCGCAGCATGAGCCTTGGGCTGTAAAAAAAAGAGCCCAGGAGATGTTAAGTAGCTCAAAGATACTGCTCTGTTCACATTTCCTCAGCCAAAGTCAGTCACATGACTGCTTGTAACTTCCGGGGTGTTGCCAAATGCAGTCCATTAGAGTGGGAATATTGGTGATAACTAGGAATGTTTGCCCTAATTATCACAGAGTGTGTTCATAGGCCAGATGTACACAGGTTCTCACAGCTTATTTTGTTATTTAATCCTAATAAAATACAACTCACAACTTCTTCAGAAAACTTTCCAAGTCAAAGTCAACTGCCTGGTAAACACTGGGTGATATACTAGTACTTTTGTAATTTTGAGATAGCTAATTGTACCAAGTGACTCGTGGGCACCATACAACACCCTAAATTCTTTAATTTCTCTCTAAATTCTACAGTCAAATGTGGGGATCATTAAAGGTCACAGTAAGGACCCCACTAATGGAACTGTGGGCTAATGAGGAGTTTGGAGTAAATTTTCATGAATTCAAATTTCCATCTGCTATTTAAAAATTGTGACATTAGGCATTCACTTTCTTCTCCCTGGAAGACTGTATTGGAGACTGCACATTCCTAACACACAGGAATGGCTATTGTAAAGTGCTTAGTAAGTTGCCCCTATGGAGACATAGCACATCACTTGTTACTACTATCACTAGGAATTAGTTGAAAATAGGTAAATCATTCTCTTTACAGAAGATTCATTTTTTTCATGTAAAAATAAAGAGTGGTATGGTCAAATGACACTTGAATTTGAAGATACTGGAAGTTTTCAAAGATAAGTCATTTCAGAAATAACATAACAGTGTCAGTCACCTCATAAAAAGATCTATGAGGGACAGGAGTGGGATTGGGGATGTGCATGTAAGTAAGTGTGTATGTATTTCTATATTAAATAGATCAACACAAAGAATATATTTCATATATTTCTTATATAATAGAAATAATTTAAATGTTATAAAAATTACAGGCCTGCTCTAGGCAGTCCATCCGGAAATGAAAGTAGACTCTCAGACAAGCATAACAATATACTTTTTCGTTCACAATTGATAGAAAATGGTACAATCTCACTTATGTTACTAGTTTAACAGTTACTTCTTAAAAGTCTCTTTGGGAACAATACATTAGACTTAGTAAAGTTAAAATAGGGGGATAGGAGAAGCTGAAAAAGTTTAAGGAGGAAATCCACTCAGGATCAGAAATATAATTCTGAAGACACTTCATATGGATGGAAACCCACGAAAATGAATTTCATGCTTCTGTAACATTGCTTTCAATTATTTTCAAGGAATAATAAACATTGGGAAAGGTGGATAGGACAGGCTGGTGTGACAAAGATTTCACAGGACAGTTAAAATTAGCCTTTAAGATGAAGGCTGCCTTTTTTAATTAAGAAATTGGGCAAAGTCCTACCAAGGCTTATCTGGGCTTGGCTTTGAGCCTGCAAACGTGCTCATTATGGTCAGTGTCTGCCGCTGAACCATTATCACAGCCAGAAGGGGATAGACTCAGTCCCGGAGAAAAGTGCTTCTAACTGCAGTCACATTTCATGCTTACCAGGTGTGATCAAACAATACAGTGAATGTTTAAATATATATATATATATATATATATATATTACAGTAAAAGACACATTGCCCTTAACCCCCCTCAAAATACTACCCCTCACTTTGCACACACTTAATCCATCATTATCGCCACTTTCTAAAGCAGTTCTGGAAGTCCTATTTCGTGAATGTCTTTAGTTGCGCTGTCGTGGCTGCCTCGATGTCCTGAATGGATTCAAAACGTTAACCTTTCATGGTTAATTTGACTTTGGGGAGGAGCCAGAAATCGCATGGTGCCAGATACGGTGAACACGGTGGATGAGGACACACCATAATGTTATTTGACAGAAATTGCTGTATACCAGAAGCGATGTGTGACACGGAGCGTTGTCGTGATGGGGGATGACTTATAGCACACTTTAAAATACAGCATTTCTCAACCATAGATCACACCTGACTGACTGCACTGAACAAGCTGAAACTTGTCACACATTGTTACTAACATTGGATCCGCCACTTTCCGTATTGAAGATCCCTGCCTTTCCATTAGATGGCACTCAGCAGTAGTATTCACCATATTTTGTGATCACAACAGAAAGGCTCCATGTCACACACCACTTCTTGTATGACAATTTCTGTCAAATAAAAATATTATGGTGTGTCCTCATCCACATTATTCACTGGATCTGACACTGTGTGACTTCTGGCTCTTCACCACAGTCAAAGTGACCATGAAAGGTAAACGTTTTGAATTCATTCAGGACATCGAGGCAGCCACAACAGTGCAACTTAAGACACTCACAAAGTAGGACTTTCAGAACTGCTTCAGAAAATGGCAAAAATGATGGAATAAGTGTGTTTGAAATGGGAGGTGGGTATTTTCAGGGAAATTAATGGCAATGTGTCATTTACTGTAACAAATTGTTTTTATTTAAACATTCACTGTATTTTTTTCACACCTAGTATGTTTCTCACCATATTTCAATTTAAAATAGTCTGTTTCACTTCAGAACACATTTCTCAATCCCCATTCTCTCTTGAAATTTTTTTAGCAAAATTTTATTGAGGAGGTGTAGGGCTTGATAAAGCTTTAGGAAAAGAACATTTTTAGGTACCAATGCACAGATCTAGAAATAGAGAAGACATCAAACAGGCCAGTCCTCCACGGGCCCCATGCCATGGCTACCCAGAAGTAATCATGTGATGGTTTATACACCACGTGCTAATTCACCTGCTTCATACCTTTGCAGAAATGGGTTTGTACAGGATAGACTATTATGATCTGACCTCCAAACATGTTTCTGCTGCAACCATAGCATGTTCTTGCCTGTGCTGTATCATTTCATCCCGTTGACAACTGCATTTTCTGGGTCTATGAACTGGGGGCATTGGGGTCCAGGTATGGGCGACAGTGCATGAAACCACTATGAGTTATTAAACACCACTCAACGAGTATTTGGATGTCTTTCCAATCCTTGTCATCTAGAACTTACTGTGGGACTAGAACTCCTGGGTCATATGGCGTGCACGCTTTGACTTCATTCAGGACATCAGTCTTCCAAGATCCAAGAGATTGTAATGAACCACTCCCACCAGTCCAGTACCAGCATGGCACACAGCACGGCCAGTCAGTAACTGAACCCCAGCCAATGCTCAGGGCATTCATACTGCCCCTTTCTCTCCCTCCTCCCTCCTTCCCTGACTCCCTCCTTGTCTCCCTGCCTCAGTGTCTCTGTCTCTCTCTCCTCTCTCTCACCCTCACCCCTCCCTCTCTTCCTCCATCTCTCACTCTGTTTCTCTCTCTCTCTATCTCTCTCTCCGATTCTCTCAGTCTCTCTCACAACCACATAAGTCCCTCAGCTTTTTTTTCTTCCTCAAAACTGCCCTGACTATCCTTAGCGTTTGCATGTCCTGACAGACCTTATATAAGTTTACAAATTTTCACAAAATCTGCTGAAATATAGATTGAAATTGCATTAAATCTATATAATATTTGAGGATAATACCTTTACAATAATGAGCCTTCTAATTCATAAACAATGGTATATCTTTCCAGATATATTTAGATATTTTAAAAGTGCACTTAGTAATGTGTTCTCATTTCAGTGAAGAGTTCCTGCACATCTTTTGTTATGTTAGCTCATTCCTAATATTGTTTTTATACTATGGTAAAAAATATTTAAAATTTTTCATTTTCCATTTGTTTGATCCTGATGTATGAACAATATCATTGATTTTTGTTATTGACCTTTCATACACTGATTTTTCTCAAATTCACTTATTTTAATATTTTATCTATAGATTTTGGGAGGATTGTTTGTATATATAACCATCTTAAGTCTGAATAAAATGTCTTTTATTCTTCCTTTTAAATCTTGATATAATCGTCCTTATTATACTGTCTCTCCTATAACATAATGAATAGAAGTGACAGTAAAATCTATTGTTCTCATTTCCAGGAAGAAAGTTTTCTTCATTGTTCGAAATTCTTCACCATTTCAAATTCACCATTTCATGCAAGTGTTTGTTTCTTAATTTAAGATACTCTGTACCAAATCAAAGAAATTTGCTTCTAGTTCTAGTTTGCTAAAAGCTTTTATGATGTGTTTCTGTTGAAGGTTGTCAAATGTGCTATTCTGCAAATTCTGTGATTGTCCTGTGATTTTCCCCCTTGTTATCTAAGAACATGGTGAATTACACGGAATTACTCACCAAGTTTCTCCTCTGGGATAAACTCCATTACCCTTTTTTAACATTGCTGGAGCTGTTCAGCTACTTGAGATTTTCACTCATATTTTCATGATAGAGGTTGATTTATAATTATTTTTTGTGGGGGGTTCATATCAAGGTTAAGCCTCATAACATGAATTTATAAGTATTCTCTTTTTTTCTATTTTCTGGAAGAGTTTGTGTAGATTGATACTGTTACTTTTTTTCTTTTAATTATTTTTTATTATGAAATACACATTTTTTAGAATTAGTTTTGGCTGTACAACACAGTGCAATAGTTATACATTTTACCTCTTGCAGTGAAAACACCCCTGCCCCAATCCATCACCCTACTTCCCCCCAATATCATACATATCTATTACAATTCCCTTGCCTCCACACCCACACTATACTCCACAATCCCATGAGTATCTCTCTCTCTCTCTCTCTCTCTCTCTCTCTCTCTCTCTCTCTATATATATATATATATATATATATATATATATATATATATACATATTCACTTATAGTTGACATACAATATTATACAACATCAGCTTCAGGTGTACAGTGCAGGGATCAAGCCTCTTCTCCATCCATGATGCGGTCTCCCTAGCAAGATATGTGACCACCTGACACCCCAAAAATATTTACAACATTATTAATTATATTCCTCGAACTGTATTTCATGTCCCTGTGGCAATATTGTAGTTACGTATTATGCTGTCTAACCCCTTCCCCTTCTCCCTATCCAACCCCCTCCCAACTAATTGCCATCAGTTGTTCCTCTATATCTCTGAGACCTCTTCTGTTTACTTTGCTCATTCATTCAGTTTTTTAGATTCCACAAATAAGTGAAATAATATATATTTGTCTTTCTCCGACTGACTTATTTCACTTAACATAATAGTCTCTAAGTCCATCCATATCGTCCCAAATGGTATGATTTCATTCTTCTTTATAGCGGAGTAATACTCCATTGTATAAATGTACCACAGTTTCCTAATCCAGTCATCTAC
>NW_017732215.1:143752-145765 GCF_001890085.2 Hipposideros armiger
CTCCATATAAATTTTCGGATTATCTGTTCTATTTCTGAGAAAAATGTTCTTGGTAGTTTGATAGGAATTGCATTGAATCTATATATTGCCTTAGGTAGTATTGACATTTTAACTATATTAATTCTTCCTATCCATGAACGTAGTATGTATTTCCATTTATTTGTATCTTCTCTGATTTCTCTCTTCAACATCTTATCATTTTCTGAGTACAGGTTTTTTACTTCTTTGGTTAAATTTATTCCTAGGTATTTTATTGTTTTTGAAGCAATTGTAAATGGGATAGACTTCCTGATTTCTTCTTCTGATAGTTTATTATTGGAGTATACAAATGCAACTGATTTCTGAATGTTAATTTTGTCTCCTGCTATGCTACTAAATTCATTTCTGAGTTCTAACAGTTTTTTGGTAGAGTCTTTGGGAGTCTCTATATATAGTATCATGTCATCTGCATATAATGACACTTTTACTTCCTCTTTTCCAAGTTGGATGCCTTTTATTTCAATTTCTTGTCTGATTGCTGTAGCCAGAACTTCCAGAACTATGTTGAATAGAAGTGGTGAAAGTGGGCAGCCTTGTCTTGTTCCTGATTTTAAGGGGAAAGCTATTAGCCTTTCCCCATTGAGTACGATGTTTGCTGTGGGCTTATCATGTATGGACTTTATTATGTTGAGATATGATCCCACTATTCCCACTTTGCTAGGAGTTTTTATCATAAATGGTTGCTGGATTTTGTCAAATGCTTTTTCTGCATCTATTGATATGATCATATGATTTTTCTTTTTCATTTTGTTAATGTGATGTATTACATTAATTGATTTGTGGATATTGAACCAAACTTGCATACCAGGGATGAATCCCACTTGATCGTGGTGTATGATCTTTTCAAAGTGACACTGAATTCGGTTTGCTAGTATTTTGTTGAGGATTTTTGCATCTATGTTCATTAGGGATATTGGCCTGTAGTTTTCTTTTTTTGTAATATCTTTGTCTGACTTTGGGATCAGGGTAATAGTGGCCTCATAGAATGTGCTTGGGAGACTTCCCTCCTTCTGTATTTTTTGGAATAGTTTGAGGAGAATAGGTATTAATTCTTTTTTGAATGTTTTGTAAAATTCACCTGTGAAGCCATCTGGTCCAGGACTTTTGTTTGTTGGAAGCTTGTTGATTACTGACTCAATTTCTTTGGCAGTAATCTGTCTGTTCAGGGATTCTGTTTCTTTTTGGTTCAGACTGGTAGATTGCAAGCTTCTAGAAATTTATCCATTTCTTCCAGATTGTAAATTTGTTGGCATATAGTTGCTCGTAGTATTTTCTTACAACTTCCTGTATTTCTGTGGCATCTGTTGTCACTTCCCCTCTTTCATTTCTGATTTCATTAATTAGGGTCTTCTCTCTCTTTTTCTTGGTGAGTCTGGCTAAGGGTTTGTCGATTTTGTTTATCTTTTCGAAAAACTAGCTCTTGGTTTCATTGATCTTTTGTATTGTTTTATCGGTGTCTATTTCATTTATATCTGCTCTGTTCTTTATTATTTCCTTCCTTGTACTCCCTTTGGGCTTGTTTTACTGTTCTTTCTCCAGTTCCCTTAGGTGTAAAGATTGTCTGTTGATATGAGATTGTTTTTGTTTCTTTAGATAGGCCTGCATTGCTATGAATTTTCCTCTTAGGACTGCTTTCACTGCATCCCAGAGATTCTGAGTTGTTGTGTTTTCATTGTCATTTGTCTTGAGATAGCTTTTGATTTCTTCCTTAATCTCTGGTTAGACCCAGTCGCTATTTAGTAGCATGTTATTCAGCCTCCATGTATTTGTGTGTTTTCCAGGCTTCTTTTTATAATTGATTTCTAGTTTTATAGCATTGTGGTCAGACAAGATGCTTGATATGATTTCAATCTTCTTAAATTCATTGAGACTAGGTTTTTGTCCCAACATGTGGTCTATCTTGGAAAATGTTCCATGTGCACTTGAGAAGAATGTATATTCTGTTGCTTTGGGGTGAAATGCTCTAAAAATATC
>NW_017732215.1:147015-161392 GCF_001890085.2 Hipposideros armiger
TGTTTCATTTAGTTGCATTTCTTGAGGTTTCTTCTGATCTTTTACTTGGGACATGTTTCTTTGTTTCTTCATTCTGGCTGTCACTCTGATTGCTTCGGAATGTTAGATTACCTGGAAAGAAAAAAGAAAAAACAAAAAAAAAGTAAAAGAATGAAAAAAGAGAAAAAAGGAAAAAAAGGAAAAAGAAAGAAAATAAAGGGGGGTTCTCTGCCCGCTTTAATCTGTAGACCACTGGCTCAGCAATAGAGAGATTCTGGACGATTCAGCACCAGCTCTTTGGGGGAAGGACTCAGTGCGTCATGCGCCAACCTCCCTGTAGACTTGAAGTGAGATTCCCACAATTAGTTGCTGTGTGCTCTGGAACCGTGCTCACTACCAAAAATCCTCACTGGTTGTTGTGGGCTTTCTGCTGCAAAAAAAAACCCCTCTGTGGCCTGCAGAGGTAGGAGCCAGGGACCAGGAGCTCAAGGTGCCCCTGGAAACTCAGCTCTAGGTGCGCAGAGCAGGCCCCCAAGGCACCACAGGGTGTGGTCAGTGGCCCCCACCAAGTCAGAGCAACATGCACTCCTGCATCGGCAGCCAACCCACACATACTTGCCTGGAAAGCCCCGACTTAATCACGCAAGCGTACAGCTCCTGGCCCTACACTCCCAGGAAAACTCCCTGTCTCAGCCTTTCCCAATCAGTCACTCAAAGATCAGGCGAGCAGCCCGACAGCCAATTGCCACCCAGAGAACTCTGCTGGCGCAGTGCGTAGATCGGGGACCTAAGGCGAGTCTCGCACTTCCGGGTCTCAATAACCAATCTGTTGTAGTCGGAGCGCGCTTGCCCAGTGTTTCCCTGGCTATGCAGCACAAACAATATGGAGGGTGGGGATCCAAGGCTGCATGCACATGCACGCATGCACACACACACTCCTGCGCCAATTCTAGCAGACCAATGCAGTCCCAGACCTGAACCTCTGTGGGAGGGCCCAGCCCTGAAAAAATGGCGCCCTCCTGTGCACTACTCGTGTGCAAGCTTCCCACCAGGGAAACAATGGTCCCAAATACCTCCAGCTCTCGTGCCAAAGGCACTCAGTTCAGTCCTTCCCGGAGGCTCCTGGGCCCCGCTCACAAAGCACTCCCTCTACCAGGAACTGGGTGAGTGCTTCCCAGCGAGCGAGTCTGTTTGCTGGCTCCACTGTTTCTCTAGCCTCCCCCAGCCTCACCAAGCTGAGCAAAGAGAGTCCTCACTATTTTCTCCTTCCAGCTGTCATAGAATTCCTCTTCCTGGCAACATAACTCTGGGGTGGTGAGCGCGGTGTGGAGCCAGAGGTTCTCGCTCCCAAATGGAGAAGCCTCCCCACCTCTGAGGTGTCCGTCACGGGGTTTGCCCTCTCTTGTCTCTGCCCCTCTTACCAGACTTCACGTGGCCTCCTCTTTAAGTCCTTCGTTTAGAGGTTCTGCTCATCTAGGGTCCAGGGAACTTCCGAGGTTGAATATTTTATAAATTATTTGTAATTTTGTTGTGATCCTGGGAGGTAGTCAGCACAGTGTCTGTATATTCCGCCATCTTACCGGAAGTCCGATGCTGTTACTTTTTTAATATTTGGAGGACTCACTAGTAAAACTTGGTGTGTTGGAAGTATTTTTGTGGAAAGTTTTTTAATAGCTAAACTTCTCCAGGAGTATTCTAACTTTTTATTTCTTCCAGAGTCCTTTTGATTGGTTGTACTTTTGAAGAAATTTGTTCATTTCCTCTAAAATGTCCTTAATATTTTTAAAATATATATAGAATCTGTAGCAATGTGTTCTTTCTTATCCATGGTAATTGTTCTTTGCTCTTCCCCTCTTTTTTTATTGATGCATCTCAGTAGGGTTTGTCTATCATATTATCCATTTATAATGCCCTTGCTTAGCTCTGCTGATTTTTTCATTACATGTTTGTTTTCTACTTGAGTGATTTATTGTGTTATAGATATGGCTTCTTTTCTTTTGCTTTCTTTAGAAGAGACTCAACATTCTGAGTTCTTCAAGCGGGAGCTTAGGTTATTGATTTTCAATCTTCTTTGATTACTATAATCCTTCCAGACTGTGTGTTTCCCTCTCAATACTGCTTTATCTGTATCTCACATGTTTTGACATATGTCATCAGTTAAAAAATTGACCTTATTTCATTTTGAATTCTACCTCAACATAGGAGCCATTTGGAAGTGTCTTTCTTACTCTCCAAATTGTGCAGATACTATGTTTACTATTTTATTATTGACCTTATCTACCTTAGTTAATGTGGGAAGAAAACATACCCTGAAGTAATTCAATCTTTTAAAGTTATTAACATGTGCTTTGTGGCTCAGCATATGATCAACTTTGGTATATTTATGTGTACTGTTTAAAAGAAGTTTTGTTCCATCATTGTGAACTGCAGTATTCAATGGATTACATTAGACAATGTTTATATATTAATGTTTTCCAGTCTTTTTTTTTAGTCTGCTTTATTAATCACCTATTAAGACTGTTTTGAGTTCTTCCAGTCTGATTGTTGTTCCATTTCTGTCAATGGTTCAATTTGGATATTTTCTATTGACCTGTTTTACAGAATTAACCTTTTCTTGTTAGATGAAGCTATTAAGTTATTAATTGCAGTTATTGTGTTTGTTCATTTCTAGAATTTATACTCAATTCTTCTTATAGATGCCAATATTCTATTAAAATTCTATACCTTTAATTTACCTCTCCATCTTTCACTTTGTGTTCTTTATCATAGTAACCAGAAATAGTTTAAAGTCCTTCTTTCCACAATGTTTGAGTCACTAGGTCCATTTCCTTTGCTTAATATTTCTCTTAGATCCAGTCATGGGTGCGAGATACAAAGGAACTCTCTTTGCAACTTTTTTGTGAACTGAAACTATTCTAAAATAAAAACCTTATTTAAAAAATAGTTTGACCTCTTTTAAGGAGGAACTTCAAGGATAAGATGACAGCATATCATTCCTGTTTTCCCTATTCTTAATTCATAAGCCTGGCAAAAATTATTAGACAGCTAGATAGATGTCAGACTAAAGTGAGTTTTTCATTGCATGTTGACATAATGTTTTGCTACTTGTAGGCAAATCTGAATAAATTATATGTGTATGAACAATTCCAGACCAAAGCCAAACAGAATTGGTCATATTTGTACTCTAATTTTGCCAAATATGCTCCATACACTTACTATGCAGGCAATTTGATAAGACTGGTACATGGGTTGACGAAAAAATTATTGAAATGTGGTAAGTATACAAATATTTTCAATAAAGTTCTAACAACATGTTACTTCTAGCTTGATGGTTCCTCCTTTCACCAGAGAACCCCTTCATGTAGTCTAACCTTTCATATATAGGATGTGTGTTTTTTGCAAAAACCTCTACTTTGTCTTTACAAATGGCTATTATACTCCAGTAGTAAAATCTATGTATTAAAGTGGTTTTGCATTTGCTTATTAGGGCAACATTGCTTTTAATTAAGCACCCATCTATAAGTTTTAGTGGGATGACAATTTTATAACTATGAAAATTTCAGCACCATTGTTCTTAGCTTAATCTCTGTAAATTATTTCCTTGTCCAGTTAATTTTTATTCATCTTTATAATTTTAAAATAAGTCATTTCAAGAAAGACTATAAAACTATTTGAATTTAATCTAAACTTTTTGCCTTAAAGAACAAGAAAGATAGACTTTTGCGTCGTGTGCTAGCTGCATGGGTGAAGACAGTCCAGGACTCCCCTGGCTGCCTCTGCAGTCACTTCTCTCAAGACTCCCCTGTATTTCTGTCTCCTTATAGGTTAAGCTTCAGATATCATTAAATTAAATTTTTGTGCAGTGTGAATAACCTTATTTATCAAATTCTAGTTATTGAGAAAACCAACTCATCACTTTCAGTGTAGTCACTAATTTCAAGTCCTCCAGCCATATCTTTATCACCATGTAGCGTCCTTTCCTCTTTTGTGGGCCACTCACTGAGTGACTTACTAGAGGAAATTGAGGTGGTGTAGGGTTTTGCCCTCAGAAAAAGAATCCTAAAAGAGATTACCCTGAGGGCAGAAGACACAATAGTGTTGAGCTAGTATACCTTCTAGCAGCGTAATTTAATACTAGGGGTGAATACCTAATGTTGGGTTCTGGCCATCAATATTTATGAAAAAGAAAAAAAAACAGACTTCACAACAAGGCGGCTTAATATCTCAGTATAGATTATCAAATACAAAGAGTGGGTTGAGCCATTATGCAGCTCTAGCATCTCACTTCAGAAATAGGAATAAGCTAGATTCAAAAATAACTTACAGGGGCCGGCCGAGTGGCACGATGGTTAAGAACTCGCTTGGGATGCCAGAGGGCCCCGGTTCGGATCCCACATATGAGGGCCAGTGACACTGCCCTCTATAGCTAAGATGCTGAACAACAGCTCAACCTGGAGCTGGGCTGCCGTGAGTCACTGGCGACGGCGTAGGCTGCAGTCCCTGTGGCAGTGGGTTGCCATGGGCTACTGTGTGTAGCCAGCAGCCAGCGTGAGCGGCCAGCAGCCAGCGTGAGCGGCCAGCAGCCGCAGTGAGCGGCCGTCCAGAAGCCGGCGACTGATCTGCCTCGCCAGGGAAGAGCACAATGATGGTGCCAACTTGGGCCAGTGAAGCAGCGTCCTCCACAACTAGATTGAAGAACAAAAACGACAGCAACTTGTCTGTTCCCCTTCCCCTAATTTCCCAGTACTGTTCCCAACCCCCCAATTACCCAATAAAAATCTTAAAAAAAAATAAAAATAACTTACAGGTCCCTCAGTCAATCTCATAAGGGTACTGCTGGAGAGAAGATCTAAGTTTCTAGATCTTTCTAAATTTGGCAACGAAGATGCCAAATTTCAGGGAGGGCACTGCAGACACAAACTGCTCACAGCTGCAAGCCATCCAGGAGGGCTGCAGACTGAGAAGGAAGGAAGGAAGGAAGGAAGAAAGGAAGGGAGGGAGGGAGGGAGGAAGGAAGGAAGGTAGTAGAACCAACCCCATAGCCTCTCCAGTGAGAGCGGGCCAAATGGGCCTCTTTTAGACACCAGTTGTCCAGGGCGTGCTGGGGCATGCAGGTGGCACAACTGCACCCTTAAATAAACACACAAGAGCGTACACGACTGGCTTTTCTCCAAAGCCCCATATCTGACTTCTGGAGACAGAAATAAAGCAGTGTTTCCCCATGGACCCAGAAGGGTTTAGGGCACCAGCTATAAAGTGGCCTGCAGGACTCTGGGCACCTGCCCACCCCCTCATCCCTGCTGCTAAAAAGTGGAGGGCCATGCTGGCCAGGGTGGAATCATTCTGTGACTGGGTAACAACACAGAGCTTTCTACTGTATGCCCAGCCACTTCAGGTCGGAGTCTCATTTCAAGGCCCTGGTGAAGGAGAGCTTCCGGGTTGCTGACACGTGGAGATCTGGGGAGAGTGTTGCCCTTTTTACACACCTTGCCATACACAGCTCTTCCATCTGGCTGTTCCTGATTTACAGTCTTTAAAATAAACCAGTATCTAATGTTATCTAAAGTATTACAAGTCATAGAAGAGATCTTACAAATACACCAGGCTGTTTCATGCACAAGATAGCATCTGTCATTTAAAGCTGTGTTTTCTAGAAATATAATGAAAAGACAGTCTTTCAAATTCTTTCCACATTTCTTGGCAATTCTGTGTCTCAGGGAGAAAAACTTTCCTCTTGAGCAGCGCCAAGTGGCCACCAATCTTATAGATATGCTGAGAGTGTGGGGCTCGCAGAAACTTAAGACTGGTCACATACCTGTGCAAATCACAGCCCATTCCACCTGGTCATGCAGCAAACCAACCCCAGTGTCCTGGTTTTGTTGCGCTTGTTTATTTTAAGAGAAAGATTATTTTAAGTCCTCATTGATGTTTACATTTTAAGAATAATTTATATGCCAATCCAGAACATGACAGGAAACAATCAAACTTGCACAATGTTCCTACAAACACAACATCTTTTGGCATAAAAAACAAGACCCTGGTGAAGAAATCACCACACACAGTTCCTGGGATACGAAAAAAGACTTACTGCATTGACCTATCGTATCACTTCAGATAATTTCAAACGTTGGAAAAACAGTGAGATTCCATCTCACTTTATAGTGAAATCTCCTTGAAAAACCACTTTGGTTCTCAAAATGTGAAATGGGAATTAATATTTTCAATTTGGCCTAAGGTTTTCGACAGCAAAAAGCACTACTGTGTTGCCTTAGGTCTCTGGAGGAAGACACAGGGGAAGACAGACGCCACTCGCCTGCTTCTTTGGCTCCCAGGCTCTGAGTGAGTGGCAACGGGAGGGCTCGGAGCACAGCACTGATCTGACCCCAATGACACATGTGTGACTAACCTGCTCCTCTGTTTTTCACATGCCCCTAAGAGCTCTGAGGCTGGAAAACCATTTGGTCTCTACCCCAGCCTCTCAAAACAGTGGTGAATACGTTTCTGAGCATGTTTATAAGTTATAAATACATGACTAAGGGCCATTTGCCAGGGTCCTCTATTAATGACATATCACTACTTACATATAACAATGCAGGGGTTTATTTACTCATTTATTTATTCATCTAATGTGTATTGATTACTTACGATGTGCCAGGTTCAGCTTTACAGAGCACAGGGCATGTGCTTGAGGTCTGCTTTCCACGTTTGATGAAGCAAATTTAAAAAGCCTCACTGGAATACAGCCACCATCTGCACAGGGGGCCATGGACATCCCCAGCCAAGCCAGGCTAAAGTTGGGACAAAAGGTCCATAATATGCATCCTTCTTGAGGACATTTACAGTGAGCAGTCTTAATCTTAAATGTTTTGATTCATGAAGCCACTGGGGACCAATTCATGGATGCTCTGCACACTGCCTGGCAAAGCCAGACTCTCATTAGTAAAAGTATTTTACAGTTACCAGGCCAGTGGCCCATGTGCTTGCACCCAGCTCATGCCACTCCCTCTGAGGTCGAGGGCATTTGGTAGCTGTTAATGATGTGCAATGGTGAAGGTACAAAAAAGCCACCATGGGCAATGTGTTCCTGAGTCTGCATCTCTTTGCTGTCAGCTGAGAGGCAAGGAGCAAGGGCACTGGTCGCAATGAGCACACTGGTGCCTGGAGCTGGGTCCCTAATACATTCTCCAATGAAGAGAACCTGCACCCTTTGCAGGAAAGGCTATTTCCAGGGCTCAGCAGTAGTAGGATGGGCCTGGGCACTGCATAGTGCCAGTGAAGACAGAAGTGATGAGCTGTCATGCAAGGCACACAGGCATCACTGGGACTCCAGCGTCCAGACCGAGAAGTGTGAGCAACCAAAATCTAAGGTGTTGGGCCATAACTCAAACTTTAGGGCAAATACTCATGCGTCCATACTGATGTAGATTAATGATGAACTGATAAACAAGTAAGTGGAAGAGAACAAACAAATCCATGCAGTCATTTGCTATAATCTATGCAAATACTCGGCCTTGGCGAGGTGGAGCACACCTACTGCCTGCTAAGTGTAGGCCGTGCACACTGGCGTGATTGCCGAGAATGACATGAGGAAGAGGCCGGGAAAATATGGACACTGGAGAAACCCATGAACACCACCTCAGCCTGGTGTTCAAGTCCACACCACTGGGGACAAGTCATGCTTCTGCCATGCGTCCTTGCTATGATGTGAAGAGAAGGAAACGTCACCTCTGGACTTCCTCTCAGAAGCCATAACATTGGTCTCATGAGGAAGCCATCAAACAAACACAAAATGAGGGGCATCTTGCAAAGTCATAACAAGTCCTCAAACTGACAAGGCCATTGAAAGCAAAGCAAGTCTGAGGACTGTCACAGCCCAGAGGAGCCTAGGGAGACATGATGACTAAATTCAATGTGGTTTCCTGGATGGAATTCTGGAACAACAGAAAAGTAAGAAAATATGCATAAGGTATGGATTGTATTTAATAATAATGTATTAGGTTGGTGCAAACGTAATTGTGGTTTTTGCATTGTTGAAATTTGCCTTTGATATTGGAATGCATTCTTAAATAAATGTGGTTATGTTGTACAACATTTTAATGCACATTTCTCACTTTATGCTTTTTTTCTAATGACTTATTACTTGCTGTTTATCTTACATGTATTTTAGGCTATCGAAATGATGTTAGACAAAAAGCAAATCTGAGTGATTTTCTTATTCGAGTTCAAAATGGGTGGTAAAGCAGTGGCGACATCTCATAACATCAACAACGCATTTGGCCCAGGAACTCCTAATGAACATGCAGTGCAGTGGTGGTTCAAGAAGTTTTGCAAGGAAAATGAGAGCCTTGAAGATGAGGAGCATAGTGGTCGGCCATCAGAAGTTGACAATGACCAATTGAGAGCAATCATCAAAGCTGATCCTCTTACAACTACACAAGAAGTTGCCGAAGAACTTAACGTCGAACATTCTATGGTCATTTGACATTTGAAGCAAATTGGAAAGGTGAAAAAGCTCCATAAATGGGTGCCATATGAACCGACTGCAAATCAAAATAATCGTCATTTTGAAGTGTCATCTTCTCTTATTCTACACAACAACGAACTATTTCTTCATTGGATTGTGACATGAAAAGAAAAGTGGATTTTATACTACAACTGGCAATGACCAGCTCAGTGGTTGGAATGAGAAGACGCTCCAAAGCACTTCCCAAAGCCAAACTTACACCCAAAAATGGTCATGGTCACCGTTTGGTGGTCTGCTGCTGGTCTGATCCACTATAACTTTCTGAATCCTGGTGAAACCATTACATCTGAGAATTATGCTCAGCAAATCGATGAGATACACTGAAAACTGCAAAGCTAGCAGCTGGCATTGGTCAACAGACAGAGCCCGATTCTTCTCCATGACAACTCCCAACCACATGTCACACAACCAATGATTCAAAAGTTGAATTAATTGGGCTACGAAGTTTTGCCTCATCCACCATATTCATCTGACCTCTCACCAACCGACTACCACTTCTTCAAGCATCTTGACAATTTTTTGCAGGGAAAACACTTCCACAAACAGCAAGATGCAGAAAATGCTTTCCAAGAGTTCATTGAATCCTGAAGCATGGATTTTTACACTACAGAAATAAACAAACATTTCTCATTGGCAAAAATGTGTAGATTGTAATGGTTCCTGTTTTGATTAATACAGATATGTTAGAGCCTATTTATAATGATTTAAAATTCAGGATCTGAAACCACAATTACTTTTCAATATTGGTTCATCGGTCATGACAAATATAGCATAATAATATAAGATGCCAAAAAGGGGAACTGGGTGTGGGGTCAACGGGAACTCTGTATCTTTGCAACTTTTTTGCAAATCTATTACTAGTGTGAACTGAAATGTGTATTTAAAAAGATATACACACTTCTGGTTCCCTCCCAGCTGGCTCTCCATTCCCGCCTCCAACTGGGCATGGCTCTGTAGGTGAGGAGAATGGAGGAATCATGAGCTCCCATCCCCTCTGCCTCTTCTTTAACACTTGAGAGGCAAGGGTACCTTTTGTGTTCAGGGTGCCTCTGTCACAGGAGAGGGCAGTGGGCGTTCTAAGAATGAGGCCTGGGAAGAAACAAGCCAACAGGCCAGAATGCCTGGTGGCCATGCTGATTACCCTGTAATTACCTTCCATCTAGAATTAAATATATATTCTCTCAAAAGAAAGGATGGGTTTTTTTGGGGGGTGAGACTTATTTTTAAATCATCCTTTGCTCTTTATGAGTACACAGTGATGACATGTTTATAAAAACATAAAAATATAGCAAAAGTAAGAGACAAACAATGAACATTTAGAAAATTTTAGGTTGCAGCTGTCAAGTCCTAAGTCCACCCCTATAGGAACTGCGGCGACCAGGGGCTGAACCCTGAAATGGAGCCTCTGAGTCAGGGTCTCTTCTCACCCAGCCAACCTGAAGGTCAGCCAAAGTCAAGGAGCCGCTGGGTGAATGGTGATTTCCTCCTGCCTGCAGGAGGCACCTGACACCCCTCTGGTGCAGGGTGTCACTCCTGGAACTGCTTTCCAGTCTGCTGCTGTCTCTGCTCGCACCAAGCATGCCGGCGACCCTGTGCCAGCCCTGCCTCAGTGCATGCACCCTGTGACACTAAGTGCAGTTTTTGTCCTGCAAACTCACTTCACAAGGCCTGACTCCCGTGCAGGTGTCTGTCCTCAAGGGACAATTGTTTGGGAGGCCAGTGGAGAGGGTTGGGGACAGGACCACCTGCAGCGCCATCTCCTGCTCCTGGAAATAATGCTGGGATTTATTATCACTGTTGATGTGAGTCACCTTCTTGGTGACAGCACAAGTGATCAAGCCACATTCAAGGGGCAGCCTGCATGACATTGTGGTTCTTTGGCAGTGATGGGAAGCATCTGTGTCACAAGGTGCTTGCCTTGTCCCCATGATGCCCCATAAAGCCGTGTGACACAGTGTTGGGCCATGTGCACTGTCACTGTTGCTACCACATGCCAGGACTGGTTGTTAAGTATTTTGAACGTCACTCCTGGAGGCGGAGAGCTGCCATGGGTAGAACGCTTGACAGTGGGACATTGTGTGAGTGTGTGTGTGTGTGTGTGTGTACACACACACATGTGCTCCCGTGTGCATTTGTATGTGTCTGTGCATGTGGGTGAATGTGCATGGGTGTGAATGCACATGTGCGAGTATGTGCATTTGTGTGTGTGAATGAGTGTAATTGCAGATTTTCCCAGGGTTTACTGAAATATTAAGAAAAGACAGGAAAGATTCAAAGAAAAATAACATGCAGATTATCAAGAAATATGATAAGTTACCCCAAATAAATCCCATGCCATCACTGAGGTTGTCACTGATTTTTAAATTTTTTATTCCATTAAAAAGTTGAAATGAATACTCATTTTTTCATGTATGCTGCTTCCTAAGTGTATTTTTAAACATACCCCTTCTTCAATCCCTTTGATTGGATTTCAGTACCTCACTTATTAGGGTTACTTTTTTTCTCTTTTTTCAATAAGTAAATTTAAAAAAAAATCACTTTAATTGGTCTTTAGGAATGAGTACATCTATTTTATTAAATTAAATTATTAGATTTAACAAGAATCTGTATCAACCTAGGGTCACATGTGGTTACACATCTGAACCTTAAAGAGGAAACTAATTAATTACTTTAAAAATTTTCACCAAGTAGGGCCGGCCAAGTGTCGCAAGAGTGTGAGCTCTGAGAAATAGGGTCACCAGTTTGATTCCCAGACCGAGCTGAACTGCTCCAACAGGTGGCAAGATGGCTCAGCTAAATAAATAAATAAATAAATAAATAAATAAATAAATAAATAAATAATTTCACCAAGTATGACAAATATGCCATCAAGAGATTAGGAATCTCTGTGTGACTTTAGAAGATGGAGGAATAGACTGATGCTGTGCTGACTATCTCTCAGGATCAGACCAAAATTACAAATAATTTATAAGATATTCAATCTCGAAAGATCCCTGGACACTAGATGAACAGAACCTCTAAACAAAGGAGTTAAAGAGGAGGACATGTAGAGTCTAGTAGGATGGGCACAGACAAGAGAGGGCGAACCCCGTGAGGGACACCTCAGAGGTGGGGAGGCTTCACCGGTTGGGGGAGAGACCCTCCGGCCCCACACTGTGCTCACCACCCCAGAGTTACTTTACCAGAAGAGGAGTTCTATGATAGCTGGAAGTAGAAAATAGTGAGGACTCTCTTTGCTCAACTCGGTGAGGCTGAGGGCAACTGGAGAACCAGTGGAGCTGCCAAACTGACTCACTCGCTGGTGAGCAATCACCCGGTTCCTGGTGGAAGGAGTAGCTTTGTGAGCGGAGCCCAGGAGCCTCTGGGAAGGACTTGAACTGAGCACCTTTAGCACGGGAGCTGGAGGTTTTTGGGATCATTGTTACCTGGTGTGGAGCTTGCACACCAGTAGTGCACAGGAGGGCACCATCTTTTCAGGACTGGGCCCTCCCACAGAAGCTCTGGTCTGGGACTGCACTGGTCTGCTGGAATTGACGCAGGACTGTGAGCGTGCATGCGTACATGCATGCGTGTGCATGTGGCCTTGGATCCCCACCTTTCATACTGCTTGTGCTCTGTAGTCAGGGAAATGCCTGGCAGGCACGCTCTGATTCCAACAGACTGCTTATTGAGACCCAGGAGTGCATGACTCGCTTTAGGTGTCCGATTTCCACACTGCATGTGCAGAGTTGCCTGGGTGTCGATTGGCTGTCGGGCTGCTCGGCCTGATCTGCAGCGCCTGATTGGGTCAGGCCGAGACTGGGATATTTCCTGGGAGTGCAGGGCCGTAAGCTGTGCACCTGCGTGATTTGGCCGGGGCTTCCTTGACGAGTTTGTGCAGGCTGGCTGCCGATGCAGGCGTGCATGCTGTTCTGACTTGGTGGGGGCCACTGACCACATCCTGTGGTGCCTTGGGGGCCTGCCCCGCCCACCTAGAGCTGTGTGGCCAGGGTCACCCTGAGACCCTGGTCCCTGATTCCTACCTCCGCAGGCCAGAGAGGGATTTTTGCAGCAGCAGACAGCCCACAACAAACGGTGAGGAATTTTGCTGGTGAGCACGGTTCCAGAGCACACAGCAACTAATTGTGGGAACTCACTTCAAGTCTAGAGGGAGGTCAGTGCATGAAGCACTGAGCCCTTCCCCCCAACAGTTGGTGCTGAGTCGCCCAGAGTGTCTCTATTGCTGAGCAAGTGGTCTGCAGATTAAAGCGGGTGGAGAGCCCCTCCCTTTTTTATTTCTTCTTCTTTTTATTCTTTTTCTTTTTTATCCCTCTTTTTTTAATTATTTTTCTTTCTAGGTGACCTAACACATCAAAGCAATCAGATAGCCAGAATGAAGAAACAAAGAAACATGTCCAAGTAAAAGATCAGAAGAAACCTCAAGAAATGCAGCTAAATGAAACAGAGGTATCCAACCTTTCAGAAACAGAGTTTAGAACACTGATGATAAGAATGTTTCAGGAACTTAAGGAGGACATAAAGAAGGATACAAAAATCATAAGAAACAACCAGGTAGAACTAAAGAAACAATAACTGAAATGAAGAACACACTTGAAGGAATCACTAGTAGATTAGATGAAGCAGAGGATCGGATCAGTGATTGAGAAGACAAAGTAGCAGAAATCACCCAGTTGGAGCAACAAAAAGAAAAAAGAATAAAAAACAATGAAAATAGTTTAAGAGATGTCTGGGACAACATCAAGCGCAACAACATTCGCATAATAGGAATACCAGAAGGAGAAGAGAAGAAGCAAGGGATCAAGAATGTATTTGAAGAAATAATGACTGAGAACTTCCCTACCCTGGTGAAGGAAATCGACATACACGCCCAGGAAGTGGAGAATTCCAAACAAGCAGAACCCAAACAGGTCCACACCAAGACACATCACAGTAAAATGGTAAATGTTAAAGACAAAGACAGGATCCTAAAACCAGCAAGAGAAAGACAGCAGGTTACATACGAAGGAACTCCTATAAGACTAACAGCTGACTTTTCTACACAAACTCTGCAGGCCAGAAGGGCGTGGCAGGAAATATTCAAGGTGACGCAAAATAAAGGCCTACAACCAAGATTGCTCTACCCAGCATGGTTATCACTTAAAATTGAAGGAGAGATAAAGAGCTTCTCAGAAAAGAATAAACTTAAGTAATTCATTACCTCCAAGCCAACATTGCAGGAAATGCTAAAAGGGCTTTTTTAAACAGAAGAAAAGGGAAAACAAGATAACCCAGGAAGATCAGAAATACAAATAACAAAATGGCCATAAATATGCACCTATCAATAATCACTTTAAATGTGAATGGATTAAATGCTCCCATCAAAAGACATACAGTGGCTGAGTGGATAAGAAAACGGGACCCATGCATATGCTGTTTACAAGAGACTCATCTCAGATCAAAAGACACACACAGACTGAAAGTAAAAGGATGGAATAAGATATTTCACGAAATGGAAATGAGAAAAAAGCGGGAGTAGCAATACTTATTTCAGACAAAATAGACCTTAAAATAAAGACTACAATAAAAGACAAAGAAGGACACTACATAAGAATACAAGGATCAATTCAACAAGAGGACATAACCGTAGTAAATATCTATGCACTCAACATAGGAGTTCCTAAATATATAAAACAGATTTTGACAGACATAAAGACAGAGATCAACAGCAACACTATCGTAGTAGGGTACTTCAACACTCTGCTGTCACCAATGGACAGATCCTCCAGACAGAAAATCAACACGGAAACAGTGGCCTTACATGACACTTTAGACCAGCTGGATTTAATTGATATTTTTAGAGCATTTCACCCCAAAGCAACAGAATATACATTCTTC
>NW_017732215.1:161837-162517 GCF_001890085.2 Hipposideros armiger
TTTGAAAAGATAAACAAAATCGACAAACCCTTAGCCAGACTCACCAAGAAAAAGAGAGAGATGACCCAAATTAATAAAATCAGAATTGAAAGAGGGGAAGTGACAACAGATGCCACAGAAATACAGGAAATTGTAAGAAAACACTGCGAGCAACTATATGCCAACAAATTTGACAATCTGGAAGAAATGGATACATTTCTAGAAGCTTACAATGTACCAAGTCTGAACCAAGAAGAAATAGAAACTCTGAACAGACTGATTACTGCCAAAGAAATTGAGTCAGTAATCAACAAGCTTCCAACAAACAAAAGTCCTGGACCAGATGGCTTCACAGGTGAATTTTACAAAACATTCAAAAAAGAATTAATACCTATTCTCCTCAAACTATTCCAAAAAATACAGAAGGAGGGAAGTCTCCCAAGCACATTCTATGAGGCCACTATTACTCTGATCCCAAAGTCAGACAAAGATATTACAAAAAAGGAAACTACAGGCCAATATCCCTAATGAACACAGATGCAAAATTCCTCAACAAAATACTAGCAAACCGAATTCAGCGTCATGTTAAAAAGATCATAGACCACGATCAAGTGGGATTAATTCCTGGTATGCAAGTTTGGTTCAATATCCGCAAATCAATTAATGTAATACATCACATTAACAAAATGAAAAATAAAAAT
>NW_017732215.1:164458-165955 GCF_001890085.2 Hipposideros armiger
TATATCTGGAATCTAAAAAACTAAATGAACGAGCAAAGTAAACAGAAGTGGTCTCAGAGATATAGAGGCACAACTGATGGCTGCTAGTTGGGAGGGGGTGGGGATAAGGGAGAAGGCGAAGGGATTAGACAGCGTAAATATATAACTACAATGTTGCCACAGGGATATGAAAGACAGTTCGAGGAATATGATTAATAATGTAAATATTTTGTAGGGTGTCAGGTGGTCACATGTCTTGCTAGGGAGACCATATCATGGATGGGGTAGAGGCTTGACCACTGCACTGTACACCTGAACCTGATGTTGTATAATATTGTATGTCAACTATAAGTGAATATATACATATATATATATATTTTCTTGGGATGTGAATTATAGTGTGGGAGTGGAGTCCAGGGAATTGTAATAGATATGTATGATATTGGGGGGAATTGGGGCGGTGGTTGGGGGGTTCTAAAAAATGTGTATTTCATAATAAAAAATAATAATTAAAAAATTAATAAATTAATTAATTTAAAAAAAGAGATTAGGAATTTTAACTGAGCCAAGCTACTGGGACAATTGTCATGTGTCATGTCACTTATTAGAAGGCCTGGCATTTCCTGTCACTAATGAAGATGAGGTAGAGCCCACACAAGAAGAGGAAGATGGAATTCTAGGTCTTACAGTTATGTTTGTGAACTTGCCACCATGCACTTACATTACAGTACTTATAGCACTGTACAAATACATTGGTAAGGTTTCATAACCTTGGTATATCAGTGTCTCACAGCTGTGTTTGTGTCGACGTGTGGCAGTGTCTTGCTGAGTGGTGTGTATTATTGTTGTTGTGTATTTTTGTGTGCCATTGAGTTAATGTCTGAGCTTGAATTAGAGCAAAAAACAAACATTGAATTTCTTGTTAAACTTGGCAAGAATGGAAGTGAAATCAGGGACATGTTAGTCCAAGTTTATGGGGATAATGCTGTGAAAAAACTGCAGTGTGTACAAGTGGATTAACACTTTTCTGAGGGTAGAGAATGTGTCACTGATGAAGAGAGGCTAGGCTGGCCAATAACGAGCAGAACTTACTAAAACACTGCATAAAAGTATTGAATTGTATGTCAAAATCATTGGCTGACTGTGAGAAACATAGCAGAGCAAGTATACATTGATAGAGAGGCAATTAGGAAAATCTTAACTGAAAATCGTGGCATGAAAAAGGTGTGTGCAAAAATGGTCCGAAGGAGCTCTTGCATAATGACAATGCACCAGCTCACACAGCACTGTCTGTGAGAGAGTTTTTAGCCAGTAAAAAAATCACTGTATTGGAACACCCTCCGTACTCACCTGATCTGGCCCCCAATGACTTCTTTATTTACCTGAAGATAAAGGAAGTATTGAAAGGAAGACATTTGGATGACATTCAGGACATCAAGGATAATACGATGACAGTTCAGATGGCCATCCCAGAAAAAGAGTTCCAAAATTGCTTTGAAGGGTGGACTGGGCACTGGT
>NW_017732215.1:166900-197337 GCF_001890085.2 Hipposideros armiger
ACCCACCCACCCACTCATCTCTACCACATTCCACTAACCAGCATCATTAATGTGCCTTTCTGACTGATTTAGAAGACTACATAAATATATGACAATCACTGAGTATTAAGAATTAGTAAAATGCTGTGGAAAACAATAGATGATTACATTCCTTCTAAACATGAAAAACAATAACTGGATATTTCTATTTATAAAAAAAAATGTGAGCAACATTCCAAAAGGAACAGGGTTGCTTTAAAAAGCCATAGTTTCATTTAGCATTTCTTTGTGACTGCATGGAAGTGAATGGGCAGAAGAATGAAGAACAATAGGCACAAGCACTCAGAAATTAGTTACAGAAATTCATCAAAGGAAATGAGCAGTGGTTGTACCATAATGCACAAATATGTCATTTCAGCATCATACATATGCCAGAACGAACTGAAAAATCCTAATTGTTCAATAATAGGGAGCCGATTAAAATCATTAGTCATGATTATATTGGGATATTATTTATCTATTTAAAGTGATAAGAATATGAGAATTGACATGTAAATGTTCATGGAATATGGTTACTGAACTGCAAATTATAAAACATGTTTGATTTGATTCTATCTGTCATTTATCTATTACCTATCTATCCATCTATCATCTATCTATCTATAGTCATCTAGCATCTATCTATCTGTCATCTATCATCTTTCTACTAATATTTATCAAGTCTATACATCTTCTACCTATTTAAGCATCCATCCATCCTTTCTCCTATGTACCTATCTAAATAAAAGGGATACGTATGCTTGTATACACACACACACACACACACACACACACACACAAACAAACACATATTTTACTTCCCTTGGTAAATTTGTGCAGATATTTATCCCTTCTTCATTCAAGCCTGTGAGTGTGGGCAAAGCTAAGCCCACTTCTGGCCCTTAACTAGCTGATCAATGTGACTCAGACACCCATATGAGTGATTGGAGGTGGACAAGGAGTTCCTTTCAGGCCAGTGAGAGAGGAGAACATGTTTCCTGGAAACTCGTAGTAATGATAATTTTCTGCCATCCTGAGAGAAATCCCAGAAATGGCCCTAAGTCTCACTGCTTGGTTATTGATATGCACATGTCTGTCCCCATTAGTGCTTGGGACCCATCCTGATCCTAAGAGAAAGGGAAAGGCTTGATAAAGCTGACACCATGAAAGATAGAGTGGAAAGACATCACAGACCAATCTTCCATGATATTACCAAGCCTCTGCAAGTCAGCTCTGAGTGTCTTCACCTCGGGACTTAGACCCAGAAAGACTCACAATCTCCTTCCTCATTTAGGCTAGTTGACTTAAGTTGGCTTTTCTCCTACCTGCAACCAAATGTGTCATAATCTGGGTGAGTGTGTGCATGTGAACCCATGTTCATGTGCACATGGGCTGAGACACACACATATACACACACACACACGCACACACACACACAGAGGAGGACAAATTTGAAGTGGTGTTCACTGGAGTGTAAGAGTGGTGCATTCTGGGTCGGGAATACAGTTGATTTTAACTTCATATTTGTACCTTTCAGATTTTTTTCTCACAAAGAACCTGAATTACTTGTTTGACAGGAAAACAAGAATAAAAGAAACAAACAATTTAGAAAACAACTCAAGCAATTCTATTGGGGGGAAATTAAGTTCACAGTGTGGTAGAAAGGCTCTGTGTGTGTGTGTAACTTGCATGAGTGCCTGTGACAACAAGTATAGAATGAGCCAAAATACATACAAATGTAATGTGAACTCAGGTTTGTAAACAGAAGAACAATGTCATGATGAGGGGTGCTCTCCACTCAGGGCAGACCACACTTGAAGAATTTTTTTCAGTTCCTTATTACTATATCAACTCAGGCACTAAATGAGACATCCAGGGCCACTGGGGAAGGGTTTGTGCATTTGGAAAGAGATGGGATTTTCAGACTTTGGGATTTGTTTAAATTCTAGAATTCTCCAAATTTATGTGTTACTTTTGGATATTAAAAAACTGTGTGTGTGTGTGTGTGTGTGTGTGTGTCCCAGAGAGCTTAAGTGGCATGCCCAAGGCCACACAACTCATTAATAACAGTATTTTGTCTAGACGATACTTTATAACACATGTATTGAAGAGGATATGACATAGAGACATGTTCAGAGGATGGTGACAAGGATAGTTAAGGCAGAATCAATAATTTCCAAGTGATTCATGTTAAAGAGCTGGAGACTGTGAGGACAAGAGTGCATGATATTGTCAAATAAAGCTGCCATGGGAAGAGAAATGTAACTTGTGATTAGTTGAAATAAGTCAAACTCCACTGAGAATTGGGGGACATCTTTTTAATGTTTTTTTCCCAGAAGATAAGTAGGAATTTTCTGATGTGAAATATTCTATAAAGATAGTCTTGGAGTACAGCATAGGGACTAGAGTCAATGGAATTGTAATAGATATATACGATGTCAGAGGGGCAATAGTTTGGGGGAGGGGAGTTATCACTTTGTGAGTGGGGTAAATGTCTAACTGTTACATTGTTTTGTACACCCGAAACTAATAAAATACAAAAAGAAAAAGAAAAAAAAGATACTCTAAGATGACTACATGACTCCAGAGAAAGGGAACATG
Source organism: Hipposideros armiger (assembly GCF_001890085.2). NCBI lineage: Eukaryota > Metazoa > Chordata > Mammalia > Chiroptera > Hipposideridae > Hipposideros > Hipposideros armiger. The sequence goes on from NW_017732215.1 coordinate 169,520, forward strand.
TGAGGTTTCTAATTGTTCCTGGCATCTCTTCTTCTCTTCCTTGTGGGTGGGATGCCCAGATGCTCAGTGAGGCACCTAGCTGTCCAGATGGAGACATGGCTGTGCGGTAAGGCTGCTGCTTGTCCTCTTGCAGTCAATTCATTTCTCTCATAAGCATGCCAATGGGAGGCAGCTGTGAGTGAAAGAGTCTAACCCGCCTATATTCAGGGACTCTGTGATTCAGAAAGCGGGAGCCTGGAGGGACCACCTGGGATTCACTGTTGATGTGCTTGTCACCAGTCACCAGAGATGCAGCATGGTCCACCGTTTGGTTGTCAGAAGTGCGAGTGGTTGCTGAGACTCATCAGAGAGCCTGAGGAAGAGCAAGAGAAAAAGGCAAGCATGTGCGATCTGAAATCACAAGGGTGACCAACGGAGGAATTAAAACACAACTAGAACTTTGTTGGGAGTTTAGGTGAGTTAAACCTTTGTCTGCCCTCATACCAACCAAATAGGTAATGGGCAAAATTGAGTCAGAGAATGAGGGATAAAATCCTGTAATTTTAGAGACATAGAGGTGAGCACCAGAAGAATACTGCCAACAAGGTGAACACCAGTGCCCCTTCAGGTGCAGAGCTGGCAGGTGTGCGGGACAGGACGCAGGGCGTCCTTGCTCTCAGTTTTAAGCACTTAGTATTATCTTACTTTTAAATATTAGCACGCATTGCTTTAGTACAAATGCAGACACATGCACTCTGGCTCTGCCTCCAGTGAGGCTAAATGATTTCCCAATGTTAGTAGAATCTGTAAACACTGTGCAAATGGAGCCCCAGTGTGTACCAGATGGGTTTGTACCCGGAGGCTAGACTGTTTCTAACAGTCAGAAAATGGCCACCTTCAGTCTGTGCCATCTTTGCTCGTTACAGGAGAGGCAGTCACCCTCCTTGCTCCAGCTCTCACTCTGACTCTTACTTAAGTGCTTTACTTAGCATACCATTCTATTGTTTCCTCATAAAAAGTTATTGGAGCTTTCAGAATATTACAGCATGAATTTTCCTGTAATGCAAAGATTTAGCTGAACACGATTTTTAAAAAGGATATGTATTTTTTTATTTGAAAATTTTCTTGCAGTATGGCATTTTGTTCCCAGAGATGTAGTGTGTTGGATGTTTAAAAAAAGAAAGAAAAAAGAAAACCCTAGTTACTAACGGTATGAGACCATGGGAGAAAGGGCTGCCAGCAGCTCATGTGAAAACCTACTATGAGTATCTGGTGTTTTCCTCTGGATCTTGTAAAAATTGAAAACCAGAGAAAAAGAAATAAAATTTCCCTTTAATGCCAAAAGATCTCCTGCTCACCTTACTCACAGTAGTTAAACATATCAGTACATCTCATCTTTAAAACCATTTTCTTAAGCATCCCTTCTTTTATATTGCATGAGTCAGAAATCAATCTTTTTGTTTCAACCGCAAAATCACAGTTTTTCTCCTACTATTGCCAAACTGAAGGTACAGCGTAGAGAAAAAAAAACAAAAACAAAAACAAAAACCAGAAAACATGTTTTTTTACCCCAAGCTCTCTGAAGGGTAGAGAGTCTCCTGCTTCAAGCCCCAAAAGGTGCTCCCTTCCAGGCCAGGGGACTTCAGGGCACCCAGGCAGTCATGATGCACCCGAGGGCACCAGCGCTCAGACACCTGGCAGCACTGTGCTCGCAGACGCTCAAGCCAGACCAGATCTCGGCTGTGCTTCCAGGAGGGTGAGGTCTATGTTGAGCTCAGATGAGAGCTGGCAGGGTTTTTTGACAGGTGTTAGGGTTTTAAAGGAATGAGATAGTGACATTAAATTTGCAAGTCATTTTGAAAAATCTCCAAAGCCATAGAAATAGCGTTTCTGCTATAAGATGACTTTTGGACAAGTAATGTATTCCCTTTGCATTACTTTTACATTTTTGCGCTTGTATTTATTTTTTCCAATTTTTTCCCCCAGCTGGGTTTTGAGTTTTTGTTTGGGTTCAATTTTCGGTGGTTGTAAAAGGTGAATTACTTTCAGGACGTTCCATACCTTGAAACTGCTCTCTAATGGTGACATTCATCGGCAATACTCCATCGAAGCTCTGGGAAGCTCATCTCCACACATCTTTAAATAAAGAAATCCCAACTATCATTTTAGTGTTCTTTTTTGTTGTTGTTGTTTTGTTTTGTTTTGTTGTTTGCCAACAGGAATCTTATCTCATGGAGTTACAAAGAAAGTCATGGGCTGTAATTTTATATTCTGAGGTTCAATCTGTCGAAGTCCAAAGTGTTACTGTTAGTAATTTCCACAGCTCTGTGGAGGCTCCACCTAGATTTGACTGTGCGCCAAGATAATACAACCCATTTTTCCCCTGAGGGAATTTGGTATTTCTTTCTGGATACACATTTTCTATGTTACTCTGACTCTTACATCTGCCTCCAGCTAGGACTACACCCAACACATTGCTGCCACATTTCCAAAGAGAGCCCACTGCGTCTGAAAACACAGATGTGGCCAGCCTCTGTGTTCCATCTGTGGGTTACCCTGGCCTGGCATGAACACCACCCTTAGCAACCAGCTCTTACAGCCTGGACACACCGCAGACACCCAGGTCCTGCTGCCCTGTGGTTTGGCCTCATGGCTATTTTGTAAGAACTAGGCTCTAGAAGAAATTTGCACAGAAGGTCAGGAGTAGTGGGGGGCGAGGCGACCCACAGCAACAGCACAGAGGCATCATTGCATATTTACGGATTCTTGTGAGTCCAGCAGAGTTCTTGCTACATTCTATACACCTTGAATTTAGGTGACACCACAGCACCAGCAACACCATCTCTCCATCTCTAGAGTGTTTCTGAAGGTAAAGTTTTCATTACAACTGAGGTCTCAATTTTGCCGGCCAATTATCACAGTGCATTCATTGTGCCAAGACTATGGAAGTTCATTGAGAGAGTAGGCCATGCTAGGCTATTCCTCCCAACCCAAAAGGACAGATTTGCTGAACCTTTTGAAAATGGTCTAGGGTTTGTATTTTCCTCTTTGCATCCCATCTACCATTCCTACCATTTTAGGTCTCCCAATTTGTCACTGTCAATCTCCTCCTTTGGATATCAAAGCTTGCTAGAATTGTTTGTAAAGTAAGAAAACAAAGGTCCTGATCAAGATGTTTTTCATCAGTTTCATGGATTCTGCAATGTCCATTCTGGCTCCCTGGGAACTCCTGTCCACTTAGTGTTGTGCATTTTCCCATTCTTGGCTAGCTGCAAGGTCACAAATTTGTCACCAGTATCCATGAGCCTGCACAGGTGCTGGAGAGCAGCACGATTGGGAACCAGACCCCGGGTTTCTGCCCCTCTCCCCTCACCCAGCTACATAGTGAACCCCCCTGTGATTGGCTTCACAGAAAAAGTTCACATTGACTAAGTGGGTGGGAAACCACAGTTCTAGATGGATGAGGTTATTTCACAGCTAAGTGACATACAGGTAAGAGAGTAGGTCAAGTCCATGAAGATATAAACAACAGATGAATTCTTCCATTGACAGATGTATTTTCTATTGGTACAAATTATAATCAAAACAATACCACCCAAACCACAAAGCTCTTTAAACAAAGAAAAGTGGGTGAAGATGAAAGGTTACAGAGCATTACTAGTTAGTCTTAAAAAATTGGGATTGGCTTGTCTTTGGGGGTTCTTCTCAATGACTTCTCCCTTAATATTAAACCCTTGTGAATTTCAAGGAAAATTTAATCCATATGTTTCTGATTCATTTACTCAACTCATTAAACATTTTTAAAAGCTATTTGAAATCTGAGAAGCCTTTTTATGATCTTTAGTAATCTTTTGCTCTTTGAATTAGGAAGGAGAATTTTGCCAAGAATTAATGGTACTTGTACCTCAATATACTTACAGAGATTCTAAACTTAACAAAAGCCCAGTGTCCTGTCATAACCAATGACATGACTTCTTGTGGACTCTCTGCCACTTGTTGCCCTTCCCACAGGCCTGGTGGAGCTGGGCCATTTATTTTACCTGTGGCAATGGCCTTCGTCTTGCTAAGGAATAGTGATGTCAGAGTGGAATACAAGTCAGTTTATCATCACTCTTTTGGGGAAACATATTAAATAAAAAACTGATATTCTGAGAAGTAGAAGTCGCTACTCCTCTTTACTTTGCTATTGGTACTGGTCAGGATATGTAGGTGGTTTAAGTTAACCCTGGGCAGCTGGCATACAGAAGTTGAAGGAAGTCAGTGAAACTTCTTGTCACCTAAGAGACACTAAACATTTTTTTAAATTTTTTAATTAAATTTATTGAGGTGACAATGGTTAGTAAAATTGCACAGGTTTCAAGTGTATAATTCTATAATACATCATCTGTATATCACATTGTGTGCTCACCACCCAGAGTTTTCCTTCCATCACCATATATTTCACCCCCTTTACCCTCTTCTACTATCCCCTTGCCCCCTTACCATCTGGTAACCACTAAACTATTGCCTGTGTCTCTGAGTTTTTGTTTGTTTGTTTGTCTTGTTCTTTTGTTGCTTTTGGTTTTATATCTCATGTATGAGTGAAGTCATATGGTTTTCTACTTTTTCTGTCTGATTTATTTTGCTTAGCATAATAATATCAAGATTCATCCATATTGTCACAAATGGCAGTATTTCATCTTTTTTATGGCACAGTAGTATTCCATTGTGTATATATACCACAACTTCTTTATCCAATCATCTATCAAAGGACACTTTGGTTGTTTCCATGTCTTGGCCACCACAAATAAAGCTGCAATGAACATCAGAGTACATATAGCTTTATGGATAAATGTTTTCAGATTTTGAGGGTATATACCCAGGAGAGGGATTGCTGGGTCATATGGTAATTCTACTGTTAAATGTTCAAATATGATATTTGCATAATTCCTCAGAACAAGACCTGAAACGAAACTATTTTGCAGAGGACACTGGCCTGATGAACACCACCAATGGCTCGTGTTCTATTCACATGAGACATGTTATTTTGAAGCAGCTATTGATTCTGGAGATGAGACTGTGGATGGGGATGCAAACAGCCGTGAAGAAATATTGTCTCCAGCTTAAGAGTGGTGGTCTGTTAGCTTTCTATTAATTTGTTTTAATAAGTTGAGTCATGAAAACTATTCCTAGAAAGAAAGAAAAAAACATCATTATGACACAGAATCCACAACTTAGAACTGCAGGGTAGTATGAGTGTGGCATTTGAAGAATCAGTGTATTAATGTATCATGTCCCACATGACAAGGCCTGGGGGTCTCGAGGAGGGGTGGCGAAGGGTTAAGAAATCACAAGAGTCAAAAGTAGAGTTTCTGCAGGCCAGGGGTCTCATCTCTGCAGACCAAGAGAGGGAGCCCTGATACTGGTGGGCAAATAACTTTTATTTACAACTGTCACAAAGAAGTCAATTTGAATATCTATACCCAGTTAATTGATTTGATTAGACCAGCAGCTGCTTCACCAAAACTTGTTGTGATCAAGCATGAGTTGTGCTTTCACACATACATATGGTCCCCTGGATGGCCTCAGCATTCCGAGACCACCAGATAAGGAAGTTTTACCAAAATCATTCCCTCAGGTCTCAACATTCCAAGACACTTCCTTATGACTTCAAAGGATCAGTGCTCAGGAGCACTTGAGTCAGCAGCTGCAAGGAGACATTAATGATCCCCTAGTAGCCAGAGACACGGCTCATGGGGAGCCAAGGTTTCAAACAGCACGTGACTCAGAAACACAAAGCCAGCAGTGACATTTGAAGCCAGGAAGGAAGATGTCAGTAGCACAGTCAGTAAGTATGTGGGCATGTAGTCACCAACAGTATCTTCCCTGTAAGAGATTATTTGACACACACTTGGGTCACACTGTGAGCCCCTTGAGTAAGGAGGAAGAAACCCATCCGAGGATACTCAGTATGTTTCCCTACACATCTGTTTGGGGAGGTTCGTGTGTAAACAGACTGGCGTTATGCTCACTGTAGTGGCTATGGGTTTCTAGGGAGCGATGCTGGACAACGTCAGAGACCAGGGCACCTAAAACTGTAGAACTAAACTTGAAACATATGACCTTTTAGTTCCATTCACTTCCAAATAAACACACATTTCCTAGTGCATTGACAATGTTTATTTTATTTTATTTGTCTGGTAATTGTAGAAGAAGGTCAAGGATTGCTTTTAAATGAAGGTCACAATTGTTTGCACAACACAAGCATCTACTTACATAGAACCACATGCTTCTGCATAAATTTTCCTAGAAAAATTAACTTTAATCAAGGGTAAGAGTGTGAAAACGTTTTGTGAAAATTCCACAAAACCTCACATCCCATGAAATAAACTCATGATTTAAAAATGTACCCAATGCCTCTGTAATCACATTCTGGTAAAAGTGTTGATGACAGGAGTTTATATAAGGACACAATAGTCTGTCTCCGTTCCCCCTATATGGACACACTCAATTTCTTATTTCCAATCCCTATGATAAAGGAGGAAAAAACAGGCCTAAAAATTTTAAATTACTAAAAATATACTCACAAATGAAGCATTTACAGAGTCAGGGATTATTTTTAAACACAACAATATGATACCTGGCACATATTTAAAACTTCTTGTCAGCACTATGATTTATATGATTTTTTTTAAAAGGTCTCCTGGCAATTCAGTGTCTTTGACCTCTTTTCCCTTTTGCGGTTTCGACTCTGAGGTGACCGTGCTGCAGAGTCCCTGCAAAGCAATGGAGGCTTCCATATCCACAGCCTACGAGGGTCCTGGGGACATGCCCGTCTGGCCAGAGAAACAGGCCTGGGAGCTTAAAAACACAAACAATACTTATACTTATTTTTTGTTTTGTTTTGTTTTTTCCTTAAAAGAAAATAGATTAAAAGAAATCCACTTTATCATGTCAATATGGATAATCTGCTTAATAAAACACTGAGTTTTGTTATTTTTCTTTTCGTCCCCTGAAACGCAGTTGCACTGAGCTATGTGAGGTATGTGAGGTATTAGAAAATAAGTGGAGGTACAGATGACTCTGTGATAAATAGTTTTCCTCTTTCTTCTTCTTTTCATTGTGTTTAAAAGATTTTTATTTGTGGTCCCACCCTTTCCTGGCTGACACAGGCTGTGGGTCCTGTGGGGATCAGGTCCTTTAGAGGTCAGAACGATGGTGTCCAGCCATGTGGCTGTCCCCAAGGGACACTATTTCTCCTGGCCTCAGAGTCAGAAGGGAGACCAGCGACCCTCCAGTCTGGTCTCTGGCAATGGTCTTGATTCATCTTTGACTCAGAAAACCCAACTCTCAGAACTAAGACTCAGTTAGCCATGTTTGCTCATGTGCATTGCTTCAAACAGGCTCTTGGAAAAGACCTAGGAGGTAGATGAGGAACCAAAGACAAAATCAAAAACTTTGATATTGTCTTGATTTCTTTTAAGATGCCCTTTTGTTCTTCCTTTTTCTCTTTTCTCTTTCTCATACTGAGCTTACTACAGTGACAGTAACATTGTCAGGACAACCTAACTTAGCTGGAACATTTCATCCCCAAACCATCAACCCAGCGTCACTGCTAATGTCCACCTAGTGTGACAGTGGGGAACAGAGGTTAATGTAGAGATGGTGAAGGGACAGGGGTGTGTTTGCCAGCTCTGGTCCCTTATTTCCTGGCCAGAGGCGTCAGGACCATGCGAAGCAGCAGTGCTGTGGGGCAGGAACCCACTGTGACAGCCTCAGGGCACTTGTGGGGTCCTAATGGCAGTGAGCAGAGATGACAGCCCTCTCAGGAAGCAGGGATGGCCAGGGTGTGGTTCTAGAGAAAGTGTTATCCAACCCCATATACATGTGCCTCCTTTGTCCCCATTGCCATCGCTCTGCAGGCTGCACACCTGCAGGGCCCTGAGCTCTCATTGCAGTGGGGCCTCTACCCTTTCAGCCACTTTCCTCTCCTTCCTCAGTTTCCATAGGTTTCAGGCTAAGCCTGGGATTTCCATGTGGGGCACAAACTGAAAATGCACTTTATGCTATAGGAAGGGAGGCCGCACAGTTGCTTGCAGAACTCTGACTGCAGAGTCTGAAGCATGACAGAGGGTGAATCTGCTGTGGACCTTACAATGAATGTCCCAGCATGTCCTGGGCTTGACAACTGTGAGGCCCCTCCCGTATACAATCAGGCCACCCCCTCCCCAATTCGCCTTTTATTCCTGGGCCCACAGGACAGGACCAAGGTATCAGAATTTGGAAAGAGAAGGATTAAGCTAAATTGTATGTGCTGCTGTCACCCAGGAAGGCACACAGTGGGGGTGATAGAGGGTGTATGCCTTAAGGCTAGAACCCAGCTATGACCCCAAGCCCTCATGTGTGTGTGAGTGTGAGTTGTGTGTGTGTGTCTATGAGTGTGTGTGTGTGTCCATGTGTGTGTGGTTTCTGTGCCTGTGTGTATCTGTGCATGTATATATGTGTGTGTGTGGTGTATATATGTGAGCCTGTGTGTGTGTGTCTCTATGTGTCTCTGTGTGAGTGTGAGTTATGTGTCTGTGTGTATGTATGTATGTGAGTGTGTATGTGTCTGTGTGTCCATGTGTATGTATGTATGTATGTATGTGTGTCTGTGTATATATGTGTCTGTGTTTGTGTATCTGTGTGTGTGAGTGTGTGTGTGTGTGTGTTTAAGTGCATGTGTGTGTGGTGTGTGCATACGTGTCTATGTCTGTGTGTCTGTGTGCGTATGTGTGTGTGTGAGAGAGAGAGAGAGAGAGAGAGAGAGAGAGAGAGAGAGAGAGAGAGAAAGCAGACAGAATGAGGAGGGACAGCGATGCAGGAGGTGGGGCTGAGTGCTAAGAATCCACAGTGTTTCCCGTTGGGCCAAATCTGGGCTCATCCTGTGAGTAAAGAAACAGGGAGCCGTGCCAGCCCTGACAGTGCTTGCCGGTCCCTCTTTGTCAGCCAGCTCTGTCTCATATCCTCAGAGCATTGTTGCTCAGGACAACAGACACAAAGTGAGGTCACACCTGCATTTCCTGCTTCTCTAAGTGGCACCTTGATATACCTAAGGATGAACCATCCAATTTGTTCGCTGGAGATCCTGGCCATGCTTTTCTCTAGTCTAGAGACTTTTGTCCTTCAGTGTGTTACCAGATACGATGACCCCTTTAGACATCAAGTCGGACTCTATTTCCCAATGATATTGGAAGGCACAAGGTCACTGCACAGACTTGGTTGGGTGCTGGAGATTACTCTTCTTACCCAGCGGACCTCCACCTCCCGGGCTCTACTGGGGTTTTCATGACCTGGTCTCTGTGCTGGAGAATTAGTAGAGGGTCCTGAGCTCTGCTGGTCTTGCTGCAGCCCACAAGCCCACCACCCAGAGAGGGACGTGCAGGGAAGCAGCAAGGAGAAACGCATGCAAAGTTGGGTGGTGGGGGTGTGATGAATAAAGCTGCCTGTGATTTCAGCAGGCAAAGGTTTATGTTTTAGAGCTGTACTGTCCAGTCCAGTAGCCAGCAACTGTATGTCACCATTTAAATTAAAATGAATTAAATAAAATTACATACTCAGCTCCTCAATTAAGTGCTCAGCACACACACATGGCAGGTGACTACCATATTGGAGTGTGCACTTACAGAATATACTAAGGGAGGAGGGGAAGGGAGGTGAGGAGAGAGGGGAGGAGAAGAGGGGGAGGGACGGAGTGGAGGTGGGAGGAGGGGACACACTCACACTGAACCAAGTAGAGCTCCTGCAGCAGCACGCAGGTGTGATTATAAACATCTGTAAAGTCAAGAAATGCTGAGTGTGCAATCAGCAGCATTTGAGTACATTTTGAAATGGCTTAATTTCCTTGTAGATTAAAGTCTCATATACAACTAATAATAAATTTGAATGACTCTGTGATTAAGACGCCTGGCTTTGGACACAGTCACGCTTGAGGTCAGGTTCTGAATGTTCCTGAAAGCAGGTAACCACTGACAAGTGGCAGTTTGTTTCTGCTCTATAAGCTCTGAGTAACACTTGAGTGTGCCTCATTTTGTTAGAGGATTCAGTAAGATGAGAGTTTAACAACCCTTAGCACAGACCTGGCATGTTATAAGTGCTCAATCGCTGTTATGATGATGATGATTTAATATTTAATTAAAATATTAAAATAGAAAAACTTCAGTGAAACCACAGGCTGTTGTATCAATAAGCTGAACCTCAAAGGAACGTGTGTGTGTGTGTGTGTGTGTGTATGTGTGTGTGTGTGTATGTGATGCAGGAACAGATCCCATGGTTACACGTGACAGGAGCTATAATCAATATGTTTACTGCATAAAATAATGTGGAAAGAATAAGTCCTAATTTGTCTCTGACTGGGTTTCTCGGTTGTGGTCTTTAAATTTTTTTAAAAAGATTTTTATTGGGGAGTTGGGGGATGGGAACAGCACTGGGGGATTAGGGGAAGGGGAACAGACAAGTTGCTGTCGTTTTGTTCTTCAGTCTAGTTGTGGAGGACGTCGCTTCACTGGCCCAAGTTGGCACCATCATTGCGCTCTTCCCGGGCAAGTCGCCGGCTTCTGGACAGCCGCTCACAGAGGCTGCTGGCCGCTCACACTGGCTGCTGGCTACACACCGTAGCCCATGGCAACCCACTGCCACAGGGGCTGCAGCCTACACCTTCGCCGGCGACTCATAGCAGCCCAGCTCCAAGTTGAGCTGTTGTTCAGCATCTTAGCTGTAGAGGGCAGTGTCACTGGCCCTCATATGTGGGATCCGAACTGGGGCCCTCTGGCATCCCAAGCCAGCTCTTAACCAACTGAGCCACTCATCCAGCCCCTAAAATTTTTGATTATATAAATTCATCTGAAAGAAAGAAGTAGAGAGGGAAATCGATTGAGTCCCCACTGACCCCAAATCCACCAACACAGCCTTAAAGTGACTTAATGATAGCAAGTTTCTCAGGAAAGCCACCTGAAGCAGCTGGGACTGCAGGGTCTGTGAGACAGGCCACTTTGTTCTGTGGATGACAGTGCCTCTGTATTCAGTGTGAAATTTCTGACACCCACATGTGCCTTATTTATCTCAACAGTGGCCTTCATTTCTTCTGTGACTTGTCACTCCAAGTTTCAGGTTTGAAAGTGGTGTTGCTAAAATATGACCAGTAAATGAGTATACCAAACACTTTAGTTTTAACAGGAAAACTACAGGGAAGTGTGAATGTATTTTTAGAAACAAGTAGAGTAGAAATCATGGAAGTGGATGAGTTCCTGAAGAAAGCGCCTTCTCCTTGCTCACTCTTATCAGTATAATCCTGAGGAGGGCTCAAGAATCTTCTCAGTTAGAGGAGAATTATGATGAGCATCAAAAATTACCTCAGTCAAGATAACAAAACACAAAACCACACTACCACAACTGAAAACATTTAATTTAAAATAGTATTTAACTACTAAAATATGAAGCTTAGGAATCTACCATCAAATGGTATTAATTCATAAGAGCATAGATCAATTATTCTGTAGGAAATCACACAAATTAACAAAATTGTACTTTTTTATTTGTGTATGTGAATGGGAAATAGAAAATTAAAAAACAAGGCTAACATTTCATAGAGAAATTACAAAGAAATCAGATTACTATTTTATCGTAAGATTTTCTTTCAATGTTATACTACATAAAATACTTCTATGATGCAGATTTCAGCCAAAGTCCTCAACTGATTTTGGATGACCTGGCAGTTATGCCAGGCATGAATTGTGCCAGAGTTAAATTGCTGAATAAAACTGTCTTTATGTTAGAAGCAGATGGGTGGTAAAGGTAAACTAGAATTTAATATTTAAATAGGGGAAATAGGCTGATAAAATGTAATATATAATGTTTAGGGTTAGCTAACACTTAATTTTTTAACCCAGGACTTCTACTGGAGCACACTGGAAATCACAGATTTCATAGTAAAACCACATGTGTGTCCCTTCAGAGAAGACAGCATCCAATTCAGATTCTCCACATTAGGTCCTAGGAACTTCTGTCTCAACTTTTCTCCTTTGCTCGCCTTTAAATGCTTTATGTTTAACTCAGCCCTGGTTACTCCATTCTCTCCAATCCTTTTTGCTAAAGACAATGGCCTAGAGTCACCAATGGAAACACCTGTGTCCAAAGGAAACAGAGGACTTGAATTAACCAGGAGACAAGAGCCACCAGGAACTCGCTCCTTCTGCCTTTTGTGCTTAACCACAAGTGTCATCATCTGGCTCCTCACTTAAGCAGAAGTGGCAGCAAAACAAAATGATGATTGTTTTACTGAATTGTGACTTGATAAATTATTGCAATAATACTTTCCATCTGCTTAGCACCTTTGAGTTTACTTGTTTTCTCATGGGATTCCCTCATGTGACCCTCTCAACAGTCTTGTGAGGTGATGTAACTGCTGGGCTCAGAGGAAGCAAGGAAGTGGCTTAAGCAGCAGGTGGAAAATGCCACACAACAAGGCAAGGCCTGGTCAGGGCTCTAATCACACCATTTGATTGAAACTGCGTCTCTTTTCACTTAGCATGTTTTGTTCTAAGTCATTGTAAATTGTGGAATAATTTTTTTATTCTCAGTTGGTCATAAACACGCCATAAACGCATTACAGATCTTTCATCCAGCAGTGGACCATAGACATGGTCATTCACTGCCACACTTTGGGGCAGTCTGTCACTCACTCTGGGATGTAGGAGTCTGTCCTTAAAAAGTGCTTTTAACAGTAACTCTATAATTTCTGGTTTTAACATTATTTCTCTTCTATGATTTCTTCCCACTATTTCTCTTCTATGATTTTTTTCCCTCAAAAACACAAACCCGAAGCCCAAATGTCTGTCATCCACAGCTAATCTCACACTAGCCGTCAAATGCTGGCATCGTGCCATTCAGAGAATACTTTTAAGGAACCCTGTTTTGCGCCAATTTTCAAAATTGACAATTCTCCTGTCATCTCTGATGTCTCCACAGCCCCAGCCTGGTTTCTGTGAACTTGAGTTTCACCTGACCTCGCTCTGGCCAAGGGCCCCTGAGCACCCATTGATGTTCACAATCTATGTCCCTCCCCTCTCTGCCACTGTCTTTTACTTTCTGAATGCTCTCTATTTATGAGTAACAGCCTGTAGTCCTGCAATCATACCGTCTGGCTGTGGCTCACACTTGCAGAGCTTTGTACTTTGTACTAAACTGTAAGATCCCCAAATGTCAGCTCTGAGTCACCCTCTGTAGACACACTGTCTGCTTGTTGCTATTCAACCTATAGTGGTGATCATTTTAATGTTCTTAAATCCCAGATATTCAAACTAATGGTATACTTGCTTCAGGACAGAACCCAAATCAATGATTACCTTGAGGTTATATTATATGAATGTGTTTGAGAAGTGGAGAGTGTCACACTTGTCAGCACTACTGACAATACAGAGTGGCCATAAGGACCTTTTCTAGCCTGTCGGTCTGCACTACGAGTGCACCACTGAAGGCCAGCGTCCAGTTGTCTCCGAGACTTGGATCAGTAAGACTGGGGAGAAACACAAGTGCCTGGAATGCAGCAGGAGTCTGATTATAGTCAGCAAAGAATGAACGCCAAGCCTCCACGGGTCCATGAAAGCCTGTCCAAGTTGGCAGCTCACCTTACATTTTTCTGCACAGGGTAAGTCTTTGGCTCTCTGCAGTGTTTGATTTGACCTGGAGATGAGAATGTGATCAGCCTTTCCTGATCCATGTTAGAATTTGTGTGCCATCCACCTCGCTACATTTTCCATGATGCCAAGACAATTGCTCTCCATTGCGTGTTCTGATTATGACAGCTTCGTGCTTGTCAGAGTCAGTCTGAAAATTCGTATTTCCTTACCTAGTTCATGTACCAGCTCAGGCGATTTGTGTCAACTAATGCATCCTACATATGGTACTTTCTGTTTTCCCACCTAATGTGGCCTTTGAGCAACGTGTGATTATTTCATTTCAGCTAAATTGTTGCTTTGAAGCAGGAAAAGTGTTGCCTAATGATTTTAGAGAGACACATCTCACTATTGGACACATCTCACCAGGTGTTCCTGGGCAGACAGGTTAATGGCCACCCTTTTCCAGTTCCAGTGCTGGGTTTATTGTACTTTATCAGTTTCATTGGAAATGTTTATGTGTCTGATCTTGGAGCCAACTTTTCTTTTTCTTAATGAAAAATGCAGCTCAGAAACAAGGAAATCTACACATGTTTATCCATTCCTTTTCTTTCCCCCAAATCAACTTTCCTTATGTCACTCACACTGATACATAATAGGAATTCATACAATAATAAATTGTAAGAGTTCACTTTTTCTTGAATTTTATTATATTTTCATGGATTATGTCACTTGCTTTCTAAATGTAGTAGCTAAAATATTGAATATGAGGATAGAGAATGATGGTATCATATTTTCAAGAGCAAGACCGTTATTAAGGAAACTCAGATTTTAGGGGGAAAAAACTAAATAATGTATCTGGGTTCTGAATCAGAAATTCAGAGTTTGAAGCCAAAGTAGTTAGATTTGAATAAATTGAATGGAAGTATTACCTCAAAGGGGAGGAGAGAACAGTCCCTTCAAACAGGTAGGTTTAATTTGCCTTCATGAAAACTCCACAGTCTAGAAGGAATAAGGAAATGGGCTACATTGGGGAGCTGAGTGTCAGGGACAAGCTAGGGAGTGGTGCTGGAAATGATGTAGAGGCATGTTCCTTCCTGACCTCTGGGCCTACTGGGCGCTCACTGATGGTTCCAGGTGGGAAAATCATCTCCCAGCGCTTAGATGTCAAATTTTATTTCTTAAGAGAATCCAGAGATCCAGATTTTATCTGATATGTCCTCATTTTTATATTTTTACTACTTACTTTTCATTTTTAATTCTCTGAGAGTCCCATCTGTCCAATGAGCTACCACTTTCCAATTTTTGTCATAGACACCCAGAAAATAACAGTTTTTATTTCTTCTTGCTTTGCTTTATTACTTTCAAATGTCTTCCTTGGAAGTTGATGCCCTTCTTCTAGGTTTCCTTCCTCTGATCACCTCTCCTCTATGTTGTAAGTTTTTAATAAATAAGGAACGGATGACCTAATTCTGAAAATGAGAAGAAGTCTGTTTGTTAATCCTTTTGGAGATGAAATCCATGTCCATTTAGAAATTCATGAAACATGATCATGGAAATTTTGCTTTTTATTTCATATTGGACTCACCACCTCCCTCCTTTGAGGTTAGCTCTCCCATTCCAATGGAGGAAAACATTAGAAAAGCTGGGGATAGACTAACTGTAAGGAGTCTTTTCTCAGAAGCCTCTTGTTTGTGAGAGGAGGGTACTTGCTCTCTGAAGCCCCACTGGTTAGACTCCTGAATTCTTACATCTAGTAAGGAGACGCCACGCCTGTCTAAGACAACTTTACACAATTTCTCCCCATCACTCACCCTGCTGTGCAAAGGCCTTTGACATCAGAATCGACCCAACTCTTTCTTCTTTAGACTAAGACACCCAAAAATGAAGCTGGCACCACTGTATATTCAAACACATGTCACTCTGAATTACACCCCCATGTAACCTGGAGCATTTGAAGATGGAGGCTCTCCACAGAAAGAGAAATAAAAGAATCTTGTTTAAGTAACCTCTATCTCCAGATGACTTAAAGTACTTTGACAGATCAATATTTTTATTTTAAAGTGAATCAAAAATAATTCAATCAGAAAAGCAACATCTGTTACTAATCAATCATCTTGCAAGAGAATTAAAATGGTCTTTTTCTCTCCCCTGAAATCTACTGATAATTTTTTATATCCTCTGCCATTCATTGAGATCAGATGCATTTACCCAGCATCAGATCTTGGAATTACATAAATAATAACGTCCTTGAGGCTGATGGCATGGGGGCAGTGGAATGTGTAACAATATAATCAGGGGGAAAATCTATATTTAATGTAAAGCATTCTAACACTTGAAAGTAAGATGAATTATAACCTCCTTTGTTCTTTGAGGCCAGGTTATGCCATGGCCAATGTTTTGTATTAAATCTTGTGCCTTTTTATCTGGGATGATGTCTTATTTTCTTTGTTTATGTCTTTGGAAATTATTATAAGAAGACATGAAAGAGATGACTACATGAGTACGAATGGGTTAAAGGCATTCACCACCCAGAGGAGTGCAAATGGAGCCAATAATTTCTTAACCTGACAGTCTCTTCATCTTTTCTGGTGAGCTTAGTGATGATTTTTCTTGTTACGAAATCTGTCACAACATTCGTGGCCATTTTTATTGCTGGGATTAGTGGAGCTCTATCAATTCTAAAACTCCAGTTTAGCCCAACGAATGTCAGCTTTAATCACGGAATGCCAAACAATGCGAGGATTCCAGAGTGTACCTTTGTAGTTATGATTGCATTTTAAAACAGCTCTATAGTTTATAGACTGACCTAAGCCAGCAAAAATCCAAATCAAGAGGTCCCTGAACAGGGGCCATGCCTTTTGTTCTCTCTAAAACCTTTAGGAAAATTATTCACCAGCCCCAAAAGTCACCGTAGAGAGCAGTGGCACTCAACTTGTCAGAGTGGTGGGGACATGCATGCAGACGCAGGCCACCTTCTCAAGGGCTTGTCTGGGTATGGAAATTTTTACCCTCCAGCCTCACTATTGAACCCTAAGTTTACTGCTGACTTTTAATTTGCATATTTACCAAAGAATGTTATCAGATTTGTATGTCTGCTCCTAAAGCTTGGTTTACAGATGTCCTCTGGCATACTGAGGAGGGTCATCTGCTAGAGATTTGGAGACTGTGCCAAGCATCTCTGATACCAGCATTTGGACTGTGTCAAGAAGAAAGGATGGGGTTTGCCCTGCTCCACCAGGAGGACAACTTGGAATAAAAAAGATCTCTGTGGGCTGAGGGACGTTTCTGCACCTCTACCCTGTTCCCCAGCTCTGCAGAAGAATGGAGATGGTGTTAGGATGCTTTGTGGTAAATCTGGACTTTTCTGTGAAAATTCTCAGGAACAATTATCTCCTGAGAGCTGAAGCATTTTTAGGTGCTCTGGAAGGATGAGCAGAAACACTACTTGTAGACTCACCACAAGAGGCTCCAGGGAGAGTGGCCATCAGCTTAGCAGTGCAGGTGAGGGCTTAGGAGGCACTGACCTGCCACAGGAAAGGTGAGTGCATGTCAGGGGGGCACATGGAGGCCATGCATATGTGCTCTATTGTTGGCACCCCTGGGACATCCAGGGCCTGAAGGGTATGCCAACCACAGGGCCAGAGGGCTACTGCCACCCAGGATACTGGTGTCTGGAAGGTGGGGACAGTCTCCCAAATGGAGGTCCTGGCTCCTTATTAAGGTAGTGTTTCTACTCCAACTGCTGAGCTCAGCTTTTGAAGCCAATGAATGCTAAGCCTTGGTCCTCAGACATGTGGCCGTGGGTCTGGGCTTGGGCAAGGCATGACACATTACATCTCAGGATTCTCAGGTTCTGATGCCAGCCATGTCTCAGAGCTCCCGCCCTAGACTCAGTCTCAGCAGCACCTCATGTATTAAGAAAGAAAGAAAGAAAGAAAGAAAGAAAGAAAGAAAGAAAGAAAGAAAGAAAGGAAGGAAGGAAGGAAGGAAGGAAGGAAGAAAGAAAGGAAGAAAGAAAGAAAGAAAAAGAAAAAACAGAACAACATAGAAGATAAACTTTAGTGATGGACTGAAGGTGACTATGGACCAGATGGGGGAAAGGAGAGGATGAAGTACTCATAGGCTCCTAGAAAATCAAGTTATGAGTAAAAATAAAACTGTGATTTTCAAACATGAGGATCCATCAGATTCCGTGGGAAGCATGTTTAAAATACAGAATATTTGTCACGTACACAGATCCGGGTCTGAAAATCTCGTCCTGAGTCAGGAGTCTGATTTTTACAGTGTGTCCCAGCCAATTCTAATGTAAGTGGCCCAAGGCTAACGTGATATTTAAAAGAAAACTAAACAAAACAAAAATCTGGTGTATAAACACTTTCTGGTTTTCAAACTATCAGAGAAGGAATATATCTACATACAGAATATAACTCTGAAAGAAAGATTTTTCTCCTCATTTGGGTTAATTTTACACTGCGCTTGAGGAATGCCTTGCAATCCACTAAAAGATTCCCACATATAGACTATTATTATGACAATGACCATAAACCAGTGTTCTTCTAGATTTTATGTTTACACATTGGGATTCTCTCATAAATTTTTTAACTATATTCTCAATGGGTAAATTCATATTTTCTAGATAAGAGCTAATCAAGAACTTTAAAGAGTATGTGTGCCTGAGTTAAGTGGCAACCGCTAGTTCTTCAGCTTTGCATATCAGTGACTTCTTGGTGGGGTAACAGGCTCCTCAGAAATGCCCAAACAGTCTGACTTACCACCACGGAATCACAGAGCCTGTCTTCAGGGTATTTGTGAAACATGCCCTGTGATTATTGAGATACCAATTAATTAATTTCTAGAGTTTTTTTTTTAATTTTCCTGAACTGTGGATCCAAAATTTTGGAGTGGGTTAATAAAAATTATAAGAAAGTAGAAGACATGAACTTTTTCCTATGTAAGTAAAAGAAGAATCATAGCTGTAAATAATTTACCATAGTGAGTACAATTAAGTACTAAAATAGAAGTTATAGTTAAATTGTTTGGAATGGAGACTACATAGGATCTAGAGTCCACCATGCAAGAAAGGTGACTAACAGCTGGGTCATTCAAGACAATGTCCTGTGGGAAGTGGGCTGGAGAAGTCACCTCTTCTGTTACATCTGTTGAATGCATTCATTGCACATGCATGAAAATCTCCAATAATTCACATGACTTGAATTTGTGTGTGAGTTCCTAGCCATCCCTGTCCTGGGCAACAAGAGTTTTGCTTAGCTTATTTAGCTCATCTATCATCATAGACATGTTTGATTGTGTCAATGTTTGCAATACTGAGTCACTTGCTTTTTACTAAAGACCAGAATTTCTGGCTGGCTAAGTCCTGCACCCTTTATCATCATCTTTGGGCTTCCCTTCCATCCCAAGATACTTTGCTGCCCATTGTCTATGGCCCTCAACCAGTCTCCCTTCTTTCAAGGTCAAATAATATGAGAAGCATAAACCACTTAGCATGCACCTGTCAAATATTAAGTAATGAGTATGCCTACTAGCCTTCCTCATTTTCATAAAGGCAGCAAAATGCACACGTTAAACACAGCTAGTGGGAATGGTCAGCCATAGATGGGTGGGGCATGAAGAATAGGACAAGAGCAGAAACCTACCCAGTGCCACTTTCCTAGTATCTGATATATGCCATGTCACTCAGTGCTCGATGCAACTCCCAAAAGTAGAAAAACCAAGAAGTTTTATGGAAGAGAAAGCCAAGAAGAGAAGATTGAAGGACTCACCCATGCTCCCTGACACACACATCCTCCCGCTGCATCCAAACACCTAGTGACAACCTGAGGAAGAGCTGCCATGGTTACCGCACTTTGCAGTTTATAAAGCACATTGAACACAGACAGCTTTACTGGATGACAACAAGAGTCCCAGAGGAGAGGAACAAAGGAGTCTCTATTATTTTTCATCCCCATTTTACTGATGGAATACAGACAAAATAAAGGCTTATAGATGTTAAGTAGCTTGTTCAGTTGTGTCAATGTCAAGGTATTTTTTTTTCCACCAGAATGCATTGCTACCAACTTGATTGGGCTTGAAAGTTACTCAAAGGGCCGTATTAACAGTAGAAAATTATTCTGTTTGAAAATGTATCACTGGAGATTGTCCTTTTGGGTCTGACTATTCTTGAAGAGTATTTTCATCTAATTCACACATACATTATTGTTCATTACAATTTTGTTTAAAACAACAAATTCCATACTGCTACATAACAACCCCAAACAGAGTGTCTCAAAACTATCATGATTTATTTATTCAAAATTCTCCAATGTGAGCCAGGCTTTCCTGCTGGTCTCTCCTGGGGTCACTCATTTCCATATCTGACAATGTAATTAGGAGTGTATGACCCAAGACAGCCTCTCTCATAGGTCTGGCTGTGTGCTAAGGCCCTGGACACTGTATGTCCCACCAAGTGGTATCTCTGTGAAGATAACATAAATTCTACACATGGTGGCAGCACAGCTCCCAGAGGACAAGCCCCAGTGCTCGAGGGCTTATCCAGTCTCAGTCTCTACCACATTTGCTGATATCTCATTGACCAAAGTAATCCATGGTAGGCAGAAAAATGCCCACCCCAATGTCTAAATCTTAACCCCAACATCTGTGAATGTTACCTTACATGGCAGAAGGCACTTCCAAAGGTGATTAGGTTAAGGAGTAGGATGGTGACATATTTCTGGATCATCTGGATGGGCCCAATGTAAACACAGTGGCCCATACAAGGTGGGAAAAGGGAGGGTCAGAGTGAACATGACGACCCAAGCAGATGTTGGAGCAATGCAGCCATGGGCCACCATTACAAGAGGCCTCCAGAAGCTGGACAGGTGTTCCCAGAACTTCCAAACGGAGCACAGCCCTGCCCACATCTCGCTTTTATTCCTGTAAGTACAGTTTGGACTTCCAACCTTGAGAACTGTAAAGTAATATATTTGTGTCCTTTTAAGCCACTAAATTTATGGTAATGTGTTATGGCAACAAGAAAATGCACACGCTGAATCTCCAAGCCCAGAATCAGCGCTGGAGGCTTGAGTCCTGGAAGCACACTAGTGTAGCAGTGTGCCTGTGGATGGCCTGAGTGTTCAACAACGCAGCATGTTTTAGTCATGTATTTCCTTAGGATGGACTACTATGCATACTTAAAAATCATGATTTAATGATCATAACCAGAAAATTAAAAGTAAGTTGTAGAATAACGACATCATATATTATTCACATGATATTAAATTTAAAAGCAAGCTACAAAATATCTGATACAATATACACCCAAATTTTTAGAGGGAAACCTAAAGAAAACACTTAGTTTTCAGATGATAGATGCACAGACAGATAGATATTAATAAACAGATAGTCTCTGTGTGTGTATGACCTTCAAATAAGGACTAGAAACATCTCACAAAATGTTAGTTTTGGTTTATGGATGAATTTCTTTTGTTTAATTTTTCTTCATACTTTAAAATACTCCACAATGATTAAAGTTGCATTTTACCAAAAAACATCATAATAAATTGGTTGAAATGTAATAAATGTTTTAGAAGAAAACAAAAACTAACAAGGCTCTTGGGAAGGCTTTAGAATGGGTGTGACTGTGGTTAGTGTTTGCTGAAATAAGGGGGGAAAAGGCCCTTGAAGAGGTCCCATTCTCCTGAAGGAAACAGAATATGTCGTCATGAGACAACTGAGGAATTTGACCACGTGACAACATACTTCACAGCAGGTCCTCAGCCATTCAATGGCCCTGCTAAGAAAGCTACTCTGTTAGACTCTTCTCATGACACACAGTGTGTGTGGCCTGTTGGTAAAGTCAAGACAGGACATTCAGTTACTGAACCTTAGGAGAAGTGTGGGAAGTGTTATTCAAAGAGCTCAATCTTTTGCACGTCAACATACTGCTGTTTTATTTATGCCAGAGGAAATGAGCACCAGCACCGTTCTATGATTTTACGTGGTAAACGCTTAAAGTCTCCAGTCCTCTGGCTCTAATCTCATGTGGTTCTGAACTAGGGTTTCCACGTAACAGAGGAATTCATAATTTTCAGAAATTGGGAAGGAAGGGTCCTATCATAGCTGAATCCCAAAGCCTCAATGTCTTGAAGACATCACAACAATGTAGACAGCCTGGATATGTCTTCACCAGCCATAACTTGATTTATGAAAACATTTGTAAACAAAATGTAAGAATGACATAAGACACTTTAAATATAATATATAATTATAATACATTTTAGATAAATTGAAATAAATGCATAAAAAATTTAAAATGACCTATAACCCCATATTTAAGAGCAAAACGCTATTGACACTGGTGTATATTTATTTCCAATATTAATAAATAATAATATGTGCTTATTTGCACATTTTTTATTTCACAGAAGTGCCATTTCCAAAAAAGTCATCTTCAAGATAAACTCATATTAGAATGATAGTCAAGTGCTGCATCCAAACAAAGCAGCAAATTTCCATTAAACCTCAAGTCACATTTCTTGTGTTAGTTACTTGCCTTCTTAGGTAGGTAGCCCCCGAGTGAAAGCTGGGGTAAAGAAACTGATGCAAGAGGCTCCTTTGTTTTGGTTAGGATGACATAAATATTCGTTAGCTGGCCCAACTCAGGTTAAGGTCAGTTGCCTCAGCTTAATTGCTGTTAGTGCCCCGTCTCATGCTCATACACATTCCAGGCAAGACTATCAATTGCATGGTCACCTTATGTAAAAGCAGCCTGCTTTTAATGCCTCCACACACTCGGTGTGGGAAATAAACTGTTCACCTGGTATTGAGTGTGCTTACCCAGGAAAAGTCTTTTTCTCTTACACAGGCTTTGTTGGTGGTCTCTTGTCCAGGTTGTCACTTGTAATTGCCTCTCCCTAGAACAAAAAACCCATTTAGTCAACTTTGTTCTATTCAGTTGTGGGTGGTGTGGTTGGGGGACAAGGGGGGAACTCACCCTCACTTAATGCACAGCAGCCTATTTGAGGAGAAGGGGTGGAATGAGTTGTGCTAAGTGAGAAGTGGATGGATAGCTTCCTTGCACTAGACGAGTCATTTTTCAGTGCTGCCAAGTGGGCTCAGCCTATTAGCTCATCTCCTGCCTTTGTCTCCACTTTAAACTTTTTATGGATCAACCCAAGGGTAATGAACCAGAAAGTCCTAAAGTTACTGTGTTTTTGTTATGAATTCCTGTTCCTAGGAGTTTGCAATGCAGGTGCAAAAAGCTGTGCTGACTTGAACTGACTTGAAAATTGAGTTAGGAGGTTCAAACTTCGGGGCAAATACTTTCTTAGAATGAGACTGCCTGGTTAATAGCTCTGATAGAAAGATGACAGAAAGCTTGTGATTTTTAGATCTTCTGAAATGAAATTTGGGAGGAGGTAAGGGAGAAGTGCTAATCCATCACTATCATCTGCCCCATCACCATTTCAGTAGAGTTTGAACTTAATTTGATTGACAGATTTATTTTTATAATTATCTTATTATTTCCTTGTTCCATGACTGCCTTCCTCCTCTGGAAAGAAAGATTCATGAAAGCAGGTACCTCTTCTCGGTGGTTCTCTGTGACAATGCAGATGCTTACAGAAGTGTCCGCATACCCTTGTATGCCTGCTGGGTATCCCCAAGATTCCTTGGGGAGCTTGTCCTCAAACTTAGTCTCCATTGCCTGGTGTTGATCACCTGAACTTCATCAAATCCTGTTCATTCTCTCTTTCTTTGGTTCTCAAGTATTGAATCAATCATAATATGTTGTTAATAACACCCTATCACACCATCATTCAGAATCCAAGCATAGCCCTCTTCCACTTACCTGTTTTCATTTACTTACTCATTTCATGACAGATTAAACTCCTGTGAACCACCACCCAATCAAGGGCCTTGGATATCCCCTGTGTGTTCTTTCCATCCAGTTTCACATCAGCCTGAACAACATATCATTTACATTTATATGCTTCAGGGTATTATGCTACATGCTCTGTTTCATATTTGATTTTTCAAGAATGTGTCTATTATGGGCTGAATGCTTATGTTTCCCCAAACTCACTTGTTGAAGCCCTCATCCCCAATGTGATGGTATCAGAAGGTGGGCCCTGTGAGAGGTGACTGGGTTTAGATGAGGCCATGATGAGATTAGTGCTCTTATAAGACGAGAAAGGTCAGAGCCTCCTCTCTCTCCAGCAACATCTTGAGAAAAGGCCGTGTGAGGACATAGTGAGAAGGCAGCCAGCTGCTAAGTCAGGCAAGGGGCCTTTCCAGGAACCAAATCTGTGGGCACCTTGGCCTTGGACTGCCTACCTCCAGAACTATGAGAAATACATATCTGTTCTTTCAGCCCCCATCTGTAGTATGTGGTTACATCAGCCTGAGCTAAGACCATGGCTTTAAGGATTAGTCTATGTTGTTGTATGAGCTCTCAGTCTTTCATTTTCAGTGCTGTGAAATATTCCAGTGTGCATGTGTATCTTCACTTATTTATCATTTTTGTGAATAGGTACTTGGATTCTTTACATTTTTTGGTAGTTAAGACAAGGGAGTCTATGAGCAATCACTGTATTTGGGTAAACTCGTGGGCGTGGAATTGTGGGCTCATTCATTATGCACATCTTCAGTTTCACAAAGTAATGCTGAAATGTTTTCCCTGTGGTTGTATAATTTGCACACTCACCAGCAACAAATGAAAACCTCCATTGATCCGTATCCTTTCCAACAGACTTCTTAATCTTCACAGACCGAAGAGGCTAAGAGGGCATTTTATTTCATCTTGATTTGCATTTCTTTAATTAGTGACTTTGAGTGTCTCTTCATGTCTGTTACCCTTAAGTGTTTCCTCTTCTGTAAAATGTCTGTTCTTGTGTTTTGTTGAATTTTCTCTGGTGAAATTTTTCTTATGTCTTTGAAAAAGTGTTTTTATGGTTGTTTTATGCATATTTCTGGTATTAATCCTTTGTCAGCTTTAAGTGTTGCAAGTATTTACCCCTGGTTTGTAGCTTGTCTCTGCCTTAAGATTTTTTTTTTGGTAAACAAATATTTCTTAAAAATCACTATAATCAAATGTATAATTTTTTCATTATGTTTGGCATTTTTTGTGTCATGTTGTAAAACTATTTCCCTACCTTGAAGTAGTAAAGCTGTTCCTCCATATTTTATTCTAGAAGTTTGACATTTAAGTCCTTAACCCATCTGGAGTTGATTTTGTGTATGGTTAGAGGTAGGAAATCCATTTTCATTTTTTCCATATGGACAACCAATTTTTCCAGCAACATTTGTTGAACTTTATTTTTTCTCATTATAAATTTCATAGTAGCTTCACAAAAAAAGTGTGAAGAAAAATTCTCCCAAGTGTCTTCTCCATACTGATGAAAAACAGTAAGTAGAAACCATCACTGTGAATCAGCGTGTGCGAGGTAAGCCCTGAGGGGATGCACAGCAGTGCAATCAGAACACACACTGATTAGACATGGCACGTGTTGCCTGACGCAGAAGTACCATCGGGCTGGCAAGCTGAAGGGATGATGTGTGCTGTGGGCAGGGTTCGTGGGCGGGGCTCTGTGCTGCGAGGGGAGTGAGCGGTATTCTTGTCCCATCTGCCAGGCCTCACAACCTCGCCTGCTCCCGCTTTTGCACCATGACCCCTGGGCCTGCTCTGGGAGGGCACAAGTGACCGTTAGAGAGCAGCGTGACTGTTATTTGAAGATAACTATTTCAATTCTTTTGCAACTTTAGAGATGACCCTGAAAGCCGCGGAACATGAGAGAACAGACATGGAACTGGAACTGCGAGTTTGGGTCCCGCCATGTGCCCCACTGCAGGCGCTCTCTGCGCTTGTGCTTTAGTGCAGGCGCCACGCTGCACTGGAAAGGGCCCTAAGCCGCAGGCGGTCCAGGCTTTGGGGCCACAGTGGGCCAGCACCAGACACAAACCATGAGAACGCTGTGTGCAAAAAAAAAACCAAAACAACAAAACTTGATCCAGACACCGACATTTGAACTGCTTTTCATGTGTCATCAAATAGTCTTTTGCTTTTCTTTTTTATCCATTTGAAAATGTAAATATTTTTACTTCCAGGGTCATAAAAAGGCAGTGGGCCAGATTTGGTCCCAGGACAACAGTTTGCTGACCCTGATCTAAATTCTCTTCAGGTGATTCATCTGTAAAATTGAAATCATGAGAACTGTCTCTGGGTATGAAGTGATAGATGTTGTAAAATTAGCAAACTGTGTCACCCAGTATCAGCCACATAGTAGAAACTCAGTAATTGCTCTTAATTTAAAAATTAGAAATTATTATTGTAATCATTAACTTGTTTGATTAGTATCTGTTGTCTTTTTGAGTGTTAACTCTTATCTATGTGCTAGGGATGCAGCAGTGAATACAATAAAATAAGATAGAATCCCTAACCCTCTAGTGTTTACAGTCCAGTGAGAGGAAAAAAAAACAAGATAAAAGGTAAAATTTATAGCATGTCAGATACTGATAAACACTAGGGAAAG
This sequence comes from Hipposideros armiger, assembly GCF_001890085.2. NCBI lineage: Eukaryota > Metazoa > Chordata > Mammalia > Chiroptera > Hipposideridae > Hipposideros > Hipposideros armiger. The sequence continues at coordinate 195,657 of NW_017732215.1, forward strand.
TCAGTACAATGGAAGATTTAGACTGGTTTTAAATTTTCAAGTTATCAACACAGAATTTCAAACTGTAAGATTTTATGAAATCATTAAGAGTGTGAGTGCAGATCATAAAAGAAAGGGCTGAGATTTAAGCTCCAAGCAACTCTATTACTAAGCAGTCAGGGAGACAACGATGAAATGCTGAAGGAGATTGAGCAGCACAAGGAAAAGCAGGAGAATGTGCTCTTGAGAGCTGGGTGTTAGAAGGGGACAGCCAAGGGGGAGGCGTCCACCACACAGGACTCTTATTTGGTCCAATCAAGGCGAATTCTGAGCAGTCACCTGTGGATTCAGGAAAATGGAGGCCACTGGTGACCTAGACAAGGACATCTCTGGTAGATTGGTTGGAGGCAGAGGGAGCCTGGCTGGTTCAAGACAAAATGGGAAGAAACAAGCAACTGGGAAGGAATAGAGACATCACGTTCCAATTTCCAGTTAAGCAAAGATAGAAATGCACCAATCTCCTAGGGTGGGAGGGTGAGTAAGAATGAGGGGGTGGGATTGAGAGTTTATTTGCTTGTTTTGATTTCTTTTTTTAGTGGAATAAATAACAACCTGTTAATGGGAAGGGTCCAACAGAGAGGGAGAAATGGAGAATGCAGTGGGGAGGTTAGCAGATGGCTGGAGCAGTGACCATGGAGTGAGTGAGAAAGGTCCTGAAGTAAACTGTGCTGGTCTTGGAGGGTTCAGGTTTGCTGGGAACCAAGAGAATCTATGTATAGTAATAAGAGAGCAGCCCGAGTGGACAGACGTGGATGCTCGTAGGTGGGTACACATCTGCAGTGGCAGGAGCTTGTGTAAGATCTCTTCTGGTTATTTCTACTTTTTCAATGAAATAAGACCTCAGCTGAGAGTGATAATGGGAGTCTGAAGTTAGAAAAGAGAAGATATGAATAATCATTTGTGAATAGTGCTGTGATTGTTGGGGTATTTTTTTGTTTTTGTTTTGTTTTGTTTTGTTTTATGAGTGGAGCGGGACCAAACTGTGTGGGTGGGATTAGGAAGGGGGACAGAGTTTCTAGGTGGGGCATGTGGATTTAATAGTTTATTGATGGCCTTCAGAATTTCCACGAATCCCCTAAACCTGTGGGGATAACTTTCTTCAAGTATACACTTTCTCTGGAAAGGCGTTCCTAGCTCTGTTATGATTACCTAGTGGGTTCATGACTCCATATAAGACTGAAAAACAAAACAAGACACAATAAACCTGCTGACGAAAGCTTATAGCCAGGGCATAAAATCAGGGTTTCTTTCCGTGCCTGGCTCTGACAGGAAGGCTGGCGAGCCTCTTGCCTGGGATGTTAGTTTCCTTATTTGGAGCAATAAAATGAATTATGGCTGAGGCCCAAATGCTGGGGTCCAGCTATAGAATCACATTCAAAGTCAGTCACAGAGGGAAATAGGCCCTGGGAAAGTATCTGGAGGAGTCCACCCAAACAGGGATTATAGAAACGTAAGTCTGTTTCTTAATCCAGTCATCTACTGATGGGCATTTTGGTTGTTTCCAAGTCTTAGCTATTGTGAATAACGCCGCAATGAACATAGGGGTGCATATAATTTTTTGGATTAATGTCTTGGGATTTTTTGGATAAATACCTAAGAGTGGGATTGCTGGGTCGTAAGGTAGTTCCATTTTCAGATTTTT
>NW_017732215.1:198807-215569 GCF_001890085.2 Hipposideros armiger
AAAAAAAAAAAAGAAACGTAAGTCTGGGTAAAGAGCTGGAGTATGAGCCAGACGCTCCCACTTCAGCTCTGCTGTTAGGATGCAGGTCCAACCTAGCACCAGCCCTGACTATCAGGGCCTCAGCTTGCCTTGGAGGATGCTACACAATGGTAAAATCATATTCAAACAAAACACACCCAAACCAATTAGGTTTCCTTGGAGTTAAAACATGAATTTATTTTAAATATGAGAAAATGGAATTGGAAAAAGTAATTTTGGTTCAAATCTGAAACAATTTTCTGTTTTGAGACTATAAGGTAGTATTAAGTGATCACATTGGAGTATTCAAACTAAGAAATTAATTTGACATTTAAGGCATTTTTAACATATTTTCATTTATTTCCCTTTGCATTCTCAAAAGATGGTACAAATAGGCAAGGTATTTTATGTGGAATAATCATGCAGATCTGAATGAAAATCTAAATTGTGATGAAGGTAAATTATGTCACATACAAACTAATCATTTGGAGAATTTAATTTTTGATTTTTCCTAGAATTCAAAAATATTATTAAAATAGTAGCTCTTAATAGTTAAAAACTTTAAAAAATAACTCAAGTTGATCTTTATTTGACATTGATACATATCTTTCTAACTTTTACTTCAAAGCTGAAGGGGAAAAAAAGCAGCTGTCTCTCCTGATTTTTGCCTTTGGTGTTATTAAAAGAAGGAAAACACTTGCCCCAGGCTGAGATGGTATTTACCAAGTTAAAGGTTAAAGCCAATTGTCATGTTCAAGTTATAAAGTCCTTATGAAAACATCAACTTATAATGGAAATTTGGACCCACCTAAGCTCTAGTAAGGCAACATGCTTCAATAATAATAACAATAATAATAAATCTGTTTTTTCTGTATTCAAACTCATACCACATTCTTGCTGTGAGGAAAATCAATTTATATTTCCAGGGAGGGATTCCAAAGTAGAACTGGGTATTTATTGTGACTGAACTGAACTGACAACCTTCTCTTGTTCTATTTGCAGATTTTCTACATGTTTACATTTGTTATTTTTAAAGTTAATGTCATAAGAAAATTATTTCATGTTAAAATTGACTTTTCCTCTTTAGTTTCCTAAAGAAAGTCACCACCATTGTAATTAAATTGCAGTATGACTGCAATTCATTTTATTAAATATTCCATTAAAAAAACACTCTTTCATAGTAATGCATGCACTTGCTTTGGTCTTGGCATTTTCCTTTTTAGCTGCCGTCATTCGACTGAAGCATTTACTTTGAAATGCCTGCCAAACATTTTTTCCCAATCCCACAATAACAATGCAAGGCGGACGGTGATTTATCCCAGTGCATTTACACCTGCCCAGTCTATGTGGAGCAAGCTGGAGTTCAAACACGGGGTTTGCTCTTCTCTCAAATTGCAGGCAGTCTGTCCAACAGTGTATAGTGTGCTGCCTGACATTCTCTAGGCAGGTATAAACACTACCAGGCAATAACAAGTGGCTTTCACTGGAAAAAAAAAAGAGGCTAAAGCACAAATAACTATACACATGTCTGTGAATGCTTGGATATGTACAAACACACATACATATGTGTATATTTATCACCTTCCCCCCTCATTCCTAGTAAGAGTTTTATTATGGACACATTTTTTATTATATAAATGAACGTATCTTTTCTTAAGTGTTTAAAAAAAACATTTTTATTCTTACTCTTAATTAAGATAAGTATGTCTTCTTTGGGTTGCCTAAATATTAGACTTCACTCAAAATAATCAAAAGGAATATTCTAATTTGTGTCTAGTTTTCCTTCTGTGTGTGGCTTTTCATGAAGATACACAAAGAAGGGAGTCATGCCTGTGGGGGCTTCCCAGAGGCTAGAGGCTGATTCAGAAAGGCAGGTCAACCTTTTGAATGTTCCTTCCTCGCTTTCTGTGGGAACAGGACCAAAGTCACCATCTGGGAGGCACTAGGTAGAGACTTCCAGGGCCGGATTACTTGGCATCTAGGGACTTCTGTTAGACTGCTCAAAGTGGGCAGGCTCAGCCCCTTGCAGCCCTGAAGTGTGCTTTACCCCATCTCACTCTTTAAAAGCTGAAAAGATGTGTAAGCAGTCCATGATTTTAAAAAAAAACAAAGTAAGACCAAACTGGCGCTGGCTCTCCGGGGTGCTGCGGGCAGTTCTTTGACCTTCCCTGCCACCTCACTTGGCCTGTCATGGAGACCATGGTGTGCTTTCCTTTCTGAAAGAACTGTCGAGACAGTGGTCTGCATGTAATGGTCAATCCCAGATGGCAGACCTCCGAGAAGTGCAGACGTGTATACATACTTGCTGCGTCTGCACTCAGGCATCAGAGTGGGGAAGTGTGCTCTGCTCTGTGCCAATGGGTGTGCTGTGGCACACGGTGATGACTGGGCATGAGCACAGATGCCTCCTCCATAAGCTCACACCCACCAAGACAAGTGTGCAAGGCACTGCCTAAGCCCTCCAGTGTGTAGTAAGGCACTTGGGTGACTCCATACACATTTCACAATGTTCAGACAGCCTTGCAGGACTTTTTAAAAATGTGATCTTGCTTGTATGTGTGTTTGTTTGTGTTGGCAACAGTGGTTGATTTTTTTTCTCATTTACTGTGTAAGTTAATCCATGGACCTCTGGAAGGACTGGCTGAGGGTCAGTTGAAGAACACAATTATTCACAGATATAGGATGGAGCATGGTGGCATGGCAATGGCAAACAGAACCAGATGGACAAAAAGTGAAGCCATCAGTGGGACTTGGTGACAGTGCATCTAGATGAGCAAGTTGAAGGTGACATGCTTGTACTGAGTTCTTAGTACTTATGTACTTATATGTACTGAGTATTTAGCATTGGGCAGACATGGAAGCAAATGTTGGGAATTCAAAGGTAAGTCAGTCAGAGCCGCTGTCCTCACTTAGAGTCTAATGGAGAAGACAGGCTTGCAAAGAGGCATGTCGTTCTCTTTAATGCACCTAACATACACCACGTATTACCCGGCCTGGCAAACAAGGTGACCAGAAATGTTTACTGACTTGGGGAATGAATTGTCTCACACACTGGGGTCTCTAAAAGGCAACTGATAAAGGCAAGCCCTCTGAATGGCTCAAAATTTCTTTTGTGATCTTTTTTCATATGCATGGTTTTAAAATGTTTCTGGGGGCAGACAAGTGGCTCAGTTGGTTAAGAGTTAGCTTAAGAGTGCGAGCTCTGAGCCACATGGGCCAGCGATGCTGCGCCCGAGTTGAGCTGTCACTGAGCTGCCAACAGGTGGCAGAATGGCTCAGCTGGTGAGAGCATGTGCTCCTAACAACAAGACTGCCTGTTCGATGGTGGGCTACACCCGCCAGCAACTAAGACTGAACTCGGCACCTTGATCTGAGCTGCCACCCAGAAGGCTCCAGTGGATAGAGCATGCACTCTTAACAACAAGGCTGCTGGTTCGACTCCCACATGGGATTGTGGCTATGCCCACCCACAGCTAAGATTGTAACACAGCACCTTGAGCTTAGAGACCATAAGCTGCCGACGGGCAGCCAGATGGCGACTAGCGCCCTCCACAACTAAGGTTGAAGAACAACAACTTGGCTGGTCCCCCTCCCAAACACTGTTCCCCTTCCCCAAATAAATAAATAAATAAATAAATAAATAAATAAATAAATAAATGTTTCTATCACCCCATTCCCCTCCACCCCATAAGTTAGTGAGTTCACTGAGACCAGACACTACATTTAACATCTTTTGCCCAGGGCTTGACGTGGACGGTTTAAACTGTGGTGAGGAAGGAAATGTAGTCTTAGCTTCACAGTCTGTCATCAAAAGTCATGTGCATTTTACAAGTATGTTTATTTTAATATTAAAAGAATTTATAACATTAAAATGCTTAACGACTGTTGTCTTTCATTGTTGTCTTAAGCCCTTCGTTTTGGAAATCAGGCTGAATTTACAACAACTCTATCTGATTAAGCCTCTGGGCAATTTCTCATATTTAATTTGGCATCACAATAGTTTCTGAATCCAAACATCTATCTCTAAACCTAAACAGGACTTATTATCTTAGTGGCTTTCTCAGGCTTCAGCACACGCCCAAGGGATATGCTCATTGTGGCATGCTGCCTGAGCCACATCACATCGTATAGCCATCGAGTAAGAGAGGTGTTGACTACCAGTTATTCTCCCATCTGCTCTCACATCCACCTCCATCTTTTCTTTGTTCTGCTTTGTATTCAGCGATCTTATCTCTCCAAAGCTTTTTTCTCTGCTCCTTTGTCTTTGTGTCCACCTGGTTTGTGACATGGAAGGCATTCATGTAATCCTGGAGGCTAGGAAGAAAGGATGGGTCCCTTATTCCTGAATGGTGTGTCTCCTCCGTAGTCCTACTACTGCCAGGTAACCCTCCTCCTTCCTCCCATGGCTCCTTATTGCCCTGCTACCCCATTGGCTTTTCCAGTGGCTTTACAGCTGGCTCTCCATGTTAAATGTCCTCTGTGGAAATGCTGGCAGTTGCTTTCCTATTGCGACTGGGCACTCACCTACACTAAATCTGTGCAGAAAACCTTGTCACTACTTGAAACCATTTATTCTGGTATCTGGAAAATTTCCCAAAAATGTACTTCACTTGATACTATTCTATTCTATGGGAAGACTTTTGTAACTTAATTCACAAACCTACTCTCTTATCATGTTCTCCTTATAACACAGTAATGAGCTGAGAACCAAGTTGCATTCGTCTGCTTGAGTTGCCATAACAAAATGCTACAGATTGGTGTCTTAAACATCAGACAGTTATTCTCTAAGTTCTAGAAGCCAGAAGTCCAGGATCCAAGTGCCGATCAGGTTGGTGTCTAGTGAGGATTTCTTCTTGGATGTAGATGGCACCTTCTCACTGTGTTCACCAGGCCTTTCCTGGATTCAAGGAGGGCTTGAGTCAGTGGTGGGGGGGTTCTCTCTGCTGTCTTTTCTTACAGGGACACTAATCCATTCAGATCAGGTCCCATTGTATGACCTCATTTAACATAATTACTTCCTTATTCCAAATATAGCTCCACTGGGTGAGGGCTTCAACACATGGCTTTTATGGGGCTATGTCCATTGAGTTCATAGCAGTATTCATTCAGAAAGTATTTTGTCCAGAGAACTATTCCTTTTACATGAAAAAAAAGTGAAACACAAAAATCTTTGCAGCATTTTGGATGTATTTGGCAAAAAGGTGAAGGTAGCAGTTTTCTACTCTGGTATGTGTTGTGATTAGTTATAACCCTTGATACATAAAAAACATTATAAATAATTTACACATTTTTAAATTTATTACAAAGTTAATTTTATTTGTTTGAAAATAACTTTAAACTATAAATTAATGCAAAATTCACTTCCTTGTTTCCTCTTTCAGATACTAAAAATAACAAATGCAAAGAGGCAACACAATATCATAGATTGAAATGAAACCAAACATAGGCTAAGCGTCAAGTCCACATCATGTTTTGTTTAAATTAGATTAGACCAATTTAATAGCAATAGACCAGATAGGTTGATACTTACTGTTTTTTTTTTAAATGTTTTTTTGGTATGTTTTTCAATTACAGTTGATATACAGTATTTTATTAGTAACAAGTGTACAACATAGTGATTAGACATTTATATAACTTATAAGGTGATCCCCTGATAAATCTAGTTACCCCCCTGACACCATACAAAAGAGGAAAGGATTAAGAAGTGCAAACTTGCAGTTACATAATATTCATGTGAATGTAAGTACAACATAGGGAATATAGTGAATAGTATCATAATAACTATGTACAATGTCAGATGGGCACTCATTTTTAAATAAGAAATTCACTGTTAAACAATCGGAGAAAAAATAATCAGTAAGAACAATAATGAATCTGGACAACACTTTATGCCAAATTAATTTTATGGTTATTTTCAGGACAGTATGTCCAAAAACTGCAGGATAGACATTCATTTCAGGTGCCAAAAAGTATTTACCAAAACCAACTATATGCAGGGTCAGAAAAAGGTCTGATAACTTGTGAAAGATTGGAACTGTACACAGTATATTCTCTTACTACAATGAGGATTAAATAAGAAATCTATAGATGTAAAATATGTATAAAATCCCTTAATACTTGAAAATTAAAGAATATACTTCTAAGTAACATTGTTCAAAGAAGAGAGCACAGAGAAACTTAAAAATATTCCAAACTGATTGAAAAGGAAAACATAGCATATTTTAATTTATGGGCTGCAGCTAAAGCAACCTTTATAGTGAGATTTGTAGCTGTACGTGCCCATATTAGAAAAAAAAATCTAAAGTCAATTAAACCCGAATTTCTAACTTGACTTGTCTTGATATGTGCTAGATATCAAAAAGCAAAACCAGGGAACTGTGCCCTGTGCAGAAAGTGTGTAAGAAGACCTGGTTGGTGGCAGCAATGCTAATGCTGCATGTCTCAGAGGTGTTTGAGACAGGTGCCCTGCACCCAAGGCACCAGATTGAGGCTGCCCATTCTATCCTGTAAGTCTGTGGTATGAAATATCGAAACTTAGTAGACTTTTCTTTCTCTCGGTCTGTTTGCTTCCACCATCTCCCTGACAGCAGCATGTTTTTTCTGCCCAGCTCATAGAACGCTTTGTACTACCATCCAGTCCTATTTCTCCATGTGGCTCTGAAGCCCTCACATCACTGCATTTCCTTTTTCATCCTATTATAAAGACCTGTTTAAATCTGACTTTCCTTAACTTTGATGTCAGTGGGAAAAAACGGCAAACTTGAGAAGAGGGACATTTTATTAGCCAATGTTTACTTACAGCAACCATGGAAACTTAAAAGTGAAAATAATTGAGAGATTGGACCAAGGCGTAAAGATGGTGGGCATCACTCATTCTTATAACATGAATCATTCAACCATTGGCACATTTTGTGGTTGTGTTTAGTTTTTTTATGCTTTACATTGTATATTTGTGTCAAAGGTGTATAAGACTCACTTTGTCAGACTTACAAACAAATCCAACTTACAAACAAATACGACTCCCGGAACGGAACTCATTCGTAATTCAGGGACTTACTGTATATATCCTAAGCACTTGATAAATATGGGCTAAAATTAATATTAATAAGAGGGAAAACAAGTCAAAGCTGGTTGTAGGAGTGTCTCCTAGGGTGGTGAATGGGGTTCAGGAACTGACCTACCTAATCTTAGACAAGCAAACAGAATTCAGGCACCAGATCTGGAGGGCACAGTGGTTTCAGGTTTCAATCTAGAGTTGGTCCATAGCAGAATATATAATAATAAGGTCAGATAACAACAGCAGGGTGATCTCTCCTGGTGGCTAAAATTGTAAGATGTGAAATGTGTATGATGTTAATTGTGTTGAGATGCAGGGTCCAGTTTATTTCTGGGGCTTGGCTGCATTCTTGTCTTTCACGTCTTTGTAACACATCAGCTTCTTTTCAGTATATCAGAGTCCCACTCTGACCACCTCAGCAGTTTTAAAATCTGCCCACCCTGCTATTTTGCTTCATAAAATTTATCCATCTCCTCTTTGTATTATACTACATATGTAGTTTTATTTTCTGAGTTCCTCATGAAAGGCTAGGGACCTGATACACTGTTCTATCCCTAGGACCTAACACAGTGCCAGCTCATAGTCAGTGTTTGCTGAATAAATCAAAGGGATTGGGATGAATGGATAAATTTTCCTTGTGCTTAAAGCTGACTTTACATTTTTTTGAAAATAAGTTATAGCTGACCTGCAATAGTAGCAGTTTGGCTGAAATGCTTAACATTAAACTTTTTGACAACTGACTTATAATGTGTCTCAGTGTAGGTCTCTTTGGATTCATATTATTTGTTGTTATTTTGCTTCCTGCATCTGGATGTCTGTGTCTTTTCCCAGGTTAAGGAAGTTTTCAGCCATCATTTGTTAGAATAAGCTCTTTTGGCTTTCTCTCTTCTCCTTCTGGGACTCCTGTAATATGAATATTCATTTGCTTTATGATGTCCCATAAGTCCCTTAAGCTATCTTCACTGTTCTTCAATCTTTTTTTCTTTCTTTTTTTTTTTTTTTGCTGCTCTGATTGGATGAATTTTACTTCTCTGCCTTTAAATTAGCTGGTGCTTTCTTCTTCTTGATTTAGCCTGTTGTTGAACCCCTCCTTCCCCACCCCCATTGAATATTCATTTCAGTTATTGTACTCTTCAGTTCTGTAATTTCTCTTTGGAACATTTTTTATATGTTCTATCTGTTTGTTCAAATTCTGACTCTTTGAACATTGCTCTCCTGACTTCAGAGAGCATCTTTATAACTGTTATTTTGCACTCTCTATTGGGTAAATCACTTATCTCAATTTCATTAAGCTCTATTCTCGAGTTTTATCTTGTTCTTTTTCACAGGAACATATTTCCTTGTTTCTTCACTTTTTTTTACTCTCTGTGTTGATTTCTACAATTAGATAAAATGGCTACCTTTCCATGTCTTGACAGAGTGTTCACATGTAGGAAATGAACCTTATCCCGACCCATGCCCTGGGTGCCTCTCAAACCCCTATGAGTGTGCATGCTGCCTCTTTGGTTCTTAGTGGTTCTCAGTAATTGAAGGTATGCCAAGATCCCTTGGTGTCCTAAAGGGGAGGATCACACTCAGCAGCTAGTTGCATACTAGTTGGAAGCTGGACCCTCACTGGCAGCTGGGAAATTATGTATTTTAGTTAGGGCTCCCATTGGGAAAAACTGGGATGTGAGCATTTTTGCCTGTTCTCACTGAGTTGGTACCAGGTGTATAGTCAGAAGGGTGTTCCCTGAGCCCATTAAGAACTACTTCTTTGCTACAATCCTATGGGACTTTCATTATCAGAGCCAGGTGATCCAGGGACCTGTCCCTCTGGCAGCAGCCCCCTAAGCTGTGTAAAGACTTATTACAGAGAGATACTGGTAACTTGGAGCAGGCTAAATGGAGGGAGTGGGGAATTTCTTTGGCTTCCCTGATCTCTGGGAGGGTTACAGTCAACTTTTAGATGAGTGTTAATTTAGAACCCTGACCCTCAGGTAGCAGCTTTTAAAGTAGGAAACTAGACACCAGTCGGGAAAAGACCGGAAGATGGATATTTTTTGCCTTCTCCCTTTGCTCTGAACCCTGAGAGTTGAGTTGAGTAAGTTTAAACCCATATTACTTCTTTGTTTGCTATAGACTTGCAGGTCTCATATACACAAATCCTGTTGGTTTTCAGATTTTATCATTTTGGGGGCCCATAGCTTGGGTGGAGGTCTTAAAACTGGTTCAGTAGATGCGAGGTCCAACCCCTTCACTCCTCAAGGAAAAGCTGGGAATTGGGGGTACCCTCTAGATTATATGGTACTATGCTGGGGGTGCGGTTTATGGTGAGAGTGTGTCTCAGCCCTTCCTGCCCAATTTGATGTGGACATTTTCTCATTTGCCTGATATATACTGTCATCATCTTTGCAACCATGCCCTTTTTATAACTTACTCCCAAGTGTGTTTAAAATGAAAAATTAAGAAAGTTTAAAATGTTTTATAATAAATGTTATTTTACATTATTCTATATATAATCAGAGCTGCTATACACATAGAAATTATTTATTTTTTCATTAACATTCATTAAAATAAATTCAAATAATAATTATTCTGCCAAAATCAGCTATTCAACCATACTGAGAAGAAATGGAATATTATCTAATTTCAATTAATAAAAATTTAAATTATATTATGCCATTATAGTTAATATTCTAGCAATGATTGAGAGAATAATGTGTTTTAAAAAAAGAATTATGACTAAGTTAAATTGGACTTAGCAATGGTTTATTTTTGGAAATAAAGTGTATGACAACAGTGAAAAGAAAAGGTTCCACCTCCAGATTTTCTGATTCAGTAGATAAGGAGTAGGGATTAAGAATTTATATTTGGGGCCGGCCGAGTGGCGCGATGGTTAAGAACTCGCTTGAGATGCCAGAGGGCCCCGGTTCGGATCCCACATATGAGGGCCAGTGACACTGCCCTCTACAGCTAAGATGCTGAACAACAGCTCAACCTGGAGCTGGGCTGCCGGGAGTCGCCGGCGACGGCGTGGGCTGCAGTCCCTGTGGCAGTGGATTGCCATGGGCTACCGTGTGTGGCCAGCAGCCAGCGTGAGCGGCCAGCAGCCGCAGTGAGCGGCCGTCCAGAAGCCGGCGACTGATCTGCCTCGCCAGAGAAGAGCGCAATGATGGTGCCAACTTGGGCCAGTGAAGCAACGTCCTCCACAGCTAGATTGAAGAACAAGATGACAGCAACTTGTCTGTTCCCCTTTCCCCAATTCCCCAGCACTGTTCACATCCCCCCAATTCCCCAATAAAAATCTTTAAAAAAAATACTTTATAAAAAAAAAAAAAGAATTTATATTTGTAGCAAGTTCTCAGTGACTCTAATGCTGCTTGCCAAGGACCACTCTTTGAGAACCACTGAACTTTGGATACTATGCTATCCTGATACAAATCTCAGCAAGCTTTTTTTTTAAAAAAAGAAATTCACAAACTAATTGTAAAGAGTTTATAAAAATTAAAAGACTAGAAGATAACCAAAATAATCTTGGGGGGGGGAAGTAAGAAAATTACAGGACTTAAACTACCTGATTTCAAGATGTGCTATGTAGCTACAATATCATGCCATAATGGTATTTATGTAAGGATAAGCAAATAGGAACAGAAAAGAGTTCAGAAATAGATCAATGCATATATGATCGATCAATTTACTTATGACAGACTTTGTCAATGTAATTCAATAGGGTAAAGTATAGTCTTTTCACCAAATATTGCTAAAACAACTGGATATCCACAAAGGAAAAAAAAACATTAATGCTTAAATCACACAATACATTAAAATAATCTAGAAATTATCACACTTTTAAATATAAAATATAAAGCTACAAAAATTCTAGCAAGAAGACAGGAGAAAATATGAATGATATTGGCAAAATTTTCTTTTCTTTTTTTTCAAAAGATTTTATTGGGGAATTGGGGAAGGGGAGCAATGTTGGGGAATTGGGGAAGGAGAACAGCCAAGTTGTATTCCTTAAATCTTAGTGGTGGAGGACGCAGCTAGCTCAGCTCCAAGTCCAGTAGCCATCTGGTAGCCCATTGGCAGCTAGCAGCCACTCAGCTCAAGGTGTGGTGTTCAATCTTAGTTGTGGGAGGCGCAGCCCACCATCCTATGCTGGAGTCAAACTGACAACCTTGTTGTTAGGAGCATGTGCTCTCACCAGCTGAGCCATCCTGCCACCGATTGGCAGCTCAGCTTGGGCGAAGCTGACTGGCCCATGTGGGAATCAAACCAGCAACCCTGTTGCTCAGAGCTCATGCTCTTAACCAACTGAGCCACTCGACTGGCCCAGCAAAATTTTCTTAGAGTAGATTTCTTAGAGTAAATTTTCTTTTGACTAAATTCCATCAAAATTATAAACTTTTTGTCCTCAAAAGAGACAGTTAAGAAAATGAAAAGCCAATGGCAGGGAGAAAACAATTTAAATTCAAATATTTGACCAAAGCTTTTTATGTAGAATAAATAAATAATACCTACATTAATAATAAGATGGCAAGAAAGCTTGGACAGACTTTCTGGAAAACGACAGACAAATGACAAATATACATAGGAAAAAAGTATTTATCATAGGGAATTGCCAATTACAATAAAAGTGATGTGTCACCACACCTCAATTGAACAGTTAAAATACAAAACACTGGGATCCCAAGTGCTGGTGAGGGTGTGAAGCTGGAGCCGTCCCCACACACTACTGGTGAGGACACAAAGGGACAAAGCTTCACATTACATTTTGGAAGTACTATAAAGTTACATGTACAGTTAGCATATGACACAATAATTCCACACTCAGGTATTTACCCAAGAAAAATGATAATACATATCCAAAAAGACTTGTATAAGAATATCCACAGAGGCTCTAGAGAACAGATGGACAAGTTGTGACATATTTGTGTAACAGAATAGTACTCAGCAAGCAAAAGGAATAAACTACCAATACATGTAACATCATGGTGTCAAAAACATACTGAGCAAACAAGGCCAGAAAGAAAAGAGTCTCCACACGCTATCTGACTCCATTTATATGAAACACTAAGGAAAACATTTAATTTATGGTGATGAAAAGGAAATTCTCCATTGTCTGACTATTGGAGATATGAAGAATCTTTCGGTAGTGGTGGAAATGTTCTATGTCTTGACTGGGGTGGTAGTTACATGTGTATACACACCTGTCAAAACTGACTAAATTTTATGTTCCAAATAGCTGTATTATATTGTAGGTAAATGATGCCTAAATCTAAGTGATTTCAAAAGACAATGCACAAAGACATATTCAGGAGCACCTATTATATAACATATGAAGACTGGGACAATCTTTTTTGGGAAAACTTTATTTCATTTAAAGTATTTTAGATGATTAAATTTAATACTATATCTTGAGAAATCTTTTTAATTTCTAATGACATTCCTTTAACTCTTTATAGTTCATAATATAAATCATTAGCGGTAGATTTTTGAGAAAATACGTTCTGTTTACCAGTTTATACATGAAATTAGACCGCTCAAGTTTCTTACTGTTGTAAGTATATTGTCTTATTATGTATTATTCCTATTTGATAATATTTGAACTCCAGCAAATCATCCAATAACAATGGCTCCCTGTGACAAAATTTTTATTATTTTTTCCTAATCTGTCTGCAGCAAGAATGCACTTATCACCAATAATTATAATCCAAAAACAAAAAAAAATGTCTGAAGAAAGGACCACATTGTTCTTTGTCACTATGACAGTTTGATTGTTGCCTGGGTTGATGGATTTTAATTTCATTTTAGCCCTTTAATTCTACAGTAAATAACTAATCTTTTATGATGAAATGTAGTCATGTTTAACAATTCTGTCATTGTCTTTCACTGTAGCTCAGATTCTTAAAACCTTTGATCCTTAGATTAGGTTTAGCAGGTTTCCTTTGGTGGTGCAGACAGCCATCTCTCATCAGGTGGGGATTAACAGGGATTAGCAAACTTCCCGAGGAGGGGCATCCCGGATCCTTCTGCACTGCCCCTCTTTCTGTGGATTAAAAAGAGATGCGATATACGAAATATAGCAAGTTCTTCAATTTATGATTTCTGTATAACTAAAAAGAACAGAAAGTGGGGGTGGAGAGCAAAATCATGATAACATTTTTTAGACCTGAAAAGTAAAACTAGACTCCTGAATTTAGAAGGAGATAGAAATGTTGAGTGAGGTGTAAAGAGAGAGAGAAAGGGAGGCTTTCCTGAGAAATTGTACCCTTCATGAGAAAATCACTGGCACACCTTGCTTTAATGGGGTCTTTTGCAGCTTATGCAATGCTCCAAAATTAATTTTGAAAGAGGGTCCATTGAAGGCCCAATAAGTTCTATGGGTTTTCCATCAATTCCCAGGAAAGGAGTGAGCGGGCTCCCTTTCCAGTTTTTAGACCATTAGCAATTTAACTTTGTGACTGCAGTAGAATCTTTCACAGCTCTTATCTTTGAAACATCTCTATTTATTATTGCTTTGGGGGAGAGAGAAGGAAGTTATTTTTAAACTTCCAGTACCTCGGAGTTACCTAGGCTCAGCAAACATCAGCATCTTACTGTTGAAGCAGCATGATGCTAGGCGTGTGCACAATTTGCACACCGACACACTACTTGGCTCAACAGAAGAGAACAGTAGTCTATAGAGGAACCCAACAACTAGAGCTACCAGGGCCTCTGCACTCCGGGCACTTTTGGTTCAATGGGCAGCTCGAGCTACATCAAGGTCAAGGTGACAGATATGGACAGAAAAGAGGCCACATGTTAAACCTGAAAAGCTCAGAAGACTGAAAATAACCACAGAAGATGGTGTGAACATAAAAATTCCTAACTAAGGTGGGCCATGGTGGGCAGTCACATCTCTTGAGCTTCCTCATTAAGTTAACCTGTGTCTTTTCAGTGGGCCTGTTCTTTGTCTTTTTGTACCTAAGAGAACATCTTGAATCCTGCCTCCGCACCCCCCACTAGAGCTGGAAACTGCAAAATTCCTCATTATCATGCTTGTCTCCTGATTGCCATCTCTATGTGCTGTAAAGAGCAAACTGTTAGCTATCCTGCATCCACCTGTGTAGGAGGAATGCCTGTCTCTCCAATGTACTTTTATCCGATCCCAAAGATTTCCCCACTTTGCTTTCTCCCACCCCCTTAATCTATCACCAATGGATTTTATGTAACCTTCCTCCTTTGATTTTATGTATAAAATAAACTGCAAACTGCCATTTTGTGGAGCATTTCCTCAATCCGTTGAGATTTTGCTTCCCGGTAATTGTTGATAGTTTGGCTCAAATAAACTCTGATAAATTTTCTCTTAGGCTGGATATTTTTTGTCAACACAGGCCAACAGTCTTTGAGCAGATGCTGTCTCGTCCTCGGGCTGAATTGCTATGTAAGAAGCTGGTATTAAGGTACCTTGGGCCAGTTTCAACCTGGGCATTTCGACCAAGATGTACGTAGGTCACAAGAAGACCTTCATCATTGCACACTCTTCCCAGAATTTAGACTAGATGGACACAGAGGTGTGAGCATCCGCCCTGTGTGGTGGGGGTGCTCTCTGTGGTGGGTAAAGGGACCATGTTGGGAGGGACAGTGTAATCAGTTTGCCAGTGTGGCTCTCTCTCCGCACCATCAGGCCTGGCTCATATCAGCTCGCTACCCTTGGCATGCTGTTTTAAGTTCCTTTGCACCTGTTTAGTCTCCCCATTAAAACTCCATTTAGCATTTCCCCTTTGTAGCTAAATAAATAATAAATGTGGTAGCTAAACAAATAATAAATGCATACATACATACATACACATACATACATAGAAATTTTTTTAAATCCTCAAGTCAAACTCTCTCTTTACTCTTTTACTTTCCATTTCTCATCTCCCATTCTGTAGTCTTTATTTGCTAAATATCAATTTTATTTTAACCAGTTTCAAAGCTAAAACATGGGTTACAGTGTTTATATACAACTCCAACTACTGAGAGAACCAGCTCCAGCTAGTGCAAAACTAGCGCACTAATGAGCCGAGGTCCATGCAAATGTGTGTCCTGTGCCTCTGTGGGTGAGCTGTGGGATATGGCATCTGTGGAGATAGACTTCAAAGCCATAAAAATGTAGATATTGTTTGTTTACTGATTCAGGCAAACTGGCTTTAAAATGATACTTGCATATGAAGTTCATATTAGGGAATATTTTCTTAGGTGTTATAATGGTATGGTAACTATGTTAAATAAAATTTAAATATGCTTATCAGGACATTTATGAATTAATAAAATGATGCTTTATGATACTTTGTAAAAATGTTTAGGGACAGAGATAAAAAAAGAGTAAAATACTGACGGATGATGCATCTTGGAAATGGATATGTGAGCACTTACATTATTAAACTGCTCTGTGATATGTTAGAATACTCCCATAATAAAACTAAAACAAATAATGCAAGGAGAAATAATGTACTACTTAATTATTTTCCGTATATTCATTATAAATAAAATTTCAGATATACACTTAATAATGAATAGCTGAATTCCTACTCAGCTGTTACTAGTTAGTTCTAAAAGGAATAAATGCCTATTTATTTAAGAAATTTGGTTTGGTCACACATTATTCAATATGGTATATGTACATTTAAAATAGAGGCCAGGGAAACTAAATGCCTAACATGATGTAATTTTTTTGAAGTGAGATTGGCATTTAGATAAAAACAAACTTTAACATGTTAAGTACAATGTATTTTAAATGAAATTTAAGTTATACATAGCATATCATTTATACATGTATGTAAATGGTACTATAATTAGGTCTACAATTTTATAAAAAGACTGTATAAAGTAAGACTCTCATTCACAACAGCAACTATATAACCCTTGCTTTTTTTCAAATGATCCAAGAAAACTAGTCATCAAACCTCTATAGGACTAAATTATGTCTTAGTCATAAATATGCTATGTACTGGTACAGTAATAAAGCAAAGCAAGTTGACCACCATGATTTCTTATGAGACTCATTTAAATGAGGTAAATCTGTAAATTCTTAAAATATGTGGGTGAAACAATTATATCCCTCATACAAATCACAGTGAGAGTTTGTTCCTGAGATATGCACATCAAATTATTTTTCAAGCAAATGTTGAATATCAAAAGATAAGTTTTGCTTTAGATTTACAATTTTTTATCCTCTGAGGAACGCGTTTCTTCCCGGAGATCAGTGCAACGTCCAATACAAATGAACACAGTCTACACATATAAGTTTTAATTTTTTAGTATCCACATTAAAAAGGGAGTTAAAACAAACAGGTGAACGAAATTTTAATAATACATTTTATTTGATTCTACATATCCAAAATATAATTTCAGCATAAAGTCAATATAAAAGATTTTAATGAGATGACATATATTTTCTTGTTCATATTGAGTTTTTGTAATTTACTGTGTATTTTATACTTAAATAACATCTCAATTTGAATACTAAATTTTCATTGGACATACTTTTTTTATTAAAACATGTATTAGTTTATTGTATGTTTTTTTTAAGTTACATTTTATTGTGAAATACACATATTTTAGAATTAGTTTCAGATGTACAACACAGTGCATAGATATACTTTTTACCCCTCGAGGTAACAACCCCCTCCCCCAATCAGCTGCTCCACTTCCCTCCCAATATCATACATATCTATT
>NW_017732215.1:220375-244921 GCF_001890085.2 Hipposideros armiger
TGTTGCTTTGGGGTGAAATGCTCTAAAAATATCAATTAAATCCAGCTGGTCTAAAGTGTCATTTAAGGCCACTGTTTCCGTGTTGATTTTCTGTCTGGAGGATCTGTCCATTGGTGACAACGGAGTGTTGAAGTCCCCTACTACGATAGTGTTGCTGTTGATTTCTGTCTTTATGTCTGTCAAAATCTGTTTTATATATTTAGGAGTTCCTATGTTGGGTGCATAGATGTTTACTACGATTATGTCCTCTTGTTAAATTGATCCTTGTATTATTATGTAGTGTCCTACTTTGTCTTTTATTGTAGTCTTCATTTTAAAGTCTATTTTGTCTGAAATAAGTATGGCTACACCCGCTTTTTTCTCATTTCCAGTTGCGTGAAATATTATATTCCATCCCTTTACTTACAGTCTGTGTGTGTCTTTTGATCTGAGATGAGTCTCTTGTAAACAGAATATGCATAGGTCCTGCTTTCTTATCCACTCAGACACTGTACCTCTTTTGATTGGAGCATTTAATCCATTCATATTTAAAGTGATTATTAAAGGTGCATATTTATTGCCATTTTGTTTTTTTGTATTTCTGATCTTCCTGGGTTAGCTTGTTATCCCTTTCTTCTGTTTAGCAAAGCCGTTTTAACATTTCTTGCAGTGCTGGCTTGGTGGTAATGAATTACTTAAGTTTATTCTTTTCTGAGAAGCTGTTTATCTCTCCTTCAATTTTAAGTGATAGCCGTGCTGGGTAGAACAATCTTAGTTGTAGGCCTTTATTTTGCGTCACCTTGAATATTTCCTGCCACTTCTTTCTGGCCTGCAGATTTGTGTAGAAAAGTCAGTTGTTAGTCTTATAGGAGTTCCTTTGTATGTAACCTGCTGTCTTTCTCTTGCTGGTTTTAGGATCCTGTCTTTGTCTTTAACCTTTGCCATTTTTACTATGATGTGTCTGGGTGTGGACCTATTTGGGTTCAGCTTGTTTGGAACTCTCTGCACTTCCTGGGCTTGTATGTCGATTTCCTTCACCAGGGTAGTGAAGTTCTCAGTCATTATTTCTTCAAATACATTCTCGATCCCTTGCTTCTTCTCTTCTCCTTCTGGTATTCCCTTGATGCGAATGTTGTTGTGCTTGATGTTGTCCCACAGGTCTCTTAAACTATTTTCATTGTTTTTTATTATTTTTGCTTTTTGTTGTTCCAACTGGGTGATTTCTGCTACTTTGTCTTCTAAATCACTGATCCAATCCTCTGCTTCATCTAATCTACTGGTGATTTTTCAAGTGTGTTCTTCATTTCAGTTATTGTAGTCTTTAGTTCTATCTGGTTGTTTCTTATGATTTCTGTATCCTTCTTTATGTCCTCCCTAAGTTCCTGAAACATTCTTATCATCAGTGTTCTAAACTCTGTCTCTGAAAGGTTGGATACCTCTGTTTCATTTAGTTGCATTTCTTGAGGTTTCTTCTGATCTTTTACTTGGGACATGTTTCTTTGTTTCTTCATTCTGGCTATTACTCTGATTGCTTCGATGTATTAGATCACCTAGAAAGACAAAAAAAGGAAGAAAAAGATAAAAGAGAAAAAGAGAAAAAAAAGAAAAGAGAAGAAAAAGAAAAACAAAAGGGGGAGGGGCTCTCCACCCACTTTAATCTGCAGACCACTTGTTCAGCAATAGAGAGATTCTGGGCGACTGAGCACCAGCTGTTGGGGTGATGGGTTCACTGCGTCATGTGCCAACCTCCTTCTAGTCTTGAAGTACGCTTCGCACACTTACTTGCTGTGTGTTTTGGAACCGTGCTCACCACCAAAAATCCACACAGGTTGTTGTGGGCTGTCTGCTGCTACAAAAAACCCTCTGTGGCCTGCAGAGGTAGGAACTAGGGACCAGGGGCTCAGGGTGCCCCTGGCAACACAGCTCTACATGGGCGGAGCAGGCCCCAAGGCACCACAGGGTGTGGTCAGTGGGCCCCACTACGTCAGAGCAGCATGCACTCCTGCATCAGCAGCCAACCTTCAGAAACTCACCTGGAAAGCCCCCACCGAATCACGCAGGCGCACAGCTTGCAGCCCTACACTCCCAGGATAACTCCCTGTCTCAGCCTATCCCAATCAGCTGCTTGAAGGTCAGGCCAAGCAGCCCGACAGTCAATTGCCACCCAGGCAACTGCATACACAGTGCGGAATTTGGAGACCTAAGGTGAGTCACACACTTCCGGGTCCCAATAAGCAATCTGTTGGAGTCAGAGCATGCCTGCCAGGCATTTCCTTAGCTACACAGCTCAAGCCGTGCGGAAGGTGGGGATCTAAGGCCACATGCGCCCGCACGCACTCACACACACGCACTCCTGCGCCAATTCCAGCAGACCAATGCAGTCCCAGACCTGAACCTCTGTGGGAGGGCCCAGCCCTGAAAAAATGGCACCCTCCTGTGCACTACTTGTGTGCAAGCTTCACACCAGGGGAACAATCGTCCCAAAAACCTCCAGCTCCCGCACCAAAACCACTCAGTTCAGTCCTTCTTGCAGGCTCCTGGGCCCCACTCACAAAGCCACTCCCTCCACCAGGATCCAGGTAAGTGCTCACCAGCAAGCGAGTCAGTTTGCCGGCTCCACTGGTTCTCCAGTTGCCTTCAGCCTCACTGAGTTGAGCAAAGAGAGTCCTCACTATTTTCTGCTTCTAGCTATCATAGAACTCCTCTTCCTGGCAAAGTAACTCTGGGGTGGTGAGCGCAGTGTGGGGCTGGAGGGTCTTGCCCCCAACCGGAGAAGCCTCCCCACCGCTGAGGTGTCCCTCACGGAGTTTTCCTCTCTTGTCTCCGCCCCTCCTACCAGACTCATTGTGGCCTCCTCTTTAAGTCCTTCTTTTAGAGGTACTGTTCATCTAGGGTCCAGGGAACTTCCGAGGTTGAATATCTTACAAATTATTTGTAATTTTGGTGTGATCCTGGGAGGCAGTTGGCACAGCATCTGTCTATTCCACCGTCTTACCGGAAGTCTCTCTCATTGGACATACTTAATCTGTAACTAGATTTCATAAAATTTATAGTTGGAAAAAGTAGTTTCATGTGCTCAAGTTGTTCCAAATGTATGTCTAGTTTTCAATAAGATAATAAGAGTATTGATTTCCCTATTAAATGAAAATTAGTAAATCAAAATTACAGTTGCTCAGTCTCACCGGTCACAATGCAAACATTCGGTGGCCACCTGCAGCCAGTAGACACCAGCCTAACAGCCCACACCTGTGAACTTTGTACCTAGAGACCTGAGACACTGAAAGTAAAAACTAACACTCACTTGTAGTATGTATTTTAAAGAAAAAAAATGAGAGGAACAAAAAGGACTTTAGACTCTCCTTCCTCTCAGAAGACAGCAAAACATAATTAAATTATTTTCACTTTTATAGCCTGAGCCACAGATAAAAATAAGAACTTTAAAGTCTGCATAGTACTCATTATTATACTTTTTAAAAAACTGTATTACCATTTTCAGCATAAAATATTTGCTTCTGAATAAACAAACTTTGCAGATATTTCTTTTAAAGGTATAGAACTGTCCTAGCAATAACAAATGTCTTTCTACCTTTGTTCCCAGCTATGAAGTGCGGGCTGGTTTCCAGCTGATATGGGGCAATACAGGGCCACAGGTGTCCTGCTGAGCACCAACCTAGTGACTCAAAGACACACATTGCCAGTGGAAACACATAGCCCCTAGCCTGCCGTGTGCCTGGGTTGTTGAAATTCCTCATCTCTTGTCATTCTCTTTCTCCCACTGCAACTCCGGGCAGCCTCACACTGGGGCTTTGGGCTGTGGGTCCTCCCAGCACTGTTGAATTACAGGAGACATAACAGGCTCTTCACCCTGCATAATTCATCTCAGTGTGACCACAAATACATGGAATGTGCCCACACTGATCCAAGTTCACTTGTTCCAGTCTAGTCCATTCTCCCAACATCCCTCAAAGAACGCATCCATCTTACTCATTCGAAGATGTGCTGACCAGGGCACAGAGGGGCTGGTCACCAATATCTTTAGACAGGAAGTGAAGCTGGTGTTTGAATGGAGGAGTCTGGCCTGAGTGCCTGCCCATCTACTACTATCTGCTGGCTGTGACAGTCCTTGGCCCAACCTCTGGAGAGTCTTGTCCTGAAATCAGCTTGTCCCTTTGGAATAACATGTCACTTGCTGTTTATTGTCTTGCTATCCCAGGACACATGAGCAGAGCCCACCCAGATGGACTCTGTCTTAAGGGTGACACCCGGGCTGAAGACCAGGATGCCTCTTGGTCCAGACTCTGTCACAGATTATGCGATGGCCACAGGTCAGGGGCTGGGCCATCAACCACCTGAGCAGCATACCTTCTGTCAAGGACACACACAGTGGACCTCAGGGCACTTTGAATGTCTCTCGGAAACTCAGTATTTAGGTGTTTTACGTCAATATTTAAGATGTAGGGGCAACCCTTCTGCCTCCTGACCACAGTGTCCCAGTACCTATACATCCCTTGAATTTGAATCAGACTGAAAGTGTTTCCTTGACCAATGGTTTTTTTCTGAAACCAATAAGGCTGTATTTGCCCTTCCTATAACTAATTTCTATTGTGATCGCTTTTCAAAAATTGGCTATTACTACATAGATAGATGAAAGCGCACCACTCCCACCATTATTTATTAGTCCTAAACCACTCATGCATAGTTTTCTGAATTGAGGGAAATTGTGATGAGTTTTTTACTGGATTCTAGATAGCAGAAAATAACTGACTTTCTTTTTCTCATGGTCCTGCCAATCACCAATGTTTGGGTAAATATCTTTAAAAACATACTGCTAATAAATCTGGGTTTTTTTAACAGGTTTGTTTGGCCCTCCATTTTCAATGGGATTTCCTTTTAGTTTTTGATATTCAATTATTAAAAGTATCAACATAAGTCAATATTTTAAAAAATGTTATTTAGAAGACATTCAAATTTCCAGGTATAAAACAAACAAGTCACAGGGATGTAATATACCTCATGGGGAATATTGTGAATAATAGTGATAATGTGCTATGGTGACAGATGGCTGCTGGACTTATTATGGTGATCATTTCTTGAGATATATAAATATTGAGTAATTATGGTGTACACCTGAAACTATTATAATATAATGTTGTACATTAATTATATTTTAATAAAAATCTTTAAAAACAACAATTGGTAAAATGAGAGATAAATTATTCCTGTCATGCTGACAAATAAAATTATATTGTGATATTTTACTGAATAAAACATAATTCTATTTGCCAACATGAAAAGAAAACTGCAGAACTGTTATTGTTTAATAAAGTATAAAGAAAGGACATTTTAAATGAATGTTGGGCTTCAAAGAAATAGTATATGAGAAGACAGAACAAACATAACAGAAGCAAACTCATAAATAACAGAACAAACTGATAGTTGCCAAAGGAGAGGGTGGTTGTGGAGCAAGGTGAGAAAGGGGAAGGGATTTAAAAGTACAAATTGGTAGTTACAAAATAAGGGGGTGTAAAGTAAAGCATAGAGAATATAGTCAATAATTTTGTAACAACTATGCATAGTACCAGGTGGGTACTAGATTTATCAGGGTGATTACTGCATAAATTATATAAATGTTTAACCACTATGCTGTACACCTGAAACTAATATAAAATAATATTGAATGGCAACTGTAACTGAAAAATAAATAATTTAAAATATATAAATGAATGAAAACAGGTGAAAAAAGTAGTAGCAAAGATGTACATTTTAATGACCAATGAGCCAGGAGCTAACAATAATAAATTTTGCTAATATGAGAAAAAAAATGCTATTCAGGTTAAGTGACATTTTTACTGCTATAGTTTTGTCCATAAACCAAATGATCTGTTTTTTCTTTGTTTTTCATTTTGCCTACTATCATGCCTATGAAGTTCAAATCCATGGATTCGACACCACAGGGAATAGCAGTGTGAGTGTCGCAGATGGGAGTGACTGATGGTAGGAAAGCCTGAAGGAGAAGTGGGGAAAGGGATGTTACAGAATTACATACTCTATGTGAGTCTATGCATTTTGGGACCTAAAGTTTCCTACCCACTATCATCCTCTGAAACTATGGAAGCCCCCAAGATCTTACTGTGTCAAATCCAACAGTCAATGCAAATCTTCCTTACTTACCTACTCAGCAACATTTGACAAAGCTGACCACACTTTCCTTTAAATTTCATATATTCATTGATGGAACTAAGTTTTATTTCTCTAGCTTTCACCTTGAACTTGAAATCCACTCTCAAATATCCAACTTTCAACTTAATGTCTCTACTTAGATGTTTCAAATTTAATATATCCAATACCAATTCTTTTTTTTTTTAAAGATTTTTATTGGGGAATTGGGGGGATGGGAACAGTGTTGGGGAATTGGGGAAAGGGGAACAGACAAGTTGCTGTCGTTTTGTTCTTCAATCTAGTTGTGGAGGATGTTGCTTCACTGGCCCAAGTTGGCACCATCATTGCGCTCTTCTCTGGCGAGGCAGATCAGTCGCCGGCTTCTGGACGGCCGCTCACTGTGGCTGCTGGCCGCTCACGCTGGCTGCTGGCCACACACAGTAGCCCATGGCAATCCACTGCCACAGGGACTGCAGCCCACGCCGTCGCCGGCGACTCACGGCAGCCCAGCTCCAGGTTGAGCTGCTGTTCAGCATCTTAGCTGTAGAGGGCAGTGTCACTGGCCCTCATATGTGGGATCCGAACCGGGGCGCTCTGGCATCCCAAGCGAGTTCTTAACCATCGCGCCACTCGGCCGGCCCCCAATACCAATTCTTGATCTTCCTCCCCAGACCTGCTCTCTCATTTCCTTTTCCTTAGTAAGTAACAAAATATATTTAGTTTTCAGGCCAAATTCAACAAAAATACTCTTTACTTCACTCTCATCCACCTTTTATCTCCCGTGTACTCTAATTAGTTAGAAGATCCTGTCAGTTTCAGATTGATAATTGTCGCAGTCAGCACAGGCTGCTGTAACAAAATATCCTAGGCTGGGTGGCTTAACCCACAGAAAATAATTTTCTCAGAGCTCTTGGGGCTGGAAAGCCCAAGTTCAAGGTCCCGAGAGGTAGATTTCTTTCGGAGGCCTCTTCTCTTGTATTTTAGGCAGCTGCTATCTCAGTGTGTCCACATGACCTCTTCTTCATGTGCTGAGGCCCCTTCATGTCACATTTGAGACAGGAAGGGTATTGACATCACCATGAAGGTGCCACCCTTATGACTGCTTCTAAACTCAATCATTCCCCAAAGGCCCCACCTCCAAATAGCATCACATTGGGGATTAGATCTTTAGCATATGAATCTGATGGGGCACAATCATTCAACTCATAACAATAATAGATAATAAATCTCATCAGCACCAATTGATTTTCATGGAAATGAAACATATGTGAGTTGATGGCTGTGGAGGTCAGTGGGTGGGATGTTTACTGAGGGGCTTCTACCTAGTGAGAGCACCCAGAAGAACGAGGGCAACACAGGCTACTGGACAGTGCTTGTGATGGCCAGTGGGAGTCAGCATCCTGACAGCCACCCTGGCAGGAGCAGCATCATCATGTCAGTATTAATTCCCTTGACACATCTTTTTCTGGTCATTTATTTCTTGTTTTATGTGAGCAAATATCAGGTGTTTGAACCTGATCGTCAAGGTGCTAGCAAGTCTGTAAACACATGAGGTACTGCATTGGGCTTCTTATATTCATCTATCAGGTATCTTTAGGAGTATATAAATGATCTCTTCAGGCAACAAATCTAGCCCATCAGACATGTGTATCCTGCAGGGACTGCAGGGGAAGGGGTATGAGAAAGAGCAGCCATAGGTAACTGTTGGCATAACCTGTTGGGTGGATAAATATGACACTCACTGGAATTGGAACACTGAAGAGGACAAGGGAAATCATATTAGGAGAAGAAAGATCTTTCCAGAAGCCACTCAGACTTTTTGAGAGTTTAATGAGATAATGCATGCAAAGGGGCCTAATAAAACACAGTGCACAACACAGATATTGGTGGTGATGTGATGGTAGTGCTGATACTACCAAGTGGTTATGGTATTCCAATTGTATAAATATTTTGGAACCACTCCTATTACCTTCAACTGCATATTAAACACTACCAAAATGTTTCTCGTTTTCTAGCCTATGTTTTAGTCTTAAATGTAAATGTTAATGTTAACTCTTTTTACTCCCTGGCATCTCGATCTCCAGCTCTTTTTAATTTCACTGGGATAAACATAGCAAAGTGTTTTCTTCCAAAATACATCCACAGTGCATCCAAGGGTTTCTGACAGACAGATTCCCAGAACACCATGCAAAAACTAAAAGATGTAGTATAAACACAAGCAACTCTATTTACAAAAGTTCAATTTAAGATTGAACAGAGGAAGAATGAGTCAACACCACTCACCATCAACAGATGTTAGAGGTCGTCGTGCTTGTTTTTTAATCTCTGTCAGTTGTTGTTTTTAAACCTCAGTGTACATAAGATTCACCTGGTGGGATTCCTAAAATGAAGATTTCTAAGACCCACAGAGAATCTGGTTCAATGATTGGAATAAGTAATAGAAAATTGCATTTTTCACATAATCATAAAAGAACAATGAGGTGATTTTGTCCATAGATCACACAGAGAAACTGTCCATCATTTTGGTCATAAAGGTGGGCATGTTTGTTGTCTCTCTCTCTGGTTACTTTTGATGATTACAACTGTCATGAAGATTAAGCACACAGTATATCTAATGCCACAGCTGTGTGAGGGCCCCTCCCATCAAATATTTGTCGATTTCAGATTCTCCCTGCTGTCAGTGCTTCCACTGACCACTCTGCAGTTGTCTTGATGTTGGGACAGCTGCCTCACTTAAAAAATAACCAAGGGATGTTTCTAATTAGACAAATATGATCATCAGTTATTTTGAAAACATTTCAGAAACTGTTTACCAGGAGAGATGTAGAGATTTAACTTTGGCTTTCCAGGTTATGTTCAAGGTAATGGATGTCAGAGCCAAGTATTACATAATTGCTTAAGATTTTCTGCTGTGTCATTCAGCTATGTCCTCCTTGGAGAAGGCTCTTGCCAGGGAAAAGAGAATGTTGTCACAACCTCAGTTCTCTCCCTCTTATGTCTTTTTGGTGTACAGATATAAAGACTACAGGTATCAGAGTTGCAAACTTGGGGTTGTGTGAAGAGAAACACATTAGCTTTGAGGGATCAAAACCCTTTGATATGGCCTAACAGGACATGTTCCTAAGCTATAATGTGGGAACTTTCCAACCCAGCAGAAATGGAAGTAGATATAACTTTTGAAAATTGAAAATAATGAAAAAACTATTAATTTATGATCAAAAAAACTTTGCAAACATTTTTTATAATTTAACTTGTTAAATAGAAAATCTTCTAAATATATTAATTAGGTCAGATTACTTTTCTACTTTGTCTTCAGATATCTATGATTGTAGCTCAGTGGTTATTTCCAAGACTGGCTAAATATTTAGATGAAAGATGATTATAGGAACATCGATGAGATGCTCTTAGGTAAGTAGGTAATATATATAGACATATACTGTATGTAATTATACAGGTATAAATATAGATGAATAAATGTATGTGATATACATGATGATATCATATGTATAAATCACAGAACTATATAGATAGTTCTATGATATTGGACAAATATATGAAATGGAAATAACTAGGACATTAAATCACAGACAATATATGAGTACCTAAAGCACCCACTCTGAATCCACAAATATAGCCATAGCCATTTTTATTAAAGTGATAGGAAACAAATGAAGAACAAACTTCTACAGAGGCTAAAACTAGAATATATTGTCAATAGTGTTGGTGGTACTGAACTAGAGTAGTATGAAACATTATAATCTGTGTGTTGTAAATAGCCTGGAAGTAAAAATAACAACCAGTTCACATTTTCCTTGAGTGTGATGCTTTCCTTTGATGTGTGCTGTGGTGTTTGTTTATATTTAAATGTTCCTTGACAATTGACTTGTGCCCCAGTTTTGCTGGGGCCATAGTGCATGACTAATCAAAGTCCAGTTCTGGGGAAGATGTTCATGGTTGTGACTCTTAGTAATATAATACTATCTTTTCCTCAGTGGAAAATGTAGGCATTCTTGAGCCATGAGTGATCATTTGCAATCATTCCAAGAATACTCGGAAAGAAGTTAATAACTCTTTTTTTCCAGCTTTTTTGAGGTAAAATTGACAAATAAAATTGGAAGATATTTAAAGTGTACAATGTGATGACGTAATATGTACATACACTGTGTATATATTTATTTTAAAGAAAGGCTTTTAAGCTCCAAGTTTATTTGTCTTGTATATTATTATTTTAGTACCCTAGTACATGGTGGATACTTAATAAATAAGTGATGAATGAATTAAGTTCCCTAATTATCAGACTGTTTTGGTTGCCCTTCTCTACCAACATTTTTATGTGTTTACATCCATCTGATGCTTTGAGCATTTCTACTAAAATTCTAAGCACTCAGTCACGCACAACTTAGCAATGGCGATACGTCCTAAGAAATGTGCTGTTGAGCGATTTTGTCACTGTGCACACTTTACAGCGTGAACTTACACAGACCTGGATGGTACAGATCACTGATCACTGCTGCAGTCGGACATGCTGTGCTTTCACAGACCAGTGGTGGCATCACCACAAACGCATGAGGAATGAGTTGCGTTACCACGTTTTCATGGCTACCACATCACTGGGTGACAGAAATGTTCCAGCTCCATGATAATCTTATGGGACCACTGTCATATACGTGGCCTGTCATTGACCAAGAGGTTATTATGGGGTGCATGACTATTTATGAATGAAAAAAACAGATACAAGTTCTAGTCGTCCTAGGGTTAACTTCCCAGCTAGGGACAGGACAGGGTTTAGATGGGAGAAAAAAACATAAATATGATGAACAGCAAATTTCATGTTATGCTTGAAGTGATCAATATTAATGGATGAAGCACAAGAAGAAAGTCGAATTGGTGAGGGAAGAGGCTCAAAGCACCAGGCTGAGGAGGAGTGAGGAAGATTGCATTTTAGTAAGGGGATTAGCATCAATGTTTTGAAAAGATAACATTTAAGCAAAGTCTTAGAGGAGATGAAGAAATTAGCTGTGAAACTGAGGGGGAAGGGCCCTCCTGGGGAAAAAAACTTGGCTCAGCAAAGACTAAGTTAGAGGGTACCTGGTGTTTCAGGAACAGCCCGGAGCCCAGTGTTGGGGGAGCAGGGTGACCAGAGCACAGCAGAGCAGAAGTCCCGGTGAGGGATGACAGGGACTCGAATCCAGGTGGGAGCAATGGAACTGGTAGGTATGAATTTTGGCCTCTAGCTATAACAGAATAGATTTTCTTAGACTCGCTCACCTGCCTGGAACACTATAAAAAGTTGATAAAACTAAAGCAACAGCAACAACAGCTTCCTGCAGCAGCAGGGAACAGCCAAGCCACCTACAGCTTGAGTGGCCAAGATGCTCAGAGAAAGAGAATGGTGTTGATGTGAGACTTACATTGTTCATCAAGTCCCTCATGTGGGTATCTGCCAATTTCTAAGGGCATGAAAACACTGGCAGAGAACTACAGCAATTTCACACATATGGAGAGACAGTTGTTGAAATGTAGAGGCACTAGGGCAGCCTGGGTTTGAGAGGAGCCTGGACAAAATGTCATCACAGACAAGTGAGCCTGTCAGTTCCCAAGGAAGCTTTTCTTGATGCTTGAGCTGGGTCAGGGTGAGGGGAAATAGTAGCAGTGAGAGGGCACAAAGCCAAGCAAAATGCAGTGACAATTCTAGACAAATTGAAGCAGGTGATTAAGCATTAGGCTGGGAATACAAACATTGAAGTACAGGACAGGACTAAGAGAAGGGGCCATGCAAATGCCATGAGCTTTCAGGTAAGAGCCCCAAAATACTATTTTTTAGGAGAAACAGCAAATTAAAAATAGGCTATCTTTTACTTGTCAGGCACAGGAGAGTGGATTGGTAAACTTTAGGACAGATCTGTAGAAAATACCCTTTATTGAAATACAGAAAGGAGCTTTAAAAAACAAAAGAAAAGCAGTGTGAAAAATAGAGAAAAGACATTGTGAAAGACCTGAAATGTGTATAATTGTAGTTCCAGATAGAGGAGAAAGGCCATGGGACAGACACAAGATTGGAGAACATAATAACTGACAGTTTGCAAAACTGATGAAAGACACAAGTCAAAGATTAAAGAAAAACTAACTATGGACCATAAGCAAATTAAATTAAAAAGGATAAAAAAGAAAAAACACCCCTGCACATTAGCAGCAGCATAAAACTGCTAAAAGACAAAAAGGAAAAATTTGAAAGCACCCAAGGGAAAATAGACACAGTACCTTGAAAGGAGCTCCAGTGGTCTTAAGAGCTGAATACTCCACAGAAATTATCTAAGTGCAAAGAAAATGAAATGACAACTTTTACATGTGGAAGGAATGTAATTGCCAATCCAGAACCCTTTATTTAGCAAAAGCAATCCCTTGAAAATAAAGACCTTCAGATACTCAGGAACTGGGAGGGTTTATTGGCAGCTAACCTGCAATGAAAGAAATAATCGGGGAGTTTTTCAAGCAAGAGGAAAATGGTAGAAAGGAATGAACAGTGGAATAGAGAATTTATAGGTAAAATAAATGACTGCTTCTTAATATGGCAATAATAATAACATCACATACCTGAAAATACATGCAGAATTAAAGTGCATGGCATTGATAATACTAAAAGTAGGAGGGGTTAGAGGAATTCAAGTATCTTTTGAAGAAGAAGGGATAAAAGGATTATTTAGAGTAGCACTAATCAGTCTAGTATTTATGTTGAAATGTATAGGGCAATACTAATGAGCCCATTGAGAGATGAAAAATGAAATAAAAAACAGAATCATAAATATTTGATTCCTTAATTAATTCAATAAAGGGATAAAATGAATCAGAGAGGACAAACAAATTGGTACTTCATAATGATAAAATCATCAGTCTATTAGAAAGATATAATTCTGAATTTATATGTAGCTAATAAAATAAACTTAAAATATGGAAAGAACTGAAGAGAGAAATAGGCAAGTCCACAATCAAAGTGACAGTATTTAACACCCAACTTTTAAATGCTGATGAAAGAGACAAAAAATATCATACATAGAATATTTAAATAGTATGCCTAATGAATTTGACCTAATCAACACATCTAGAACGCTAAGCTCAATTTTTCAAGTGCACTTGAGATATTTACTGAAGCTGACATTTTCTAGACCATAAGGCAAGTTTCACCAAATTCCAAAACACCAAATTTCAGACCAATTATACAGTGTGTCTCTGCTACAGTGGAATTAAGCTAGATAGAAATAGCAAATAATTTTTTAAAGAAAGTCCTAAATGAAACATAAGCAAATATAATTTAGTGCTATATAAAATGATAATACATCATGAGAAAGTTGAAGAGTTTTAAAAAAAAGTGGAAAAGTAATCTCAGAAAAGAAGATAGAACTCGCAGCAGCACAAAAGGCAATGCCTGCCTAGTATGTGTGTGACCTTATCTCATTATTCTTGCCAAGGTTGTGTCCACAGGGCTGCATCACTGGGAAAAAGCCCTTCTTCTAATGTGTACAAGGGCACCTTGAGGAAAACAAAATAACACAGGTTGCTCCTCAAGTGTTCGTAAAGCATAAAAGCAGCAAACCAACTGGTCTGAACATAGTAACTGACAGTTTGCAAAGCTGACTGTAATATTGCAGGTAATATTGTTCCTATGAGTCCTTGATAGTGAAGCTGAGGGTGAGTCCTCTGCAAAGATAATAATGAGGGGATCTGCCCCACAACAAGAAGACTAAAGATGAGCAACATGTGTATGTATCTATAGAACTAACAGAAATACAGTGAATAAGGAAAACAATGCAAATGTTATACTGAGAATGTAGAAAATGTACAACAAACAAAAATTAGGAGGGGGAGAGATATTGAGAGGTAAGGTATGCTGACTCCTTCATCTCTAACAGTTTAGAGACAAAGATTCCAGACCATGTAATACTGAAAATTCAGGTAAGAGCAGTCAAGGATAGACACTAAGAGACATAATATTGTTGTCTGAAATTAGGTAATAGAGGAAAGAAAGAAGAGGGAGGATAAGAAATGAGATAGTTTTACAATTGATTATAGTTCAGAAAATAATGAACATTATCCATGCTTTAAGGTATTAAACATGTAATTCTAGAAGATAATATATAAAGGTATTATACATTGTAATTAGAAGATATTATAAAGTTAGTACATATAGTTCTAATTATAATGGTTACCTCAGAAATGAGTTTCTGACCTATAGTTTTGTAACATTTCTTGCAAGTCAGGTTTACTGGGAACAAATTCCTATGTGGTTTATCTGAGAAAGTTTCTCTTTCACTTTTGTGGAATAAATTTTCAGGGTACAAAATTCTAGGTTGGTGATTTTCTCTCAACAATTTATGTATTTCACTGTACTCTATAGCTGCATGAGTGGACCCAGCAGGCCAGGTCCCTGCAGCCGCACGTGCAGTGCACATTGCCAACTATGGCCCCAGCAGCTGTGTGTGCACCCGCCCACAGCTGGCTGTGGCCCCTGCTGCTTGCCCAGTTCTCACCACTGCAGAGGTGCCTGCAGCCACCACAAAGGCACTTGCAGTTGATCCCCACCTGACCCATGGCCACCTGACCCAGCCCCTTACCACGAGACCTGAGGTCACGGCTGAGGCCCCAACAAGCCTTGCAGTCACAGATGGTCCTCGGCTCTCACAACCCAGGACCATGCAGCTGTCAATGTCATGGACTCCACCATGACACAGCTGCCTCATGTCCTTGCACCTGTGTTCCACACCACCAGACCTATTGTGCTCCCACCTGCATGTGAGGATGTTTTCTTACCAAAGTCAGCCCATAAAGTCTGGAAGAGGTGACTGCTTTTTCAAATGCACAGACACCTAAGCAAGGCCACAGGGTCATGAAAAATAAGGAGAACATGACACCACTGAAGGAACACAGTAAACTTCCAGTAACTGACCCCAAAGAAATGGAGATTCATGAATTGCTTGAAAAACAATTAAAAATAATTGTGCTAAAGCATCTCAGTGAACTACAAGAAAACACAGAGAAACAATTTAATAAAATCAAGAAAACAGGAACAAAGAGAAAAGTTCAGCAAAATGTTAGAAAGTATGAAAAAGAACTAAACAGAATTTTTGGAGCTGAAGAATACAGTGAATGAATTGAAAAATGAAATAGCTTAAGCAGCAGGCTCAATCAAGCAGAGAAACAATCACCACGCTTGAAGGGTCATTTGAAGGTGTCCATTTAGAAGAGGAAAAGAAAAAATAAAGGGAAAAAAGAAAAAAAAGAATGAAAAGGCATGAAGAAAACTAATGGGACTTAAGGGAAACTATCAAAAGAAACAATATTCACATTATAGAAATCCCCAGAAGGAAAAGAGAGAGAGCAGGACAGAAAACTTATTTAAACAAATAAAGGCTCACAAAAGAGGTGCCCTTCACACTTGGGGAATGCCCATTAGGCCATAAGCAGATTTCTCAGCAGAAACCTTGAGGGCAGGAAGTAGTGGGGTGTTACACTCAATGTGCTGAAAGAAAAATCGGCAACCCAGAGTGTTTTACCCTGCAAAGCCATTCTTCAGGGTTAATGGATGCGTGAAGACACTCCAGACAGACCCAAGTTCTTTACCACCAAAACTGTCTTACAAGAAACACTAAAGGGAGTCCTTCAGGCTGAGGAGAAAGGGTGCCAACTAAGAAAATGAAATCATATGAAAATATAAAACACTGGTAAGGCAGGTATAGAGTCAAATTTAGAATACCCTAACATTGTAATGGTAGTGTATAAATCACTAATAACTCTGAAGATTAAAAGAGAAAGAATTAGACATAATGATGCTACAGTAATTTTTAATGGATACACAATATTTAAAAAGATGTAAATTGTGACATCAAAAACAAAATAAGAGAGGATAAAAGTGTTGAGTTATTATATGCAAACAAAGTTAGGTTGTTATCACCTTAAAATAGACTGTGACAAGATTAAGTTTTATGTAAGTCTCATGGTATGTGCACTGAAAACTAAAAGAATTAATATTGTTAAAATGTCCGTTCTAGCCAAAGTGATATATTGATTCAATGCAATACCTTTCAAAATTATAATAACACTTTTCACAGAAATAAAATTAGGTTTGCCAGATCAAATACAGGACACTTAGCTAAATTTGAATGTGAGATAAACAATGGTTTTTGTTGTTACTGTTGTTTGTTTGTTTGTTTGTTTTTAGTCTGTATGTATATCTCATGCAATACACTAAAAAAGTACTCATCGTTTATCAGAAATGTAAACTCCATCAGGAGACCTGTGTTTTTATTTGCTAAACCTGGCAACACTAGGGAGGATACACAGGTAATTTATGACAAGGTTTAACTGTGGCAGTGGGGGCTTGGGGTACTCATGGGTGAACATGAGACCAGCTAGAGGAGGACCTTTTCCTTTAGACGTTTTATACTTTCGGACTTTTAGACATGTAACTAAATTACTTATTCAAGTAATATAAATAAATATAAACAAATACAAATAGATAAAACCAAATATTCATATACATGAACTACTAAAAACCATATGCCATTAAATGAGATTTCTTTTCTATTCTGTTTATAGTGAAACCAGTCCTTGTCTATCACCCTGTAATTTGAAAATATACATGTCCTCCATTCAGTGAAAGTTGAAACATTCTGTGATTTTTTATATTTTCAAAGTATCCTAACTCTCCCTAGGCTTCTTGTTGCCCCCATTTCAGCAGTGGGGGAAAAAAATCAAACATCTGAGGTTTGGGGTAGAGGATAAAAGTGTCACACAGTATTACTCTTGAGAAGGCAAGCCCAGCCAGGTTTTTGAAATCTCCCCAAATCTTCCCAGCTTTTTGACAGCTTCTCAGATAATTCAAATGGCCAGTCAGACATGTTACTGTAGCAAGCACCAGGTGGGGAAAAATCAAAGAAGAGTGTGACTCGAGACTCATTAGTGTTGCAGGCTGCATATCGACACCTGCTGGACGAGAAAGAGAGAGAGAGAGAGAGAGAGAGAGAGAGAGAGAGAGAGAGAGAGAGAGAGAGAAATACATGTGGATTTGAAATGATGTATAATAGTAATTCAAGGTTTTCCTGATGATTAGAAACTTGGGTTCTTATCCTTATAGAGCACATGTAATGTAACCCATTTCAATGACGCAGAAAATGAAAAAAAAAGGTAATTTTTAATTATTTTGTCTCATTTTAAAAAGAATATCATGAAATTAACACAATGTATGATTAACCTTTTGACATTAATATCTTTATTGTGTTGTTTTAAAATTAATTTTCCTTTTTTTAAGATAGAATGTATGACAAAATTACAATCTGAGGCTCCTTAACCAGTAAAATATAAATTTAATATCTATTTCTTTTCTCTTAAGGTTTTATTTTTTTAATTTTTAAAATTGTTTATTTATTTTCAGTTACAGTTGACATTCAGTATTATTTTATATTGGTTTCAGGTGTACAGCATAGTGGTTAGACATTTATATAATCTATGAAATGATCCCCTGATTAGTCTAATACCCACCTGGTACTATATATACATAGTCATTACAATATTACTGAATATATTCTCTGTGTTGTATTTTATTTATATCCTGTGACTATTTTGTAACTGCCAGTTTGTATTTACAGGCTCATAGATACAGAGAAGAAACTGAGGGTAGCAAGAGGAGAGCTGGGTGAAAAAGTGAAGGAAAGGTTTTATTTTTTTAAATATAAGTAAATGACTTGTTTTAGGGACTCAAGTAATATGAATCAGAAAAAATATTTTAAACAGAAAATGTTTGAAGATATCATTGCTTAGGGAAATTGTAGGGCGGCCAAGGTACGGACTTTCCTTGTTTGGCATTTTGAAAGTGGAGTTTATAAAAATGTCACAGCCATCATCCTAATCGGCTGAGAGACTCCCACCCTCCAACCTTATTCCAGCTGGCTCCTGTATCCTCAGAGTTTTTTGGCAAATGGTCAAATACAACACACATTTTAAGCAGCTGGATTAATCTAATAGCTCTTACTAGAACCCTTTCATCTTTTCTACAGAGATAGAAGGTTGCTATTTAATTACAGTCTGATTGGAAAATATGTACACATGTACTCTTAATCAATAGGATTATGCCACAAAATGTAACTTTGAAATTCCAAATGAAAGATGATATTAAAAGTAAAGGTCCATAAGTTTATAATTGTTTTCAATGTACATTTTTTTATTTTATTTTTAATTTTTGGTTTAATTTCATTTGGGGGAAAAAACAGAAAAAGGAAACAGTTCCCTATTAAAATAGCTTATTCTTTAAAATAAAAATCAAAAGAACAACACAATACAGAATAGAAATTTCTATAAATAAGACACTGGAATGCTTAGCTTGGCATGCATTTTTTTTCTGTCTGAGATTATAATCAAAACAGTATTGGTTTTTCTTAAAATTTCAGTCTCCATCATGATGATATTTGCAATGTTTTAAATGAGAACCATATGTTCTTCCCTAACCTATTTAATAGTGGTAGCCAGATGTTTGAACAAATTATGAGGGACAGCTCTACCAACTTGTCCTAACAGTTAAGCATAATGCTGACCACTTACCAGCTCTCACAGTCTGTCCTTGCCTCAGTTAGTAGAAAGAGAAAAAGGAAAAGTCTAGCTTTAGAAACATATATACCTGGGACTCATTATTCTGAACAATGGTAAAAGGTAACAAACTTTCTGATAAGTAAACAAAAATACTTTAAAAAATATTTATGGAGTTTAGAAGACTTATAAAATCTGTATCTTTGTTGCAATTATACTAAAGCCAGAAGAAAATTCACAATAATTTCATTATCAACTACAGTCATAATTTCTCAGTAAACATTCTTTTGATTCTGCAAGTTTAATAATGGATTGCTTAATGTTAAAAGCTTTTGCTGTCAAAGCCATTAGACATTATCTCCTGAAGCAAACATCTCAGGTAAGTGACTCAACATGTTACAATCCACTACCTCATTCTGCAAATTAAAGACTGGGTTTGCTTGCAACTGTAACTAACGGTAACTAGTTACTTACTTAGAACTACTACTGCTTGGGGAAATGCACATATTTAAGGTATATTTTTAAAATACAAAGGAATAAATACTTTTAGACATGTTTTTACACACAGCCCTGGACAAGTAAGCTA
Organism: Hipposideros armiger; assembly: GCF_001890085.2. Classification (NCBI taxonomy): domain Eukaryota; kingdom Metazoa; phylum Chordata; class Mammalia; order Chiroptera; family Hipposideridae; genus Hipposideros; species Hipposideros armiger. Next base: position 239,673 of record NW_017732215.1, read on the forward strand.
AATCTCTAGCAATGACTAAAAAAGATGCTATACATCACTAAAATTTGGTTAGATATATCAGATGACTGCATAATTATTTTAGCCTTTCAAAATTAATTCACATATTTATCTATGTTAGCAAGATACATAAGTATATGTTTACATACATTTATATGTATATATTAGGTGATTTTATATAGATTAGATATGATAGATAGATAGATAGATAGATAGACAGATACCTATATTTATATCATCACCTAAATACATTTCTTATTCATAAAAACCATGGTGAGATAAGTAGAATATTCTAAGGAATTTACAAAGAAATTACTGGAACTAAATAAGTGGATTAGCAAGGAAGACAGAGGAGGATATAAGGTAAGTAAAACCAATTGTAAGTCAATATATTAGCATTTTTATACTAGCATTAAAAATGAAATGTTGCCATAATATATTAAATATTTAAGGATGAATTTAATAGAATACATGTGAGCCCTATCACTGAAAACCAAAAAATAGTGCTCAGAGATCATGAAGTAACTAACGTTATATAACCTAACGTGTGAACCTTAAAGGCATGATGCTAAGTGAAAGAAGACAGATACCAAGGACTGCATACCTATGAATTTATTTATAGGAATTTCCTGAAAAAAATTGATCTACAGCATGTTATTAATTTCTGAAGGCAAGAGTGGCTGACGCTGACTGCAAAGAGACATGAAGGAGCATTTGTGGACAATGGCAGTTTTCTCCATGTTGAGTGTGGTAGTGTTTACATGGGTATGTACTTTTGTCAGTTTCATGCACTGTACACATAAAGTGGTGTAAGGAATGGAAAGAAGAGATAAAATGAAATTGCCATCCTTTTTCATGTAGAAAATATAAGTGGAGTATTACTCAGCTATAAAGAAGAAGGAAATCATACCATTTGCAACGATATGGATGGACCTAGAGAACATTATGCTAAGTGAAAAAAGTCAGTCAGAGAAAGACAAATACCATATGATCTCACTTATATGTGGAATCTAAAGAATTGAATAAATGAGAAATGTGAACAGAAATAGTCTCAGAGACACAGAGGAAAAACTGATGGTTGCTAGTTGGGAGTTGGTGGGGATGAAGGAGAAGAGAAAGGGACAAGACAATATAAATTGGTAACTACATTATGGCCTCAGGGATAGAAAAGACAGTTTGGGGAATATAATCAATAATGTTGTAAATATTTTTTAGGGGGCCAGATGGACTCACGTCTTGTTAGGGAGACCACTTCATAGATGGTGTAAAGACCTGACCACTGCATTGCACATCTGAAGCTGATGTTGAATAATATTGTATGTCAACTATAATTTTATATACATATAGTAACAGGATGTGGAGTATAGTGTGGGGATGGAGTCAATGGAATTGTAATAGATATGTATGATATCGGGGGTGGGGGGTCAGTAGATGGGGGGAGGAGGTTGTCACTTTGTGAGGGGTGAAAAGGATAATTATTGCATTGTTTTGTACACCTGAAACTAATAATAAAAAAATGAGAAAATAAAAAATATATAAGTGGGCAGAGGAAAGATATGTGGGATCCAAGAAGCTAGTTCACAGAAATGCATTAGGAATTCACTTTCAACACAACAGTCCTCTCATGGAAATAAATAAGTGTAAACAACCAAAGGATCAGTATCTGAGGGAAAAGGGAGATTTGGTGGGTGAGCCTGGCGTACTGTGCTACTTTTTCCCTTCGAGCATTTGCAAATTCATTAGTTTTATGGTCAAAGACTAAACACCTGAGGATAAAGTAGATGGCAAAAGGAAGAAGGGCTGAGAACATATATCAGCAGCTGTGTGGGACAGAGGGTAGGAAATGGGAGCTCAGGCCTCTCGAGAGGCAGAAGAGAAAGACAGAGAGAACCTGAGAGTCTGAGTCACTATCTCTTTTCATTAATTCTTGAAATGCATCAATTCTTAAGCAGTGCAGGCTAAGAGAAATAAAAGCCAAATAGAAAGTAATTGCCAAGAGACTCGTTGATAAAACAGAAAGACTTCCAGTAATAGCAGTGCAGTGACGTGTTTATGCAGATAATAGTGATAAAGAGGGACAATACATATAAGATTGTACATTTGTAGCTGTCTTGTCCCAGAATACTCAGTAACCTCCATGGTGACTGAAATAAGAAATAGCAGTGAAGCATCAGCCTCAGCTGGTCAGGGTGGAGTCCAGAGTTCAGGACCATGAAAGCAACTGGATATTTGGTAGAGGAAATTCTAACAGCAAGAGAGCTGCAGAAATTGTAAGACCAAATTCTGAGTGTAAAATCTGCCTAAATTCCTAACTGACAAAAAATCAGTGATGCACAGGGACGATACCAGTGGCGAAGCAGGCGGTGACCGCAGAGGGACCTGCCCTTGAAAGCAGAGCTTGCCTGGTGAAGACTATGAGTTTGCTGCTCTCTAAATGCGTCCAGCACTGTACTCAGCCCATACAGCAGACATCTGAAGCTTCCAGGCTTGGCATGTCTAAGGGCAGAGCACAGGACTGCAGTGCAGCTAGAAATTAGCAAGAAAACCACAGAGAGGGTAAACCCCCAGATATGAGTACAAGTTTTACCCAAATCCATTGCTGACCATGAAATAAACGCGGGCCTAAGGAAGACCCTCCAGGGGACTGGTTACAAAAATACCAATCGAGAGGCATCTAAACAGGACAGAGGTATCAACAGGTGCACACTGGGAATAGGAAGAGGAAAACAAAGTTGAAATTTGAGCCCAAACCTGTGATAACTAAAACAATTATCAGAACACAACAGAATACAGAGATGTGACAATGTATTGTCTACAATGTCCAGATTTCAACCCAAAATTATAAGACGTACAATATAAAACAAAACAAGACACCAGGTGTATTATCTGCACTTACGGAAAAAGGCAGAAATAGTCAAGAGAGACCCCAAGTGGCCCAGAAACAGACTTCAAAGCAGCTATTAAGCAATACACCTGGGTATGCATGCAAAATTTAAAGACAAATATGAAAGGAATGCATATCACAAACAAATGAAAGGACAGTAAGTCTACACAGAAAAGTTAAAAATAAAAATTCCAGTGCTGAAAAAATTTAACCAAAAATAAAAATTCACTAGATGAGATCAATGGCAGATTGAGATGACGAGAGAAAGGTTCAGTGCTCTTGAAGATATAAATTGCTCAGTGTGCAGAATTTTTAAAAAATTAAAATGTGAACAGAGCCTCAGAGACTGTTAAATGTATGAAATAAGTTAATTAGAGTTTTAGAATAAGAAGTAAAAGAAACAGAAGAAAAGTATTTGAAGAAATAATGGCAAAAAACCTTTTTAAATATGTTAGAAAAATTCACTTATAAAAAGAGCAACAGACCCCAATTGTGGGGAGCTGACTGCGAGCAGCCAGAGACCACAAGGCTGTAAGCTGACAAGCTAGGAAGGCTTCCTGGCTGGGTGAGCAGCTAGGAGAACATTTCACCCCCACTGTACCATACTGTTAGAGAGCAAAAGGCAGCTGAACCTGCAGGCTAGGAGCAGCTAAAACCACAGACGCGTCTGAGAAATGTTTAACAGGATGTAATTAACCTACTTACAGCTTAACTTGATAGACATAACCTTGCAAAGGGGAAATTTTTTCCCCATACCCCCTTTAAAATGAGGTAATTGTTTCCTATATAAGCTTTGTGCAAAAAATAAACTTGGCCATTGCTTCGCCACCAGCGGTTCAGTGGACCTCCTGATCTCAGCTCTCATCTCTATCTTTTCTTTTCCAACTGCGATCTTTCTTTTCTCATCTCCTCACTCCAGTCCTCTCATGTTCGATCCCTGGCTGACCAGAATCGCCTGTGGGTTTAGCTGCTCCTAGCCTGCAGCTGCCTTTTGCTTTCTAACGGTATGGTACAGTGGGGGTGAAATGTTCTCCTAGCTGCTCACCCAGCCAGGAAGCCTTCCTAGCTTGTCAGCTCACAGCCTTGTGGTCCCTGACTGCTCACAGTCAGCTCCCCACACCCAATCATAATATAAACAGCAACAAAAATCACTTGTAAGACCTTCATAGTCAACTGCTGAAAGTAAAAAAATAATGCCAAAACCTTGAAATGAGCCAGAAAAAAGTGACATATTACATACAAGAATACAATTACTGACATCATAACAGTAACTATAGAGGCCAGAAGACATTAAAATGACAAAATTAAAGTATTAAAAATGGGCACATGCAGCCTTGGATCACTACCCTCTGCACTGCTTGTACCGCATAGCCAGGGAAACTCCTGGCAGGTGCGCTCTGACTCCAACAGATTGCTTATTGAGACCCAGGAGTGCGCGACTTGCCTTAGGTCCCCGATTTCCCCACTGCGTGTACAGAGTTGCCTGGGTGGCCATTGGATGTCGGGCTGCTCAGCCTGATATGCAAGCGGCTGATTGGGACAGACTGAGACTGGGAGTTTTCTTGGGAGTGTAGGGCCATGAATTGTGCACCTGCGTGATTCGGCCGGGGTTTTCCTGGAGAGTTTGTGCAGGTTGGCTGCTGATGCAGGAGTGCATGCTGCCACGACTTGCTGGGGGCCACTGACCACATCCTGTGGTGCATTGTGGGCCTGCCTCACCCAACTAGAACTGTTTGGCCAGATGCACCCAGAGCACCTGGTCCGTGGCCCCTACCTCCGCAGACCACAGAGGGTTTTTTGCAGCAGCAGACAGCCTGCAACAACCTGTGAGGATTTTTGGTGGTGAGCATGGTTCCAGAGCACACAGCAACAAATTGTGGGAAGCTCACTTCAAGTCTAGAGGGAGGTCGATGCATGACATACTGAGCCCTTCGCCCCAAGAGCTGATGCTGAGTCTCCCAGAATCTCTCTATTGCTGGGCAAGTGGTCTGCAGATTAAAGCGGGTGGAGAGCCCCTCCCCTTTATTTCTTTTTTCTTCTTTTTTTTCTTTTCTCTTTTTTTCCCTCCTTTTCTATTTTTTCCTTTTCTTTCTTTTTTTTTGTCTTTCTAGGTGATTTAATACATCGAAGCAATCAGAGTGATAGCCAGAATGAAGAAACAAAGAAACATGTCCCAAGTAAAAGATCAGAAGAAACCTCAAGAAATGCAACTAAATGAAACATAGATATCCAACCTTTCAGAGGTAGAGTTTAGAACACTGATGATAAGAATGTTTCAGGAACTTAGGGAAAACATAAAGAAGGATACAGAAATAATAAAAAACAACCAGGTAGAACTAAAGAAACAATAACTGAAATGAAGAACACA
>NW_017732215.1:245216-247722 GCF_001890085.2 Hipposideros armiger
CCAGAAGGGAGTGGCAGGAAATATTCAAGGTGGCGCAAAATAAAGGCCTACAACCAAGATTCCTCTACCGAGCACGGCTATCACTTAAAATTGAAGGAGAGATAAACAGCTTCTCAGAAAAGAATAAGCTTAAGGAATTCATTACCACCAAGCCAGCATTGCAGGAAATGTTAAAAAGGGCTTTTTTAAACAGAGGAAAGGAAAAAACAAGCTAACCCAGGAAGATCAGAAATACAAATAACAAAATAGTAATAAATATGCACCTTTAATAATCACTTTAAATGTGAATGGATTAAATGCTACAATCAAAAGACGTACAGTGGCTGAATGGATAAGAAAACAGGACCCATGCATATGCTGTTTACAAAAGACTCATCTCAGATAAAAAGACACACACAGACTGAAAGTAAAGGGATGGAATATAATATTTCACGCAACTGGAAATGAGAAAAAAGCGGGAGTAGCAATACTGATTTCAGACAAAATAGACTTTAAAATGAAGACTACAATAAAAGACAAAGAAGGACACTACATAATAATACAAGGATCAATTCAACAAGAGGACATAACCCTAGTAAACATCTATGCACCGAACATCGGAGCTCCTAAATATATAAAACAGATTTTGACAGACATAAAGGCAGATATCAACAGCAACACTATCGTAGTAGGGGACTTCAACACTCCGTTGTAACCAATGGACAGATCCTCCAGACAGAAAATCAACACGGAAACAGTGGACTTAAATGACAATTTAGACCAGCTGGATTTAATTGATGTATTTAGAGCATTTCACCTCAAAGCAACAGAATATACATTCTTCTCAAGTGCACATGGAACATTTTCCAAGATAGACCACATGTTGGGACACAAAACCAGTCTCAATAAATTTAAGAAGATTGAAATCATAGCAAGCATCTTCTCTGACCACAATGCTATAAAACTAGAAATCAATTATAATGAAACCTGGAAAGCACACAAATACATGAAGGCTGAATAACATGTTAATAATAGAGAGTGGGTCAAAAATGAGATCAAGAAGGAAATCAAAAGCTATCTCAAGACAAACGACAATGAAAACACAACAACACAAAATCTATGGGATGCAGCGAAAGCAGTCCTAAGAGGAAAATTTATAGCATTGCAGGCCTATCTAAAGAAACAAGAACAATCTCATATCAACAGACTATCTTCACACCTAAGGGAACTGGAGAAAGAAGAGCAAAACAAGCCCAAAGGGAGTACAAGGAAGGAAATAATAAAGACCAGAGCAGAAATAAATGAAATAGAGACCAAAAAAACAATACAAAAGATCAATGAAACCAAGAGCTNACAAAAGATCAATGAAACCAAGAGCTAGTTTTTCGAAAAGATAAACAAAATCAACAAACCCTTAGCCAGACTCACCAAGAAAAAGAGAGAGATGACCCAAATTAATAAAATCAGAAATGAAAGAGGGGAAGTGACAACAGATGCCATAGAAATACAGGAAATTGTAAGAAAATACTATGAACAACTATATGCCAACAAATTTGACAATCTGGAAGAAATGGGTAAATTTTCAGAAGCTTATAATGTACCAAGTCTGAACCAAGAAGAAACAGAAACTCTGAACAGACTGATTACTCCCAAAGACATTGAGTCAGGAATCAACAAGCTTCCAACAAACAAAAGTCCTGGACCAGATGGCTTCACAGGTGAATTTCACAAAACATTCAAGAAAGAATTAATACCTAATCTCCTCAAACTATTCAAAAAATATACAGAAGGAGGGAAGGCTCCCAAGCACATTTTATGAGGCTACTATTACTCTGATCCCAAAGTCAGACAAAGATATCACAAAAAAGAAAACTACAGGCCAATATCCTTAATGAACATAGATGCAAAATCCTCAACAAAATACTAGCAAACCGAATTCAGCGTCACATTAAAAAGATCATACACCACCATCAAGTGGGATTCATACCTGGTATTCAAAGTTAGTTCAATATCTGCAAATCAATTAACGTAATACATCACATTAACAAAATGAAAAACAAAAATCATATGATCCTGTCAATAGATGCAGAAAAAGAATTTGACAAAATTCAGTAGCCATGTATGATAAAAACTCTTAGCAAAGTGGGAATAGTGGGATCATATCTCAATGTAATAAAGGTCATATATGATAAGCCCACAGCATACACCATACTCAATGAGGAAATGCTAAAAGCTTTCCTCTTAAAATCAGGAACAAGACAAGGCTGCCCACTTTCACCACTTCTATTCAACATAGTTCTGGAAGTTCTGGCCACAGCAATCAGACAAGAAAATCAAGTGAAAGGCATCCAAATTTGGAAAGGAGGAAGTAAAATTGTCATTATATACAGATGACATGATACTATATTTAGAGAATCCCAAAGACTCCACAAAAAAACTGTTAGAACTGATAAATGAATTTAGTAGAGTAGCAGAATACAAAATTAACGTTCAGAAATCAGTTGCATTTGTATACACCAATAATAAA
>NW_017732215.1:249132-279941 GCF_001890085.2 Hipposideros armiger
TAGAGACTATTATGTTAAGTGAAATAAGTCAGTCGGAGAAAGACAAATACCATATGATTTCACTTATATGTGGAATCTAAAAAACTGAATGAACGAGCAAAGTAAACAGAAGAGGTCTCAGAGATATAGAGGAACAACTGATGGCTGCTAGTTGGGAAGGGGTGGGGATGAGGTAGAAGGGGAAGGGATTAAACAGCATAAATGCATAACTATAATGTTGCCACAGAGATATGAAAGATTTTGAGGAATATAATTAATAATGTTGTAAATATTTTGTAGGGTGTCAAGTGGTCACATGTCTTACTAGGGAGACTGCATCATGGATGTGGTAGAGGCTTGGTCACTGCACTGCACACCTGAAGTTGATGTTGTATATGTGAATATATATATATATATATATATATAGAGAGAGAGAGAGAGAGAGAGAGATAGAGAGAGAGAGAGAGAGAGATTGTGTCATGGGATGTGGAGTATAGGGTGGGAGTGGAGTCAAGGGAATTTTAATAGATATGTATGATATTGGGGGGAAGTGGGGTGGCAGATTGGGGGAGGGGGTTGTTACCTCGAGGGGTAAGAAGTATAACTATTGCACTGTGTTTTGCAGTTGAAACTAATTCTAAAAAATGTGTATTTCACTATGAAACATAATTAAAAGTTAAAAAAAGTATTAAAAATAATGCACAACTAAGGTTTTTGTATCCAATGAGAGTACACTCATGAATAAAGTTTTAACAAAAATATTTTCAGATTAACAAGAGTTAAGAGATTCTTACCAGCAGATCTGTATTATAAGGAATACTAAAGGAAGCTTTTCAGATGAAAGGAAGTTATAGCATATGGCAACTACTTTAGAGGAGGAACTGAAGAGTATGAAAATTTTTATGTTGGTTGGCATAAAATAATAAATAGAATTAAAAAGTTTTCCTGAGATTTTTGAAAGATGTGAATAAAATTTAAATGTAACACATGTATAAGTGTATATTTATAAATATTACATATATTATAATAGCAGTAAAGACAGGGTATTGCATAATGAAAAATACTGTTCTCAGGTTCTATTCTTTAATCAAGAGTGATTTGATATTAATGCCAATTTTGTACAGGAGAAACGAAAGCAGACAAGAGCATGGAAAATTAATAGGAAATGCCATCTGTAAGTATAACCACATAAGACTGGATTAAAAAATCAAGAACCAATTGCATAACTACAAGAAACCCACTTAAAATATTCAGTGTTATTTTATAAATGGAAATCCTACACATAAAAACAAATAACTGAAATTTATCATTTTATTGATGAGTTTGGTGGCAGATTCGACACGGCTCGAGAGGAAATAGTGTTCCACATACTATGAAGGCAGAGGACTCAGACTTCAGAAGAGAGATGAAAACTATAGATAAAAAATAGAGAAATGGGGGACTAAAATGGGGCATGGTGAAAAAGCCTAACACACGGAGTTTCAGAAACAAGACAAGAGAGAATTATGCAGAAACAATATTTGAAAAAGTCAAGTATGTTCCAAAACCAATGTAAGCCATTCCTCATGGTGAACAGACTGTTATCACCCCTGATTCCTGCCCCCCATGCATGCCTCATATACTCTCCTCCTGGAAAGGGTGGGCTTCTAAATAGGACGGATGCCACACCCATGAAAACACAATCACTAGAATGTCTTTGAAATCTCTACCTATCTTACTAATGGCCTCAGCTCAGTTTATAAATAAAAATTACCAATTTCCATCATGCCAGGTTCTATTGCCTAACACTAAGGTCTGCAAATGAACACAGAGAATTAAGGTTCCAACAGATGGAAATGCTGAAGAAGCTCAGAGTGGAGAACAGAGTGAAAAAATCTCCATTGCTTCAGAAAGAAGCTCTTTGTTGACTGTCAGAAGGGGGTGGTGGGTGTTGCAAGATTACAGGAATTAGGTAAAAGGAGGAGCAATTTACTCTGATTAGCTCTGATGGAAGTCTGTGCTGTGGAAGATAAGTGAGGGCACCTCCACCTTCCTGCCCAGCCCTGGTGTTACACCTCATCACCACTTTAGTTGGGGAGAATTGTCATTTGGTTGGACAAAGTGCTGTCCATTGTTTTATCTTTATCCTTTCATTTTTCCCCCTGAGGATTTTAATAAGATGATTGACTAGAACAAATTAGGCACTAATATTTAGTCATGATTTCAATATGACAGAACAGAATTAATGAATTGAATAAAGTTTATGGTACATTGTAACTTCTATGCTTTTAATTCCAATATTTCAATCTAACATACAAAATGAAGAAAATGTTGCAAAAAGTGAAATATAGGAGAACTTAAAATAAGTTTGGTGTTATTCAAAAATAAGGTAAAAACAATCATTAGAATTGAGATTTGAATTTTTTACTGATTGAAGAGTCAAGTACTGAGTCACTGCCAGTGAATTTTAACAGGGTTAATATATCTTTTTAATTTGAACAACTTTTAAGTTTGTGATAGTAGTGATCATATGAAAGTTTACCATTTTTATTAAACTGGAATTAAAAATAAATAAGGGCATACAAGAATTTCAGAAGTAATAACTAAATACACACAAAAAAGTTATTTTGTTATAAGCCATTATTTCCTTTTGTTTGGAGCTTCCACTTGATTCAATCTTTTTAGTCAGCTTTATTAAAGTATAATTTACATAAAATAAAACTACAATTCTAAGAGTGCATTTTCATAAGTTTTGACATGTAATCATACAACCACAACTACATTCAAGATATGGAACGTTTCCATCACCCCAACACACCCCCTGGTGCCCAGTTGCAGGTGATCCCCTCCAGCATTCCTGACCTTGGCAACCACTGGTCATTCTCTGAAATGATACTTTAACCTTTCCTGGAACTGTATATAAAGAGAATAATGTGACATATTTTTTTTGTGCCCTTCTGGTTGTCAGTCACCACATCTTTCTGCTTTGTGTGTTCTTGGCAGTTTGGGATTGGGTGGCAGATACTGTGAATGTCACATTGTTGCCTGCTGGATTTTGTTGCATTCCTTTAAACAGCATTGGGTTACTTTCCTGGCCTGTAATTATGATACTTGACGTCAGTTAAGATTATTTTAGAACTTCCTTTAAAGCTTTGTTATGTCTTTTATCTAAAAGTAATTTAGCCACACTACTAAGGAGTGTGTCCTCACAGTGGCAATACCACCCCAGTGGAACCAGGGCTGCCCCCAAATTTGTGTGGGGGATTTTGCTACCTTCTCTTCCCTTGCTCTTCTTTCTCTGGATTTAAGTCACTTCTCTTGTGCACACACATCTGTGCTGGACTGGAGCCTCAGGGGACCCCTCTGCAGCCCTCTCCTGTGGTTTCCTGGCCTGAACATTACAGCTGCTCCTGCCTCTGAACCTTCGTTCCAGGCTCTCAACTCAGAAGGAACAGCAGGCTCTGTGTACGTTCTCCTTCCATTGGAGCAGTCTTGGAACTACCTCCAGGCTTTTAGCTAACACAGCCACGGGTGTTCCTTGTTTGTTTCCCTATCTGTCCTATTTTACACAGTTTAAATGGTGAGTGTGTGTGTAGGGTGGGGAGGAGGAGTGAGGTTGATAAATCCAAGTTCTCTTACTTCATCTTTACTGGAATTTACTTTATTTCTTTTTAAAGCAATAAAACTATAATTCTAAAACCATAAAAATTCTATAAGTTAGCCTCTAAAAATTCAGAACAATCTCCAATCCATCCACAAATTCAAAAATTTTCATCTGTTATTGAAAAGTAACATTATACAATGTTAGTGATGACACCTCCCCCACACACACACATATACACATTATTTATGTTGCTTTACTACTATATTCATTTGGAACTAAGAATTAGGTTAGAGTCTGCATTATTAAATTCCCATGGACTTACTTTTACAACTGTATTCACATAGCACATAGAAAAGGAAGAGAGCTGTCGTTACAAAACAAAAACCTAGCGGAGTAAAGGATGGAAGGGAAAGGGACATTAGAAAAGCTAATGGGGTCACCAAATTATGGAGTCACACATGGAGAAGTAGATAGCACATGTGGTGCTATGGCACAAAATGGTTTTCCTCACCATTTTTTTTTTAATTTGGAGATGATCAGACCACCTCCTAGTGGGATAAAGATGCGGGAAATTCCAGCAGACAAAGCAACAAAAAGTTCTGCTGTATTTTTTCCCCTCATCTTCCTTTATTTAAGAGATTAACTTCACATTTAAGAGATTAGTATAACTTAGAACTTTCAAAGTTTTACATATTTTCAAAAGGTATTAGTATTTGATTCTCACATAATCTTTGCTGTGTAGAAGGAATTCATAGCTGTGTTTTACAACCCCAAGTTTGAATACAGCTTATCCTACTTGGTCAGTGATGTTAAAAACCAAGTCTTGTGACGAAAACCCACAAGTCTTGTGTCAGTAACGTTCACTATTATCGTGAAAACTACAAGAAAAAGCCACTGAAACTGTGAAATGACGTTTCAATGTCCCTCTTTCCCACTTGGGGAAAGATTTCCCATGCCTTTTTGCATGTGAGTTTCACAGTAGTCACCATGATCATTGCAGAGAAATAAAAACAAACACCTTCCAGATTTATTATATTAGTTTTAAAGCTCAAAATAACAAAACCAAATAGCATAGATATACTCCCTGAAGATAAAATTGCCAATAATTTTTGAAAAGTTTCTTTAATATGAAAAATCTCCAGCTTCTTAATTGTATTGACTTCCAGTAAGTACTAGAAGACTTTTGACTTTAGGGGTTTGGGGAAAATTCCTCAATGCCTCTCAGGATTTGTAGTGTGAATTTATTTAGAGTCTCCCTTACCTTTATTTTGCTAAGAAACTCTTTGGCCCTATTTATTCACTGTGAGTTTTTGTCTTAGTGGCTCAGATGGATGTGAAAGCCAACCCAATACTCTAACTTCTAATTTTATCTCATATTGCAAAAACATAACTTCATCCTTACACTTACCACCCAAAAGAGTAATTAGAGGGAATGATAGTGTTGTTCAGTGGTTAGAGACTTGGCCTGACAATTAAAGAACCTTTACTCCCACTCCTTGAGCTGATGCTGTGTCATTTGGTTAACACTTTAATGCATAAATGTAGAGTTTTCCAAAGGAAAACCAACACTTCTCCAGAGGTGATGAGGCTAGTGTTTTCCAGAATGGAGCCACTATGTAATTGTCTTGGATGACTGTATTTTATCATGAGGTTTTATAATCAACAGTAAGTTTTGAGGTCAGCTATTAAGAGTCTGTGACCTGGAGTGAGCAAAAGCACACCCTCTGACTGGGTCGGCTTGGGTTCAATGCCATTTGCCCGTGAAGGCATGATGGACTCTGCAGGGCTTGCTTGATTTTAGAAAACAACTCCAGAACTATAGGAGATTGAAAACACCAACTTTATTTTACTTCTGGCCAGATCTATAATGTTCTCTTGATAGTAGTATCCTACTACAGCTGTTCAAACCAAAAGCACTATAGGGGTTGGAGAGTAAGGACAGAATAATATATATTTCCAGCCTTCTCCACTATATACTTCCAAATTCATGGGGGAAAAAAATAAAAGGAAGAAAGCACTGTGATGACATGACAGTGGATCTTTTGGGGGCTGGAAAAATTAGTTCTAACTATTTCTAGTGATTTTTTTTTATGTTTCTGAGAAAGCAAGAGCTCTTGGAGTTGCCCACTGAGCCATTTCTGCTGATATCAATGTTATATCTACACTCACATATATTTACACTGTGGGGAAATGGTATACTTCTTTGGGAAATATGAATGATCATAATTGGATCAAGAAAAAGTAAAAACTGAAATATAAAAATAAACAAAAATGAGATTGAGGCAGTGGTCAAGACTGAAACCACAGAATGGACCCATCTCTGAAGATTTTACAGTTGACTTCTATGGAACTTCCAAGAAATAAATAATGTGAGACAAAAAAGTAAGAGATTTCTTCACTTCACATGATTGTTGTTTGCTAAGATCTTTAAATAATTATAAAACATGACTAAGAAAGTCTATCATGAATGTAAGTTTGGCTCAATATTAGATGATTTATCAAAGCTACTGTCTAGTAATAGAGCAAATGAAGAAAAAAATCAGTCATTCTTGCAGGTGCCTAAAAGACAGCTGGTAAAATTCAACACCAACTTCTGGTTTAAAACTTAGCTCACACGTGTTTTATTCCAAAACAAATGGAAATTCCTATTTAGTGTATTATAAAAACATGAAAAATATGCATATCTGACATAGAAGAAATAAAGAGTGAACTTCGTAGGTCCCAAAGGGTGTTTCAAACATGGGTATGAGTTCTTTATCTGTGCTTGCATAGTTGCACTGTTTTCTTGAGAAATTCTTAGCCCAGAACAGAAAGATGTGCAACTAATAGTACTACCAGATATTGACCTCTAATGCCCAGATCACTGCAAATGCAAGCTGTCATGGCAACCTCCTGTTCTCTGAGGTCCAGCCATGCACTGAGTCTAAAACAGTAGGCAATGGCTGGAATAGGAGCAAGCTGAAAGTGTGGCCCAGATAAAGCATTAAAGTGAAACTTTAAAAGGTAAACACTGCTAGCAAACCAAGAAGCAAATCAACGTGATCCATAATTAAACAAGCCCCTAGCTGGCCTTGGTTTTTGGAGGAATTTTTGTAGTGTTTTACGGAACTCACAGCACTTCTTGGTGGTTTTTTAGCACCAGTCCTGCTCAACATGTTTATCCACAGGCAAAGGTGACACCTTCCCATCTGCTGCCTTTCAGCAAGCTGCTCGCTCAATGGCCAATCATAGCAAGAATCCTGAAAGTTCCCTCCTGGGCAGACCGCACTACAATGAAATGCAAAGGCTATCTATCTTCCTTATTGGTCAGCATGTTTGGAAATATATGCTCTGGTATCCTTAATGTCATGGTACATTTAAAACAAATAGTTTAGGAACTCATACAACTCAACAACAAAAAGACGAACAATCCAATTTAAAAATGGGCAGAGGACATGAACAGAAACTTCTCTCAAGAAGACATACAAATGGCCAACAGATAAAAAAATGCTCACATTCACTAGCTATTAGGGAAATGCAAATAAAAACCACAATGAGCTATCACCTCACACCTGTTAGAATGGCTATCATCAACAAGACATAATAACAAGTGTTGGAGAGGCTGTGGAGAAAAAGGAACCCTCATATACTGTTGGTGGGAATGTAGATTGGTGCAGCCACTATGGAAAACAGTATGGAGGTTCTTAAAAAAATTAAGACTAGAACTACCATATGACCCAGCAATCCCACTCCTGGGTATCTACCCAAAAAAATCTGAAAACATTTATCTGTGAAGATATATATACTCCGGTGTTCACTGCAGCATTATTTATGGTGGCCAAGACATGGAAACAACCATGGTGTCCTTCGATAGATGACTGGATAAAGAAGATGTGAGATTTTATATATATAACATATGAAATACTATTCTGCCATAAGAAAAGATAAAATGCTGCCATTTGCAACAACATAGATATATGCTAAGCAAAATAAGTCACACAGAAAAAGTCAAGAACCATATGACTTCACTCATATGTGGGATATAAAACAAAGGAACAAGACAAACAAATAAAGAATCAAAAACTCATAGACACAGACAATAATTTAGTGGTTACCAGATGGTAAGGGAGGTGGTAAGAGATGGCAAACAGGATCAAATATATGGTGATGGAACGAGAACAGACTCTGGGTGGTGAACACACAGTATGATATGTAGATAATGTATTATAGAATTGTAAACTTGAAACCTATGTAACTTTAATAACAATTGCCACTCCAATAAATTTAATTTAAAAAATAGTTTAGTATTTATTTAATGCCTTTGTGTGTCAGGTGCTAGATGGGGGAAAAAATGACCAAAAAAAAGAGATGTGAAGACAGCCGTTGACCAATGTAATTAGAATTTATTATAAAAATTCAGACCAATTAATAGAGTTCACTGAAATAGAATAATAGCAGTCTATGTGAGTTGTGAGTGTGCATGAGGTTAGGGACTGCTCTAGAGCAGGGTGTCATGACAGGTCCCACTGAGACAAAAGTGTGCATTAAAGGGAAGCTTAAGCCTTACTTTTGCTTTAGATCCATATGGAATTTTAGTGTTTAAACTTAGTGTCTTTAAATATCCCTAATTATAATTTGGGACAATCCCATTCACAATCCTATTTATTGCACAATCCTAAAGATATTTTGGACACGATTATTAAAAAGAAACATTCCAAAATTGTTAATAATTCTTTTTAAATGCCACCAGAAGAAGCTTGCACCCAACATCATAATGCATTATAAGACTACAGTCGTGGAAGCAGTGTGACACTGGCAGAAATAAGTCAATGGAGCAGGAATCCATGAAATCCAAATTACTAGACATACATACAAATTTGCGAGGAGCAAATGGTTGTCTGTGTGCTGTAATCACAGTTTCTCAGCTCTGTATTTCTGCTGATACACAATTGACAGATTGCACCAAGAGGCTTCCTTGAGCATGGCTTTCCATTGAGAAGACAGGGAAAAGCATCAAGGAGTTTAGAGCATTTGCCCCTAGCCCCTTCCTGTTGTTCTGCTGGGGTCAAAGCCACAACCTGTCTGGTGGCCTCTCTCCAGCTTCTCACTGTTCTAGTTTCATCCCCCCAACCTTCAGGTTGTAATAAGGGACCTGCCATCACATTTTTTGTCTCATCAGGATTCTAGTTGACATTGTACGTTTCAGAAAATGGACCTCAAGAAAGGAAACCTCAGAATGGGATTCTGGAGTGAGTTTCTTGAAGTTCCAGGAACTGGGTGAGTGGGTGGGATCTCCTAATTTATGGCATGTGGTGGCATTGATTATTGATCAGAAACACCACCCTGGGAAGAACACTATGGTGCTCAAAGCACCAGAAGCTGTGTCAGGGAGCTATCATGACAATATCTGTTGGCTGTAGAGACTGTGCTCAAGGAGGAAGACATATTGAATGCCTGGAAATACTGGCTTACACTTCAGGGGCAGGAATGAGACACCTTGAAGGACCCCTGGAGTTGCAGGATCACAACTGTGCTGCTTAGCTTAGCCAGGTTTCTTATATGAAGGTCTAGTAGCAAGAGAGGGGTCCCCAAGTACCAGAGGGAGAACTTGGCACAGACACAAGTATGCTGAGCAGTTTGATGCCCCTCGATATCCTGAAATTCCCTTGCTGATTAAGGCAGGTACTCCACCCAATCTGGGAAAAAGTTTGTCCCAGACAAAAGTCCTTGAATAGCTGCTTCAAGAATGATGGCCTCCTAGAGCTGCTGTTGGTCTTCAGGGTTCATTCCCCATCCCCTTAACTGTGACCTCATAATGGGTCAGGTCCCAGGGAGTGTGCAGCCCAGTCGTGAAAAGGATTGCAGAGATTTCTAAATTGTACCAATGGGGTCACTGTGCCACCAAGAAAGACACAGTTTGCTTGATCCTGCTAAACTAATCGACATAAATGGGCTGGGCCACGGTTTGGGAGTCAGTGTGTTGACTTAAATCCTTGGGAGAGGACAGGTGGCTCGTGGTGGCCTGGATGAAGTAGTGACTGACAGTTGGCCAGCTGCAGTGTTGGGACTCCCTGACATGCTGCTCAGGCTCAGGGACCAGGAGTACTGGGTTGGATGCACGTGTGTGCCTCTTAACTTCCCGAGCATGTGCTTTTAAGACCTGGAGAGTAAGCCACTAAGAAACACTTAACCACTAAGAAATGCTGGGAGGAATGCCAGACATCCTTGAAAAGCCCTGTGGTTGCGCCCTTTCCCAGTTGAAGGTGGTGGTGCAGGATGTACCACCTTGGTATCTGTGTGTAATGGGTCCTGGAGTTGGCTTCATCAGATAGGGGAAGGTGCAACTGCACACTAACACCCACAGGTCGAGTCATACAGGGGTCCTTGGTGACAAAGTGTAGGCCAAGTGCTGCTTATTTATGCATGTTTGCAATGTGGCGGCAGAACCTAACTCCATGGACTGTGCACAATCACACTGTCTCACGCAGTCCCCGGCACACAGTTTAAACACAGAGCATTCAGCTGAATGGGGACCGAGTCTTAAAGGAAGGCCCTTCATCACAAGCATAGACTCCATATCTTCCTTGCATGTCCTAAGAAGGGGTCTGCCATCATCTGCCAGGGTGCTGGAGAAAGGAACTGCCTGTTGTTTCTGTGGGTTATCACAATGGGACATAAAGACACACAAACTTCTGGAGAGACACAGCCATGTGGATGCTGGGTGGAGTGGAGGCTTGGCCTAAAACCCCTCTCTCTGAGCACAGAGCATCCACATCTTCGACTCCAAGTGTTGTAATTTAATGGCATCCTACCATATGAGAAGCCCTTCATCTTACTGACACCACTGAAGGTCACAGTGGTACATTGCCTTGATGACATTACAATAACTGGATAGAGCTGCAGCAAAGTCCTCAACTGTAAGCCTGGGCACCTGGGCCTTTGTACTGTCCCTTCTCTGTAAGGATGCCCTGTTCCCAGGTGTCCTTATAGCAAAGTCCTTATCTCATTATGTGTTTATCCAAATGTTTCCTTTTCAAGAGAGCTCTCCTGGTTCCCCAGTTTAAAACCCCATTTAATGTTCTATACATTGCAAAAACCTATTATGTTGCATGGCATTTAAGTGGAGGATTCATGTGGGAATAAGTGATGAAGAGAACAAGTATTAAAATGAAATAAAAGAGGCGCTTTTTGTGCACTGATGACAACAGTACATCATAAGTGGTGGAATGTCATTTATGTAATTCTTTGATTCTAAAATACAAAAAAGAAAAAATATTTGAAAAGGACAAGTGAGTCATATTGTATAATTACATCTCCTCTGTTTCATTAATGCATATACACATGTATAGAAGATGTATAAAAATACCTCTGCCATCTTCAAGAACATGGATGTCTTTGGGTAAGGTGGGAAAAGGAAGAAATGGGGATGAAGTTTTAGGCATATTTATAGCAAACAGGAAAATCTTAATATCTGTGCAGTCTCTAGGGTTACATGAACACTTCATCTAGTGTCCTACATCTTTCTCTAAGCTTCATTCGCCAGTGGTTTTACGAGGCATAGAGCAGTGGTAGAAGAGAAGGGAGAGGTAAGCAAGGAGCAGGAGTTTGGGGTTGGTCCTGTGGGAAAAGGCAAACAACTGAAATGTTCCCATAGCAAGCGAGCTCACAGTCACATCTTCCTCCTATAGAAATCATCTGGCTATGATATGAAGGATACATTTTAAAAAGACAAGCGTGAAAGCAAGGCAGCGAAGGAGGATGGTTGCCTGGAGTGTGCACAATTGGCAGGAATGAGTAGAAAGAATAAATCAAAATCAGGACCCTCACTTGTATGTGGCCTGGCTCACCATGGCCCAGCTCAGCACAGAAAGTAGACTGTGATAAAGTGAACTGGCATCTTAAGATGCTTAACCATAGAGTTGGGAGGACTATGGGTGGGGCTGGGCCCCTTGTTAACTCTAAAATCCTGACTTCCCATTTGTCCTATGGTAATTTCTGGGGAGGAATCATAATAAAGAGATTAGCCATCTTGAAATCAGGGTCTTTCTGCCTCCCTGTGGGCTGCCGGTAGGAGCTCCGTGTAGGCAGTGGTAGTCTTGCTTCTTTTTCTTTTCCCGAATAAACCTTTTCTTTTGTGGATTACTTGGAGAGTTATTTTTCACCAGTTCAACATTTTGGGGGCTTGTCCAGGATCCGGAGAGGAACAGAACTCCGATGACTTCTGACTGGTGAGCAAAAAGCTATGACACTGTACTGAGCTGCTTCACTTGATTTTTTGCTCCCTGGCTTAGAAACCTCAGGTAAGTTTCTCTCCTGAATCTGAGCCAACAAGGGTTTGCGTCTGGCACTCTACAGGTTTTATTCAGGAATTTAAAAAATTCTTCTGTTTTATTTCATTTGTTTGCTTGTTTTGTTTGTTGTGTGTGTGTGAATGCTTTAAGACCTATTTGTTTGTTTGTACTTGTGGCACGTTGGCTTGCTTTCTTCGGAAAGCAGGCTCTGTTTCTTTTTGAGACAAAAACTGGCCTTCACCTAACGTCACTTTGGGATAAGAGATTATTTCTACTGAAATTGTTCAGTTTAGCCGATGTTAGATCGTGCTGTCTCAGTAAAACCTTAACAGAGTGCCACGCAGCTCAGTCAATAGCCAAACTCCCTGAGAGTTGGTTATTAGCCTGGAACTGGCTCTAGCTTGTGGTCTGATTTCCAGTGATCAGACTGTTCCAGAGTAAGAGTGGAGCAAGCCGAAGATTCCCGGTTTTGCTTGAGCTGTGAACTGATTTTGGTCCAGCGCCAGCTCAACCTGTAACTTAAACTCCCTAAGAGTTGATTATTTGGCTGGAACTGGCTTTTAGCCTCCAGCCTGGTTCTCAGTGATCAGGCTGTTCCAGAGTGAGGTGAGCTGAAGACCTGCAGGTTATAAGAGCTGTTTGGACCCAGCGTTTTAAAATGGGATCTCTAAAATCTAAGCTTTCATTGTCCCTCCTCCAGGGACACCAGCTGAGCACATGCTCACAAACCATGGAGAATTTCTGTGCACATATTTAGCTAAATGGGCAGATCTGACTATGGATAATTATAAATATCAGTGGCCACTGTGGGGAACTTTCAAGATTCCCAAACTTGAATTTCTGAAAACTAGATTGTATAGTAACAGTGCTGAAACTAAGAAAGAGGAATGGAATGCATATTTAGAGTGGTATAGGGAGGCTGCCAAACAGGACTGCAAATCTAAAGTTGTCATTTTACAAAATAGCCTCAAAGTTAACGAAAAAAGTTAAAAATTCTAAAAGAGGCAGAATGACAACTGAAACCTCGTGCTCTTTGTCTACAACACTGCCTTGCCCTTCCTCCACTGCTTCTTTGATGCCTCTCTCTCCTTTGGTGCCATCTTGCTCTTCTTCACCTCCACCTCTGTCTGAAACCCCAGCAACACCTTCTTTCGAATCTCCATCTCTCCTCTTCCTTAGAACTTATCAGTACTTTTCCATTGAAGATTAAACCCTCTGGAGATCCTAATAAACTCCACGTTTCTTACATCCCCTGGACAAAAGCTGAGTTATGAGCCATTGTAAAGGAGTTTCCTATAGTAACTAAGGATTCTAATAAGTTTGCTAAGGAATTTGATATTACTATTCAAACATATCAACCTGGGTTTTATGATTTGTACCAGCTGATCCATATGTTGGTTGGCAAAGGCCAAGCTAGACATTTGATGAGGATTGCTGGATGGGAACATCCTGACAGGGATTTAGAAAAGCAAACCTCCAATTATTGGGAGGAAGCCAGGGAACTTGTTTGAAAGCTGCATCAGGCAATCCCCCGGGCTTTTCCAAAGGTTGTTGATTGGAACAAAATTCACACTTGCTCACAAAGGCCTGGCAAATCTGTTTGTGACTATTATGAAAGATTCCAGGTCATTTTTAAGGAAAATCCCAGTCTTCCTTTGGATACTGGCCACACATAGACAGTTTTTAATTCCTTGTTTGTCAGTGGGCTAAATGAAGACCTTTTTCTCCTGGTTAAGAGATCCAGGATGGGATGGGGAACTATGCCTACCCTAAACTTGGTTAATTTAGCTAATTAACTTGCCAGTACCCTAGATGAGCCACCCAAAAACAAGGTCACCAAGACATCTAATTTTTGGCCGTGGCAAACGAGAGGCCCTGTGGAAAACCAAAGAACTCCAACATTTTACCACTACTACAAGGAGCAAGGACATTGGAAAAAAGATTGCCATAAGTTAAAGCACACAGGGCACTCTTGACCTACTAACCAGTCTCTTTCAGGCCTTCCAAATTCCCAGTGGTGGGGCTCCAAGGAATTACAAGGTTGTTTTCCAGTCCTTCCCCTTAATCATTTTGAAAAAGAAAAGAAGAACAGGTTTATGTATCTGAACTTATTCCCTTTGTCTAGGTCCTTTAAGAGATGAATATTAACTTTGTTTTCTCCTTAGTTCTTCTGCCCCTACCCATTTATTAGACAGAGACTTCTTAGTGAAGTAGCATGCTGGATTTTCTTCCTCCTTAGGAAGCCCCTCATGACTGCCTGACATTAACAGATTATCTTCTAAGTCCTCGTGATTATTTGCAGAAAACTCCTCTGGGTAAAGCTGATTTCTCATGGTTTACCAATGGTTCATGCTTAAAAGATGAAAATGGTGAGTACTGGGCTGCTTATGCTGTTGTAACTCCTTCTGAAATCATCAAGACATTGTCATTAGTTCTTTAAATCTCAGATCTACTACTTTTGGGATTCATATGCTCTCACCTTTTGAGATAATTACAGGACACCTTATGCATTTGACCCCTCCCTCTCTTGATCCACAATTGGTATAAGAAGACATACTTCAATATTGTAAAGGATTAATTAATTCTATCAACAATAATCATGCTTTAGTCAAACAATCATTTCACCATACACTCCACGGAAATGAAAAACTAAAAATTTATACATTAAAACCTGGAGATTTCGTTTATTGGAAAAGATACCTAAAAGATGATTTCCTCCATACACGTTGGAAGGGCCTTTACCAGGTACGGTTGACAAATCCCTGTGCTGCTAAACTACAGGAGTAAGCTCTTGGGTACACGTGTCACACCTGAAGAAGACACCAAGCCCTGACTGGAAAAACACACAGTCTGGTGACCTGAAACTAAAGCTGTCAAAAATTTAAAGCAGGTGACCCTATAGTGTTTGAGTTCCTGGTTTATCACCTGCCACATAAGTTATGTTGCTATGTTCTAATTCTATCTTTTTACTTTATGTTTAAGCTCTGCTTCGGATGCCGGTTGACACTGGATGCCAGCTGTTTCCCGATCCGTGCACTCTTCCCCATGATGTGAGAGATGACACCTAGAAGAGACCCTTCTGACACCAAGGGACTAGAGGCTGAAGAGACATCAAGGGACAAAAAGACTGCACTCTAAGAACCTGACTGTTGATCAATGATCTTTTAGAAGAAAGATCTTGATCAAGAGGGGGGAATGGTAAAGTGAACTGGCATCTTAAGATGCTTAACCATAGAGTTGGGAGGATGATGGGTGGAGCTAGGCCCCTTGTTAACTCTATAATCCTGATTTTCCATTCATCCCTATTGTAATTTTGGGGGTGGGATCATAATAAAAATCATCTTAGAACCGGGGTCTTTCTGCCTCCATGAGGGCTGCTGGTAGGAGCTCTGTGTAGGAGATGTGCTTTCCACACTATGGTGGTGGTCTTGCTTCTTTTTCTTTTCCCAAATAAGCCTTTTCTTTTGTGGATTACTTGGAGAGTTATTTTTCACCAGTTCAATAACTGGGATGATTGTATCCCATTCTGCATCCAGCCTACATATCTAGCACAACATGGATTCATTTTGCCAAATTAGGTGTCAATCATCACAGACAGAAATGTGGTTCAGTGTGATGATGAGAGTTCAAGAAATACTGCTCTGCACTCTAAGTGATAATAGGTATTCCTTGTTTGCAAGGTCTGGGGAAAACTGATTTAAATGATTCCTGTTAATTGCTAACCAAACTCTTTAAAATTTAACAGTTGCCATTTTCCCCTCAAAGTGGTGGTAACACATGTATTGTATTTTCTTAAAACTGTATAAATAGAATTTCTATAAAAATAAATCAGGAATTACTCACATAAACTTATTTTTAAATCAATAGCCATCATTTTATAGCACTTAATTTATAAAATCTTGTGTAGAGTAAATTAAAAGTATATAAAAAATTATGCTTGTTTAGGGAGAAAAAACAAACATCCCAAGAAGTAAAGGAAAAAATGAGATAAAAGCAGTGTCCCTGTAGTTTCAAAAAATAGTTTGGGTAACATTAAGTAAATAAATGTCAAGGGAAATAGCTAATCCACACCATAATAATCAAACAGACAAGTCACAGAAATTTACCAAAGTGAGTATTGAAGTTACTGGTTTTCATAACACATTTAAAACCTTAATTTCATCTTTCTTTGTTTTTACCACATAGCTTACAAAAATAGAAAATGTAGTACATAGAAAATATGTGCACATGTATATTTTTAAATTATTCAGAGTAATGACACATGCAAGTGTTTGCTTTATAATCCATGCATGCATAAAGGCCAAAGACATTGGTACAGTGTTTTAATTAACCCAGGGGCCGCCAAGGTTAACAGAGGCCCAGGGGACAGTGACAGAGACAAATTGAACCCTTTAGCATTCATTGTATTCTACTGAGAGAAGCAAAGCTGGTGGCAACATCCTCTCCAGGAACCTGTTTCTGCGCTTCCATCCCTAGAGGCACTGAGAACCAGTGTTTTGACAGTGCTTTGGAAAAAAATGTAGTTCACATCTTTGAAATGTTAGCTAACTAATTCTTATGGTAGGAGCTCCCTCAAGTAGAAGGAAAGGGAAATTTTCATTTTTCTAGGGTCTTTTTTGTTCCTGAGGATCTCAAAGTGAGATTCCTATTTTCAGCACTTGGTAACAAATTAAACTGTGGGTTCTGAAGAGCTGGACAGCTTTCACTTGCAGTGATGGTGGGTGCATTCAGGGGCCATCACAGGCGGTCCTCTGAGCATGCTGAGTGCCATACCAGCCGCCGTCAGGAAGTGAGGGTCCTTCTGCAGGGAAAACCTGGTTTGTGGAGGTGGCAGGCCCTTGTCTCTGTTCCCCAAGGAGCAGTGTGTGGCTTTGGTGTGAAGGTGCAGCTGATGTCCCAGCCTGGAATTCCCCCTGGGGGCTACTTCTGAGCCCACAGCCCAGGACAATGGCACAGAAGCACAAGTTACTGCTGTGGCAAATTTGGCCAAAGGAGCACAGCACAGTCCCGGACAAGGCTGCCCCCAGGAGAACACAGGCGGGGGACTTGGGTGGTCCTGGTGGTCTGCTGTCACCCCTCCCCACCTGTGTGTATGAAGGGACACTGGGTGCTCTTCATAAAAATCTGCCCCAGCTTTAACATGGTCTGTATCATCTCCTCTGTGAGCATAACTTGACCCTTTCCATGGGATTCAGATGTCATTTAGACAAGAGCCACCCTGTGCAGGTGGCTCCATGGAGCAGCTGTTTGGTGGTGCTAACTCGTCCCTGTCTAAAACCAGAATGTGCCAGCTGTGCCCTGTGTTAACCATGGGGAGCTGGCTTCCTACCTGCATCCTTGGTAAGTCCAGGGACCTGAGCAGCAGTCCTTGTTGATCCCTTTTTCCTGGGGAGCCTCAGGCAAGAAGCCAAAGTGCATTATCTGAGTGCCTCCCTCTTTCACTCAGGGTCTTACTTGCATAGCAATATGTTTGTCCCAGGCATCAAACCATCTTTATTTTTAGGGGAACAAAACAAAAATAAATAAATAATAAAATAATAAAATAAGACAACACTTTAAAAATATGGAAAGCCCAATTGAGCATGAAATTGATGCCAATGTCCAAGAAAAATACATCTAACCTAAGACAAAACTTATAAGAGTTTATTTGAGCTAAACTGAGCACAATTGTTGGGAAGCAAAGTCTCAACGAATTGAGAAAATGTTCTGCAAAATTGAAGTTTGCAGCTTATTTTATACATAGAATCAAAAGAGAAGGGTTACATGAAATCCACTGGTGGTAGATTAAGGGGGTGGGAGAAAGAAAAGTGGGGAAATCTCTGGGATTGGATTAAAGTACATTGGAGAGACAGGTACTTATTTTACATTGGTGAGTACTGAATAGTTAATAGTTCGCTTTTTACAACACATAGAGATAGTAATCAGAAGACAAGAATAATAATGAATGATTCTATAGTTTATTGCTCTGGTCTAGAGAAAGGGATTATTGACATTCAAGGGCATGTTACCCTAAATGCAAAAAGACAATAGACAGGTTTACTTAAGGTAGAGATTGACCTTTGTCAAGGAAGCCACAAGCTAAAGATGTGACTTACCTCCATGGCCCATCTTAGTTAGGAAATTTTATGTTCTTGCTATCCTAGATGGTTATTTTCAGTCTCCTGATCTTGTCAGGTTTAACCTGTGGCCCCTTTTCCATCCACTCAGGAAGAACATAAATAAGTGTAAGAAACATTGCAAATGATCCAGAATTGACATGTAAAGTAAGCCATAAATATGCACTTTCACAGTGAAACAGTCAACTTCATTCTGGTCAAGACTCACGTAAGTGGTCCTTAACCAGGAAATGGGCTCCAGCCTGCTCAGAATCTGCACCGCAGGATGCAAACACTGATGGATTTCCAATGACCCACGGCTCTGTCCTTGGGTGTCAGGGCAGAACCATGCCCACGAATGCCAGCAGGAAGCAGGAGACCTGCATGAACAGGACTAGAAAGGCAGTTGCCTGGCACTGACTGATACAATCTATTCAGGGGACTAGTCTGTCGGCTTGGGGTCAGCGGGAGCTAAAAGGATCCCAGTTTCCCAGATGTTGGATGACGTGTGCCATATTTTGTGACCAGTAGAGTGGAGGGCTGCATCTTTCTCCTTTTATTATCTATGTGGACAGTTTCTTATGTCTCTGATATTGAGGGACCCCATGTTTATAAAGCAGCATGCTTTGGGGATGTTTAAGTCAGTAATTTCCCTCTTTGCTTTTACATTATACTAGACAAGTAATTATTATATTAGCCAGTCAGGCAACAGAGGAAAAGCACAATGTACAAAAACCAGACTTAAAGAGAAAATAAGAATCTAAGTAGGTAGCAATGCAGATAGATTCTTTTTGGAAATCCAACTACAGTAATACCTTGGTTTGTGAGCATAATTCATTCCAGAAGCAAACTATTTGTATTGCAAGACATCACTCATGTACTACGTTAAAATGCATTAGAAATGTTTGCTCAACTTGCAGAACACTTGTAAACCAAGTTACTTGCAATCCAAGGGTTTACTGCATTTCTATTTTGGAAATCCAAGTAAATTTTAAAAGAAAGTATACATAATTCTTAGTGTAATTTTACCTTGTTATTTTGGCCTAAAAAGTCAAACAGTACTTTAAAAACATAACTCTAGGAAAGATAACAAGGAATGAGTTGGGTGATGACAGGACTTCGGAGACGTTAGGCCTTAGTGTGTCTGAAGTGACACTGAGACTTGGACTTCCACCTACTCCTTCCTCCTGCAGAAATAAAGCCTTTAGACATCAGCTCAGCGCAAGAGAGCTGGTGTGTAATTTTGCAACAAATACACAACTTTTATATACTTTATTTATGTATTAATAGGGCAAAGAGAAGACAAGATGCAATGACTGAAAGACTGGTTTGAATAGATCCCTCTCATGGAATACAATCTGTGCTTACTTTATGGAAAATGTATTATAACCAAATGAACAAGGAATGGCACATGTTGAGACAGCTGGTAGCTACTGCAATTGTATTGCAATACTTTCCTCCACGATAAACAGGTTTATTACATAATTTAAGATAATACTTAATAATCCCATTCCTAGATGAGCAAGTTGAAGCTTTAAATTCTTTTAACCTAAACAAGCCCACCTGGAAAGATGTCAAAGATATACTGTTAAATTAAACCATTTTGCAGAAAGTAGATAGAGTGTGGTCTTTTTTAAATAACACACATATTATGTTAACACAAGTGTTAAAAATGTGAACTTTTACTTGAGTGGTGTTTTTGCACACTGGGGAGTAAGATAGTGGGAGAAGAGACTTTTATTTATTTATAACATTTATTATAACATTACCAGAAATGAAGGTAAATTGAAACATAAAATACAAGCCTAAGGGACAATGTATCACCAAGAGATTATTATTATAAATGATGGGCAGAAGTTGCATAAAGATGGTAGATGACCACTGAATGGCAGAGAAAGATTAGACTTTCCACCCCTGGAGTGAAACCAGACACACTGCAGGATATGCTTTCATACTTTCCTTTGTCACTATTCATGCTGACCTTTCGTTTTGTCTTTCAGTCTGTTGTCAAACTTCTGTCTTCCATCTTTCATAGTTTGGGAACAAAGAGGGAATTGAAACTTTTGACACCTGAGTGAAAGTGTTAGGATTTAGACACTGTATAACAGGGTCAGTTCAGGTCATGTGTGGGTATAAATACAACATGACTGCACTCCTCTCAGCCAAGCAACCTGTATAGTTTTAAAGGCCATGGCCTTCTGAAGTTTGTCCAGGATGCCAGCTCTTATCAGAGCCCCGAATGAACCATGGTCACTTTCCAGCGAAAGGCCTGCTCTCCCACACCTGAGCTTGGACAGTGGGTCAGGTCCTGTTCGCCCTGTTGTGAGATTGTCACAGACGTCAGTGTACTCCGGGTTACCAAAGCAGGGGAGAAGTAGGTGATTTTTTTTTGGAATATTTACAAAGATTCCAAAATTGGGGGTAAGGGTTCTTAGTGCAAACACATTTGAAGACAACAGGAGATAGAAGCAAATTTCTGAACAACTGGGAGTCAAACAATTTGGAGTTCCCCCTGAAAAGTCAGATGAGCAGTCAAAGCGACAGTGAATTGAACGCTGTCTAAACAGCAAACTAACCCTTCTCAGAGAACGAACCACCTTTCCTTGATCTCTACATTGACTTTGGCTCATTTCCTTTGGTTTTAATCCTTGAATGCATAGACCCACCAATGAGTTAAAAAAACAAACAAACAAACAAACAAAAATCCAAGGGAAACTGCAGCACTGGACGGGAGCCTCCCGGTGCCAGGAAGCCCAGTTCCATGTTTCCCATGAAAAGACTGAGCGCACAGCCTTCTGAGTGCCGGAGTCCAGACCCGACTCTCCCACAGTGCTCGTGTAGCTGTCCTGGATAAGTACCATGGCCAGCAGCATGCGGCCGAGTCACCAGTGCCTGGGATTGTCCAGGTGACTTCCACCCACTGTGCCAGCATTTCTGACAACGAAACCAAGGGGATTCCACTGGATCTGCAGTAAACAAACCTTGAGAATAGGAAACCCTTTGTAGAAGAAAACTGAAGTTTTTAGAATAAATGAATGAAAGGAATACACTTGTTCAAGCATTTTCTCTGAAGCTGCCTGCGAGGAAAAACGACAATGAAAACATCTGAGTCCTCCTAACACCGCAATGCAAAGTCCCTTCGGTCCACTACTCTTCACTCACATGTGCCTCGTACTTGCAATACTTTCTTAGTGTTTTTCTTACTTAACACCCGAAAAAGGTTCCTCTTTTATAATTTGCTATACATAGTACATTGTATTTTGTCAACATTCTATCCACTATACACCCAACCCGATATCAGTATCTAGTAGAATGACTGAAGACTTCAATTCCAGCAAATAATACAGAAAAAGATGTATGGTTTGTGAATCTGCAGTTTAGACATAAGAGAGAAATAGTCACATATGCCAATAAATCATCTGGGCAGCAAGTCTTGGTTCTCAAGTGCAAATGAACAGAGGACTGACTGCCGGTGAGAAGCTTGCCAGCCGGGTGCCAATGAGCCCCCTGTGACAACTGGCAGAAATTCATGCTTTTGAGACTTGTAACAAGTCTCATATTTATGTGACACTTTAAAGACTAGACTGCGAGGTTTCACATCACTTTCATTTGCTGGAGAAGATCATATGATACCCATTTTATGGATGAAAAATTAACGGAACAAAACATGAACTGACTTGCTTGCATTCTTTCATGAAGTTTGTTAATGGTTCACAGGATGAAAATTATAAGTCTTTTGAAAATATGGTTTTGTTGTGCTTTTCTCTAGACCAGTGGGTTTTAAATAATTTGTATGGACTTATAATAAAAAGTACACTTTATATGTAAACCAATAAAGATATACACCAAAACTAGAAAAAAATAGAGCATTTCATGAGACAAATTTTAGCCTTTCTTTCTACTTTATTTCTCTCTCTCTCTCTTTTTTCTTTCTGTTGCTATTCTAGTCACTTAGTTGACTCTTTTTCTCTAAAACCAAAAATACTAGTTTCCAAACCCTCTAATGGGTCAAGCTATGCAGATTTAAAAACACTGCTTTAAATTTTGGGTCTTCACATGCCCTTTCTGTAGTAATTTTGTTCTATTATGAAGTTTTAGAAACATAAAGCAATGGGGATGACATTGTCAGTTAAGTTTACCAGAAGAACTTTCTAGAGGGTAACTATCTTTTCTCTGATTACGGATTCTTACTACTATTTGGATTAACATTCCACCCCTCCCTTGCTCTGGTTACCTTTCCTTTTTAAAACAATACTGATGTTATCTTATTTTTGTTTTGTGACATCTTTGCTTGGAAATAATTGTTTGTCAATTTTGCATATCCTCTAAAATGTATTTGTTTTTGCTGTTAAAAGTTTTGTTTAGAGTTGAGATGTTTATGTCTGTTGACATTTCTATGTACTTGAAATCACAGTGTCTGATAGCAATTAAAAATAACCATATTAATGTCCCTACTGCTAGCTCTGGGCCCTTATGACTCCAGATACAGAAATACATCTCTAGAAAGCTGACTTTGCTAAAGAAAATAGTCATTATTTCAATAAGAACAATAATTCTTATGGCATGATTCAATCCAATTATACAAATATTCTTTGTAATAACTGTAAAACAGTTATTTTACAATTTATAAAAAACAAACTTTCAGTAGGATGAGGCTACTGTTGCACAGTTTTGTTTCTTTTTGTTGTTGTTGTTTGTTTGTTTTTGGAGGAGAGGGGTTACAGATATCTTTTCTGATGTGCTGACAGCTATAAACATGTGCTGTCCGAGAAGGTGGGCACAAGCCACATGTGGCTACTGGGCATTTGCAACGCAGTGAGTGTGACTGAAGGACTAAATTTCAAATTTTATTTAATTACAATTAACTTACATTTAAATTTAAAAATTAATACCTAACTAGTTCATGGAAATTTTTAAGTATGTTTAGAACAGCTTGAGTATGTGAATCTAATTTTTATAAAATCTAAACACAGATCAAGTATTTCCAATGGAAACAACAACATTTGAATTCAGATATGCTGGAAGTGTGGAATTCACCTTAGATTTCAAAGACTTAAAACAAAAATATAATGTAAAATCTATGATTAATAAGTCTCCAGTTGATTTCATGTTGAAATATTATTTTTAATGTGTTAAGTTAAATGAGGTATAAAATTAATATTAATGTCACAGTTTCTTTTTACTTTTTTAATGTGGCTACAGGAAAACTTAAAATTACATGTAGGGCTCACATCATATATATCTATTTGATATTGCTTCTATAAACCTTTTTCCACTTTCCCAGCAAGTACACATGCCTGAATGCCAAAAGACTATATACAAATTCAGGATTAATGGACAAATTAACACCTAACCATAAGCTTCTGTCCAGTCATCCCAAGTAAAAGGTTCATATTTCATGATATCTCCATTGTACAGAAGTGGAAACTGGATCTCTGGGAAGTCCAGTAACTAGGTCAGCTACTAAGTACCAAAGCTGGAACAAACCCAGGTTTATTGTTTCAATTAATTAGCACTTAAGTATTTCAATCCCATCTTACCTACATGTACCCATTATTATCAATTTTTCAAGTGATTTTTCCATGAGAAACATAAGTACATATCAGTTTCAATAAAACCTAAAAATGTTGTGAGGACTTTGAAAATAGTTATCCATATATGAAATATACCATTAAAAAAAACACAATTGGTAAATTTAAAATATATAGAAGTGAATTGAGAACATATTTTACTTACCAAAAGATATCATGTTTCCTATCCATAATCTTTAATTTGTCCTATATATACAAATGCTAGTACTAGTCATGGCTACCCTATACCTGAT
Source organism: Hipposideros armiger (assembly GCF_001890085.2). Classification (NCBI taxonomy): domain Eukaryota; kingdom Metazoa; phylum Chordata; class Mammalia; order Chiroptera; family Hipposideridae; genus Hipposideros; species Hipposideros armiger. The sequence goes on from NW_017732215.1 coordinate 272,884, forward strand.
ATTGATTCCATGTTAGGCATTTTCACTAATGTTTTAAATACATTATTTCATTTAAGCCTCAAAACAATTAATCACTGAGTAATAGTGCTATCTAATCTACTCAATAATAATTTCATTAGGACATTCAAATTTTCCAAACAATGCATGAATGAAAAACCTCCTGTCACTAAATGAAGGTGTCCAGGTCACATAACAAAGGAAGGAAAATCCATACTTTAACCCAGGTCTTACTCTTATTCCTGGCTAAGTGTGCTATGTGTTATGTCATTAAAATATCTAGACTTTCAGGTTGTTTTCTGTGCCCATGTCCTTCATCTAGTCTTCAAACCAATAGAGAAAAAATATTACAAAGGCAACACAATGGAACAAAGTTGGTTGTCTTTTTATTGTTTTATTTTCTTCAAAAAATGGTGTGGAAACAACTGGACATCCACATGTAAAATTTTTAAAAATGAATCAGCACACAAACCACACACCCTTCGCAAAATAATTAGCTGAAATGGATCACAGACCTAAATGGTAAGCAAAACTATAACACTCCCAGAGGACAGACCCTCTCACCTCAACACGGGTGTCTGTGCCTTCCACACCTCCTTACCTCTCTTATTCTGGAGGAAGCCCAAAGCCCAGGGGACCAGAGTGTGAAGCCGGGACAATGTTCTGATGCAAGCTGATGGTCCTCAACTACCACAACCCTGCTGGCTTCAACTACAAAGATGAAACAGAATTTGGAAACTTTGTTGTTTGGTTTGAAGACCAGAAAATCAGACACTACAAGATTGAAGACTGAGGTAATTTAAGAAACATCCACAGCAGTGACTGGCCCATGTCCTTTGAAAAGTATCTCAGAAATGTTCATTGTCCTTTCAATATTCAAGATCGACAAGAAACAATTGACTGGCTTCTTGGTTTAGCTGTTAGACTTGAATATGGAGATAATACAAGGACATGGTACCTGATAATATAAAAAATGCTGACAATGCAACTAAAAATGCAGAGCCATTGGCCAAATTGGATGTAAATAATCTTAATTTTAAGGCTTGTGCAATGGCTTTGGATAACTTTCTTCAGATTCAGTGTCATGATGATTACCTGGAAATGATTAAGGCAATTCGCATTTTGGTCCAGGAGCACCTGACACAGGATGCAATTGCTAAAGCAAATCAAACAAAAGAGGGCTTGCCTGTGGCTTTAGAAAGTGTATTCTTGGTTTTGACACAGGAGATGCTGTGCTTAATGAAGCTGCTGAAATTCTGTGATTGCTGCATGTAGAAGAGCTTAAAGAGCTACAGACAAAAATTAATGAAGCCATAGTAGCTGTTCAGAAAATTATTGCCGAACCAAAGACAGAACACAGACTGGGGAAAGTCGGCAGATGAACATTTTAGGATTTCAGCCTCTAGTTCCTAGAACTAGTTTCACCCCTAGTTCCCTACTTAGTACAATTGGGAACCATGTACATTCTGGCATGTGCTTGGAAATCAAATGTCACATTTTCAAGGAAAGAATCCCAGAAAATTGACTATGTTCTAGAGAATTATTATCATTGCTTTTTCTTTAATAAAGTTTGGGAAAGTGAAAACAAACAAACAAACAACAACAACAAAAAAAACCTCCCAGAGGATAACATAGAAAACAATTTTAGGTAACCTTGTGTTTGGTGATAACTTTTTAGATTCAACACCAAATGTGATCCATGAAATAAATAATTGAAAAGCTGGACTTCCTTAAAATTAAAAACTTCTGCTTTGCAAAAGACACTATCAAGTGTATGAGAAGATAAACCACAGACTAGGAGACTATACGAGGGGTGGGGGAACAAATAAAAGTATGCAAGTGGACGCTTCAGTCAAAAATCCTCATGTAGTAGTTCACTGTAATCAGAAGTACCTGGATACTGATGGTAACCACTGTGAGCACATCTTGTAATTGCGGGAGTCAAATGTGACTTGTATTCATCTTTTGTTATCTGTATATATTGAGTATTATAATTTTAATACAGTTTTCCTTTCTTAAAATGTGTATACATTTTTTGACACCCTCTGTATTTACAAACAATGTGTGATAAAGGACTATCATGAAAAATGTATTTAAAACTTTAAAAGCTCAACAGTTAGAAAATAAACAACAAAATTTTAAAATGAGCCTAATTTTTAACGAGGTTGTTTGGATTTTTTTGTTGTGGAGTTGTATGAGTTCTTTATATATTTTGGATATAAAGCCTTTATTGGAAGTGCTATTTGCTCTTCTAAAGAAAATGAAAGCACTAATTTGAAGATATATGTATCTTTATGTTCATTGCAGCATTATTTACAATAGCCAAGATGTAGAAACGATTTTAGTATTAATCAATAGCTGAATGGATAAAGAACATATATATATAAATACTACATAGCCATTAAAAGATGAAATATTGCCATTTACAATAACATGGATAGATCTTGATAGTATTATGCTAAGTGAAATAAGTCAGATGGAAGAGGACAAAAAGTGTGATCTCATTCATATGTGGAATATAAAATTAAAAAGTAACAAACTATAAAACAAAACAAAAACAAACTTATAGACACAGACAACAGAATGGTGATTACCAGAGGGGAAGGGGGATGGGGAAAGGGTAAAGTGGGTAAAGGGAGTCAAATATATGATAACAGAAGGAAACTAGACTTTTGATGGTGAGCATGCAATAGAGTGTGGAAATATTGAATAATAATAGTACACCTGAAATTTATATGATGTTATTAACCATTGTTGCCTCAATTAAAAAATAATTAATTTTAAAAATGAGCCTAAGTAGAGATCCAAGGTGGTGGAGTAGACAGACACTACACGTGCTTCCTTCCATGAACATATTAAAATTACAACTTAATTATAGAACAATCAACCTGGAGAACCATCTGAAGTCTAGCTGAGCAGAAGTTTTATAACTAAGGATATAAGAAGAAGCCATGTCAAGGCTAGCAGGAAGGGCAGAGACACTAAACAGGCCAGCCCCACACCTGTGTGTAGAAGTTGAGAATCAGGAGGATATCTCAGCCATGGGGGTTCCCCCTGGAGGAACGAGGGACCCCAGCCCCACACCAGGATCATCAGCCCAAAGTACTGGTGCTGGAAAGAGAAGTTCTACAACATCTGGCTGTAAAAACAGTGAAGATTCTGACCACCTGGGAGGGATGGAAGGTTGAGGGAAACTCAGACATCCTCCTTAAAAAACTACACACAGACCCACTGACTCGCAAGACCTTACTCTGGGCTCCAGTGAAGGGATGCCACTTAGGGGGCATCAGAGGCAGACAGTGGGCAGACTGAGGTGTGTGGCTTTAGAGCGAGGGCTAGAAGACTGTCACCATTTCCCTTGTGTGAGGTCTTTCTCCCCTGCAGCAGGAAGGCAGGCACCATATTTCCTGAGTTGAGAACCCCCCACATACATACACACACACACAGGACAAATCTGAATCTGATTGGTCTGGTAAGCTCTGCTGCTCTGCCCTACTGACTCCCTGGGACCCCACCCCACCCAACTCCCCCAATGCCAGAGGCACTTTCTGGGCCAACAGCCAGCACCACCTGCATTGCACTTTTTCTTGGAAAACTATCTGGGTCCCCAGGCCCCAGGCAGGTAGTGACTGGCCACAGTGTGTTCTGAGACTTTTGTTGAGTAACTCCAGGCTCAGCACTGGGACCAAACCAAAATTCACATTAACCTGGTGATGACAACATTTACAACTCTGGTGACTCCCTGAGGCCCTGCCTCGCCCAACTTGCATAACAAACAACAATTTATCAGTAGCTGGACCTTAAGGGAGCTGGCAGGGGGCAGCAGGACTCAGGGTATCCTGGCTTTTTGCAGAGCTACCCCAGGCCCAGTTCTGTAGGTAACCATCCTTGGTTCACAGAGTGACCTCTCCCACATGCCTCCAACTTTAACATAGGTAGCAAACAACTGTTGATCACTCCGTAGCGCCTACTAGGTAGTCCTTGGCTGGTGACAGGCAGTGGGTGACCTATACCTGCACCAGAGCCTCTCCCAAAAGTCTCCTGAATCAACAAAGTTGGAGATTGGCTTCAGACCACAGCAGAGCACCACCCAATTAGCCCCACAAGTGGCACACCCAAAGGGAAGTCTTAACAGGCACCAGAGACCATTGGGGTGAATCTCATTCAGTGGGTTAAGCCTCCCTGAACAGCAGCCAATAAGCTGTGGATGTGGCCAAACCCCACAGCCAATCAGCCTGAGGGTCAATCTCACCCACTGACATACCAATAGCAATCAAGGCTCAATAATAACAGGAGGGCACACACAACCCACACAAGGGACACTCCTGGAGCATCTGGATCAGGTGACCAGGGAGACTGTGCCAGGGCCCCACAGGACACCTACTACATAAGGCCACCTGGCCAAGACTGGGAGACATAGCAGATCTACATAATACATAGAAACAAACACAGAGAGACAGCGAAAATGAGGAAATAAAGAAATGCATCTCAAATGAAAGAACAGGAGAAAACTCCAGAAAAAGAACTAAACAAAATGGAGGCAAGCAACCTTCCAGAGACAGAGTTCAAAACAATGGTTATCAGGATGTTCAAGGAACTTAGTAAGCACTGCAATGGAGAGATAGCAAGCATAAGAAAGGACATAAAAACCATAAAAAAGAACCAGTCAGAAGTGAAGACTATAATAACTGAAATGAAGAATGCACTAGAAGGAATCTCCAGCAGACTAGATGAAGCAGTGGATCGAATCAGTGATTTGGAAGACAAGGTAGCAGAAAACACCCAATTAGAACAGCAAAAAGAAAGTAAAAATTAAAAAAAAAGTGAGGCTAGTTTAAGGGACCTCTGAAATAACATCAAGAATAACAACATTTGCACCATAAGGGGTACCAGAAGGAGATGAGATTGAGAACATATTTGAAGAAATAATGACTGAAAACTTTCCTAACTTGGTGAAGGAAATAGACATACAAACCCATAAATAGCAGAGCATGCCAAACAGGATGAACCCAAACAAGCCCACACTAAGACACATTATAATTAAAATGCCAAAGGTTAAAGACAAAGAGAAAATCTAAAAGCAGCAAGAAAACGGCAACTAGTAACTTGTATGGGAGCTCCCATAAGATTGTCAGCTGATTTCCCAACAGAAACTTTGCAGGTCAGAAGAGATAGGCAGGAAATATTCAAAGTGATGAAAAGCAGGGATGTACAACAAAGACTACTCTACCCAGCAAGGCTATCATTTAAAATCAAAGCAGAGATAAATAGCTTCCCAGACAAGAAAAAGCTAAAGGAGTTCATCACCACCAAAGCAGTATTACAAGGAATCTTAGAGGGACTTCTTTAAGATGAAAAAAAAAAAGATAAAAAATATGAATAATAATATGGCAATAACTACATACCTATCAACAATTACTTCAACATAAATGGAATAAATGCTCCAATCAAAAACGTAGGGTGGCTGGAGAGGATAAGAAAACAAAACCCTTACATAAGCTGCCTACAAGAGACTCACTTCAAATTGAAAGACACACACAGACTGAAAGTAAAGGGATGGAACAACTTATTTTATGAAAATGAAAATGGGAAGAAAAGAAAAAGCTGGAGTAGCAATCCTTATATAAGACAAAATAGACTTTAAAACAAAGGCTATAACAAGAGACAAAGCAGGACCTAGTAATCCCACTACTGAGTATTTATCCTAAGAAACCCAAAACACTACTTGCAGGAGACATGTGCATACATATGTTCATTGCAGCATTGTTTACAATGGCCAAGGTGTGGATGCAGCTTGGGTGTCCATCATTGGATGAATGGATAAAGAGGATGTGGTACATATATACAATGGAATATTGCTTGGCCATGAATGGGAATGGGTTCTTGCCATTTGCAGCAGCTTAGATAGACCTGGAGGGTATTGTGCTGAGTAGAGTATGTCAGACAGAGAAAGACAGATGCAATGTGATTTCGCCTATCTGTGGAATCTAAAGAACAAAATAAATAAACAAAACAAAAACAAACTCATATATACAGAAAACATTTTGATGGTTGTTAGATGGGAAGGGGTTCAAAAAAAGAGAAAGAATTAAGAAGTGTAAATTGGAATAGGAGAAAAAAAATGGCCGCGGTAAGGAAGTCACTGTGTTAGTTCGCGCAAACCATGGCAATTTTAGCAGCGAAAACACAGCTCTGTGGGCATGCTGGGCAGCAGAAGGACTCCCACGCGGACTACTTGGAGGTGGGCAGACCCGGCGGGTTTGGGAATTGGGAGGCGAGGTGCGTGGAGACACGGGTGACGCCCGGTCTGCTGAGTCCAGGGATCTGGGCAGATAGGAAACTTCCCTTGCCTGTCCTCCAGCCCGCCCATGCTAAGGCAGAATCCTTGGGCCGCGCGCCAAGCATATTTGAGGAGGACGCGTGGGAGGAGGCAGACTGCTCACGCCCACGGTGGCTGAGACGCGGGATCTCAGTAGATTGGAGTGCTCACGGCTCTCCCCCTACCCCTCCAGCGTGCACGCGCTAAGGCAGATTCTTTAGGCGGCGCGCAAAGCAGAACGCGGGCATAGTCTGTCTGCGTGCACGGCTGCAGAGCTGCGGGAATCCAGGACAAGGCAGACGGTTTCTGCAGCATCTGGATGTGCTCAGCCTCTGGAGCTGACCGTCCCACCTGGTGTTCGTCAGGATTCACAGGGTGCAGTGGCTGGGGCAGAAATCCCAACCCGGGAGGAGAAGAGGGAAGTGAGAAGTGTGGAGACGCAGCCCACCCCCTTCAATGGTGGAGAGAAAAGCAGCTTAACCAGGGGGTGCCTGGTTGGAAGGGGAGTCTGTTTTGGGGTTTTTTGGGTTTTGTTTTATTTTTCTCTCTTTCTTTTTATCCTCTTTTATCCCAGATAGGGAAGATAAACTGCATAGAAAAGTGCACACTCCCACCCTCCCTTAGAATCCTTGTCCCCCTCCCGACCAGATCTGAAAACTGATTGCTGAAGAGAGAAATAAGCCAAAACAAAGGTGCTTCAACTCCCTGGGGGTTGAGTAATTTACATGAGAAAAGGCTGCAG
>NW_017732215.1:286001-309770 GCF_001890085.2 Hipposideros armiger
GTGGGAGGGCAATAGATGGGGGAGGGGGGTTGTTACTTTGTGAGGGTGAAAAGGGTAACTATTGCATTGTTCTGTACACCTGAAACTAACAATAAAAAATAATAATAATAAATAAATAAATAAATAAAAATAAAGTAACAATAAAAAGTATAGTATAGTAAATTTAAAAAAAGAAGTGTAAATTGGTTGTTACACAGTAGTCATGGGGTTATAGGGTATAGAACAAGGAATATAGTCAATAATATTGTAATAACTATGTATGATGTCAGATGGGTACTAGATTTTTTGGGGTGATAAATGGGAGGGAGTTTGGGGACAGGGTTAAAAAGGTGAAGGGAGTAAAAAGTACAAAATGTTTGTTACAAAATAGTCATGGGGATCTAAATTAAAGCATAGGTTATATAGCCAATGACATGGCAATAACTATGTATAGTGTTAGGTGGGTACTAGACTAGTCAGGGGGATCACTTCTTAAATTATATAAATTTATAACCACTATGCTGTACACCTGAAATTAATATAAAATAATACTGAATGTCAACTGTAGTTGAAAAAGCAAAACACGGGGGGGAGGGGAGGTGAAGGGGAATAAGAAGTCCGAATTTCCAGATATAAAACAAATAAGCCATGGGGATGTAATGTGCATCATGGGGAATATAGTCAGTAATACTGTGATAGCATGGTATGGTGTCAGATGGTTGCTAGACTTATCATGGTGACCACTTCTTTAGTTATATAAACGTTGAATAATTATGGTGTATCCCTGAAACTAATATAATGTTTCATGCTAGCAATATTTTGAATAAAAATCTTTTTAAAAATAAGCATAAGACCTTAATACACACCTTACCAAAGACGATATACAGATGGCAAACAAGCATTTGAGAAAATGTCCTACATCATATGTCTTAGGTAATTACAAACTAAAACAACAGTGAGATACCACCACATACCTGTTAGAATGAGCAAAATCAGAACACTGATAACACCAACTGCTGGCAAAGATATGGAACTCTCATTCATTGCTTGTGGAAATGAAGATGGTACAGTCATTTATGAAGAGAGTTGGCAGGTTTTAAAAAAAATTGTTTAAACTAAACATACTTTTAATCATAAGATCCAACAACCATGCTCCCTGGTATTTATCCAAATGTGTCAAATACTTATGCCCACAAGAGAATCTGCACACAGATGTTTATAGCAGCTTTATTCATAAGTGCCAAAACTTGGAAATCATCAAAATGTCCTTCAGAGGTGAGTAGATAGATAAACTGCTACATCCTAACAATGGATTATTATTCAGCACTAAAAAGAAAGGAAGAGACATGGAGGAACTTAGCTGCATATTACAAAGGGAAAGAACGATCTGAAAAGGCTACATACTGTATGATTCCATCTGTAGGACATTCTGGAAAAGACAAACTATGGAGATAGTAAAAGGGTGCCAGGGGCTTGGGAACAGGAGGGAGAAATAAGAGGAACACAAGGGAGTTTTAGAGCATGGAAGCTATTCTGAATGAGACCATAATCGTGGACACATGTCACCATGCACTTATCAAAATCCTAGACCAGGGGTCGGCAAACTGCAGCTCGCGAGCCACATGCGGCTCTTTGGGTACGTTCCATCTCAAAAGTTTGACAACCTCTGGAAGAGCCAATCCTGTCCCTCACAACAATTTAAAAATTGTTCGAGAGCCATAAATATATTTTTACATAATCACCATTATGTGAATAATGTTTCTTAAAAATTTTATAAATGAAACTATGATAGTTTTATTTTCATTTTCAATTTTACTTCAGAGCCTGTTGCTCGCAAGCGGCAGTTTGCTGACCCCTGGCTGCTCTTCCGTCTCAAAAGTTTGCCAACCCCTGTCCTACAATGTACGACATCAAGAGTAATATCCACTGTTAAACTACGGATTTTGGATGATAATGGCATGTCCATGTAGGTTCATTGATTATAACATGTTATCACTGTGGTGAGGGGTGTTGATAGTGGGGAAGGCTGCGCATGTGTGCATGCTTGGGGTTTTGGGAAGCTTCTGTACTTTCTCCTCAATTTTGCTGTAAACCTAAAACTGCTCTAAAAAACAGTCTATTTATGGGAGGAAATAAGATATAATTGCAAGAAGAAATTAACAACTTCAAATTTATAATAGGATGCTTTAATATACCATCCTCAGGTGAAGTATACAAAACAATTATGATTAATAATAATATTTATCATTTTTATATAACATATATAAACTCATGCATATTTGTGACTCTTATACCCAGCTTACTAATAATATACATTCTTTCCAATCACAGAGAAGCCTTCATGAAACCAAATAAAGCACAACAAAGGAAATGTTATATATTAAAGCACAAAGGAATCCTCAATAAATTGTCAAAAACAGAAATAAAACACTTCAAGATCAGTAACCATAATTCCATAAATTTCAAAATTAACATGAAGGGATAGACCAAAGAGCTGAAATTTTTTGAGAAATATTTAATAATTGATTTGGTAAGGACATTTTTTAAAAATGAAAGTGATGAAGAATGCAGAAAAGCATGATCACAAGATTATTTAATATCAAAACCTATGAGATAGAAACAAAGTAAATTACATGGTCTGGAGAACTTAATTATTAAAGTAACTTTTAAAGATAAATTTGAAAAGAAATGGAAAACATTTCTGCCAAAGAAACATGAAATATAGCAATATGTTCAAGAAAGAATGTTATTAGTAAACATGAAAAAAAGAAAGCAGTAAAGGTGATTTTAAAAAATGGGTTCTTTGATATCATTGAAGACATCAGAATTAAACTTTAAATACAAAAGACACTGCAGATTTAAAGAACAGAAAATCATTTGTGAAAAGGAATTTGTAACATACATAGAAAAAAATGCATTACCCACATTATATATAGAACATCTATAACTCAATAAGAAAAAAATTACACAACCAAATAAAAAGAGCATCAGCCTGTGAATACACAATTGGCAATAGAGAAATATAAATAGTTGGTAAGCATTTTAAAAGATGCATGACCCCACTAATAATCAGGATAATTTAAAATTAAATCAGCAATGCCATATTTTTTTACTCATCAGATTACTAAATTTGTGTTTAATTATGTCAAATATTTGAGAGGATAAATGGAAACTGGTATGCTAATACACTATTTGGGAGGATGTAATGTGATAAAATTATTTCTCCATGGTTATTTGGAAGTATTTATTAATTTTTTTTGAAAAAATGTCATCTTGGGCAATAATTCTCTTTCTGTTCTATTCTAGAAAATCACTAGCAATCACACATCTTTATTTCAGTTTTGTTTATAGTGGAAAAAAATAGGGAACAAGGGAGACCAATGGAGCAACAAGGAATTCAATTATTATATTATAAATAATACAACGGAATAATATGTAATAATTAGAAAAGAATAAGTTAGATCTTTATATATATATACATGAAAAAATCTCAATCATATTTTCATATAAATGATGGATACTATAGAACCAATTTTACAATATGATGCTCCTGTAAAATATATATCATATATATTACATAATATGCAATAAAGAAAGTTATAAGGTACTACAGTGAGGTGAGAAATAGGTGGAAATTGATGCAGTTGAATGATAATGGTCACCATGAGAAGAGCTGGGCATGTAGTGGTCAAGAGACAGCATACTTTATTTGTAATGTCTGAATTTTTTACATTGAAAATCTACCCATGGCTTTCTAATATACTTATAGATAAAATACAATAAGATTCAAAATAAGGAGAAATGAAAAAGAAAGAAATTAAAATTTTAATTTTTTATAATAAAAACTGACATTTATTGAGTGTTTTTATATATGAAAGCATTTCATAAGTGTTTTTGCAGACATTAAATTCTTTAGCAACCCTTATAACAATTCTGTGGATCAAGTACTACTTTTATTCCCATTTTATAAATGAAAAGAGTAAGGTGCCAGAATTTAAAGGTATTTTTAAGGACCAAATGAGATAGCAGATTATGCTTTTAACACATTTAAGAGGGGAGGAGTTAGAAATTCACAGACACTTATAAAGAAATATTTAATCAGGGTCACCCTTGAGAGGCTTGCATAAATATTATAGAAAAATACATAGTCCAAATGGACAGCTCTGCAATAGTTTCTAACCTGATGATGTAATAGAACACAAAACTTGGCCCCATCCTTGTGACAAAGGAAAGACTCTATGCAGCATTTGCCATACATGATGCTGTGTCCTTGTGCCATATATTCTGTCTGTCTCTGCATTTGGCTTGTTCAGAGCAAATCCAGCCCCATGATTATCCTGACTCCAACATAAATTGCAGTATTCTCTAAAATGTTATTCGCTCACATCTGTCTGCTAAGTTAAGGAATCAACTTCCTCCACAAAGCTGGTAATAAGCGTGGGTAATTGCACTGGAGAAGCTTTTCCTGGTGTTCAATAAGGAGGTCTACCCTGACCCTGAGGCTTACGCTGAGTTGACCCACAAATATGTCATGTGGCCAGGACCAACAAAAACAAGCGTGGGGCAGTGCCACAGGCAACTTTGTGGCCCTCTCTGCTCCTGCTTGCTTTGTGTTCCTTCCGCGTCCGTCCTTCAGCTGTCTCCACCCATTTTCCTCTGAATAATTTTCCGTTCCGGATCTGGCCCTTCTTGAACCTCCTACATAGATGACATCTCCCTGAGTCCACTCCCTACATCACCTCGCAGGTCTCCTGAGGGGACTCTACGTGATGTAGATTTTACAAAATGCTGCAGAGTAGAAGAGCACATAGACATTTTACAAAGTTTCTCCCTGGTTCAGTCTTATCCACAGCAGCTATTTGGTTACTAGCCTCTCACAGAAGCTCTGATTGTGACATTTCTTAGCTTATAAGCTAAACAACATGGATTGACATCCTGCTTCATGGAAGGCACACAATAGGTGTGTATGAGGAATACAAGAGCATTTTTAAAAGATCCTTTCTATATCCGTTGAATGAACAAATGATGGACAAAGAGATGAGTTGAAACATGCACAAAATCACTGTTGTACAAGGTGTAGACTGTTAAGTGCATGAATAAAGTGATGAGTAACCTGAGAGTCTGCCAAACATTCCAGCTTGCTTTGCCATGTTTTCCATAATGACATGTTACTCTATAACGAGACTTTATTACACATGGTTTTTCAGAATTTTATAAATTTGTACAGCAGTAAATAAACAAGACAATAATTGAGCAAGGGCAAATGAGGCTGCAGCACTTTTCCCTGGGATGTCCATTTACGCCAGTTTTCTTTCCAAACCACACTGCATTTGATTCTTTTAAAAGTGTGTGAAGGAACCAAAATGACAGGTTAGTCTGGATCTGATATAGTTTTGGAGAGATTTATGTGATTTTTTTAAACTCTTTGATATTAAATCAAGTTTACCAGCCATAAATCCTGGAAGAAAACTAACAGAGCAAGAAAGGTGTCATATGTGGAACATACATTGATGCTTCATAATGTTCTAAGGTCATTTTTTTTCTGAGAGAAAACTTTCTTAAAAGCAAAAATAAAAATCCAGTATTGCTAGTGAATTATCCCAACATACTAAATCTAAATTCAGGGAACATGATGAAATAGACTAAAATGATTAAAAATAACCTAACATTTACCACTTTGATCTCAGTTGTTGAGAGACAAAATACATTTTCAAGGTAGAGCTGGCTGGCTTCAGGCGAAATGTGGTGGTGGGGATGGCTGGGTTTTGATGTTACCATTCTCTTCTTGACAGGAGTTTCTTCAACCCTTGTTCTTTCGATCTTTCAGCCAGTCAGTGCGTCCCCTCTCTCAAAAACCTCTCAAAGCAACTTCACCATTTCTTACGTCAGCGAGCAGATATTTCTCGCTGACTACTGTGCAAGGCATTGTGAAGGATGCAAATTGGAACCAGGCTCAGCCCATCCTTACAGAAGCTCCAACATCACCGGACAGAGTCTGCACCCTATTTGTGTGTGGCCCATGGACATATGAGGGCAAAGTCGGTGTCAGCAAAACACTTGCTTTTGGTAAAATGATCTGGGGCCATCAGAGCAGATGGCTTCCAAAGAAAAAGCACTTGGACTTTGATAAGCAAATACACCAGAAATCAATGGACAAATATATTGTCAGTATAAACACTCAATATTAAGCATGATCGTTCCAAGTGGAAAGACTAGAAGGGCAAAGCAAGAATCTCTGTAGAGGTTTTCAGGATTATAAAACTGGACACAGGAGGTAGGGAGATGAAAGGAGAGCACTTGAGCATTTGAATAAAGGTTTCATTCATGGCACATAGAGTCCCTTTGAAGGAACCGCTAAAGGTTTATTAAGAGAGAACTCGTACTATGAACATTACGGTTTCAGGAGATTAATCTCACAGCCCAGCAAGGTGGACTGAGGAAGACAAAGTTTTGAAGGAGAGCCACTTAGAAGGCTACTGAGACTGCCCCGCGGGAGGGCTAGTGTGATCAGAGAAGATGGTGGCAATGCCCAAGTCAAGGTGCCTGTGAGAAAGTCAGAAAGAAAACTTAACAGCACATAGCCCCGCTCAGGTCTTCTGTTCATTGCTTCTTGTCACTGTTTATCTGCCACCTTCCTCATCAACTGTAATTTGTTCATCAAAGGTCTTTAACATTTTCTGTGCACGTCACCAAGTGTCCCCATTTTCCTTGTCTCTGTCTTGCTAACCGGGTGTCGGGCCTCAATTTGTCCTCATTTTCACCGTCCCATCCAAGCCTTGGTCTGCACCTCACCTGCCCGCTCACCACATTCACTGCCCCGCTAAAACCCACAGACACATTTCCTCCAATAACTGCTTGTCCTTCCAATTCAGTGGAATTGTTCACTCATCTCACACACGCTTTCAAGCTACCTGCAAGCATGAGTTGTTGTGCATTTTATATTTACGAGTATATGTTATCTATGAATCAAAGAATAATAGAGATCGAAGGAATTTTAACAATTTTTTCCCACATAGAGACCTGTTTTGAGGATGAAGAAACTGGGACCCAGAGAGGTAGAGGGCCCGGCACAAAGTCATTCACTTTATAAGGTGATGGACATGTGGGAGATAGAGCAAGCAGGAGAGAAGAATGCTCTCTGCTTCTCTATACTGACCAGCATTGCACTTTTAAGCATCTCAATTTGATTATTTTTAATTGTAATAAAATGCACATGACATAAAATTTACCATCTTAATAATTTTCACTAAATTTGATTTCAAACCCTCTTGTTGTGGGTCTCTGCTGCAGTGCCTAAGACACTGAGCTTTGAAATGGGTTCCACTTCTTTCTATGGGGACCACCACTAGAGGGGGTTCAATAAATATTTTGCCAGAGTGAAAAAGTACACTGGTTATGGCATGATGGGAAGGAAAGGAAGAATCTGGAAAACAAATCTGAACTCTGGTGATTTCAAATTCTACGATAAACTCCTACCTCAGTAAACACGAATTGGGTTTTCAGTAAGACAAGTGCCATTAACTTAGGAAATACGTGTCTCGTTGGTCAGTTCCAGGACCCATTTTTACCCCTGTCCCTGCTTTTAAAAGGGGTAAGAACAGTCCCCACCACCTTTTCCCAACTCCTACATCCAAGGCTGAAAAACATTGCTCAGCTCATGTCCACTGTCATCACAATGAACTCTAACTGACGAACTGCAAAAGCATCCTGTCTTTCAAGAAAAGGAAGTATTACCTTTCCTTTAACCACTGTCTCTGCCTACAGTCCCGCTATGTGTCTAAGAGTTAAAAAGTGTTAATTTAAAATGTACTGTTTATTACTTGTAGGTTTCTATAAATTGTGGAATACTTGTTTTTTTTTCTTTTTTCTGAAACCCTGTAACTGATTTGCCAATTTCTTTCCCTATTGGTTTCTGGCTCCCAGTCATTAGAATGCCATTGGACAGAGAGCATCAGATGAGTATTTAAGGCAAGTCCTCCCCTATCGGTTAAGTTTAATTGTGGCCATCTATCTGTTCACTAGCTGAATAGTTTTAGTTATGAGTATTTTTTAAAAACTAAGTGTCTATGTTTACTAAATTGTAACATAACCTTTGCTTTCCTTCTTCAAATAAAGCCCCAAGATAAGTATTTTCTTGTTCTTGGTATCTTCTATTTTGGAAAAATGAGATTCAGAAGAAGTTGGTGTAATGAAGTCAAATAAAGTACAAAATTTCAAAACTCATGTTGAATGGTTAATTCATAGCTGCATAAAGACTAAAGTAAGCTTTGAACACTGATGCAGCTCAAGGAATATTATGCCAGTTGTGACAACTAGCAGGTTGGGTCCATTGTATTATTGTTACATATTTATCTGCTATGTGGCAAGATCTCATTAAACTACCTCTAGATTTCAGATATAGTCTGTGCTTTCAGCACAGAGAAGCTATAGTTTTGAAATGATCAATATTATTTAAAATTAATATGTTTAGGAAGAGGAGATATATACTGGCTTGATCCAAAGAACTTGCAATTTATATTTTTATTAAATATTTTAAGTGCTTTATAGTCATTATATTGCATTGGATTGGGTTACATTTTAGAGCCACCTCACTTCTTTTATCATGAAACATTTTTACCAACACCTGACATTTCTCATTAACTTCTGAAGTTTCTGCTTCCATTTCGAAGAAAGATGTCACACAGTCCTCTTGTTTATTCTGTTCAACCAACTTTAATAAGACTTTGATATTCTGTTTTCTCTTTTTTCTTCTCATTTTCATTTTCCTTTTTTCATATTTATTTACTTATTCATTTTTTGCAAAGCCTGCCTTTCATTGTTTTTAAGTAAACTTTATTTTCTGTATAGTATTAGATTTAGAGAAAACTTAAGAAAATAGTGCATAGTACACAGTGCCCATATATCTTCATTCTTTTCCCTTTATTCACATATCACATTAGTATGGTACATTTGTAAAAATTAAAGAACCAATATTGATACATTATAGTTAAATAAGGTCAATAGTTTATTCAGAATTTTTTTAGTTTTAACTTAATATCTTTTTCTGTTCCAGAATGCACCCTGGAAACCACAGTATATTGAGGTGTCCTGTCTACTTAGGCTATTCTGGGCTGTGTTAGTGAGTTCCTTCCAAAGGAATATGGAGTAACATTCCAATGGAGGAACTTGACAATGCTACCTCAGCCAGGAGGTCAAGGTCAACATCAACAGTGGTAAGTCACATTGACAATATGCACCTTGACAGGATTTAATACAGCTAACCTGTGAATACACAAATATTTACAAGTATTTCTAGAGCCAAACATGAGCTCTTACTGTTGCCTCCAAGTTGCCAATAACCACATGGATCATTGCTCTTCTGTAGCTCTCAATCCAATGGAGAGAAACCTGACTTTCCTCATTCAGTCCTTCATGTACTCAATAATTCAATTCCAGTGTGTATGTAGAGCAGAATCAGAATTTCTTTTTAGCATTAAGTAATATTCCATTATATGGATATACTACAGATTATTTATTCATCTACTACTGAAGGCAACTTGGTTGCTTCCAATTTTTTTTTAAGATTTTTTTATTGGAGAATTGGGGATGGGAACAGCGCTGGGGAATTGGGGGAAGTGGAACAGACAAGTTGCTGTCCTTTTGTTCTTCAGTCTAGTTGTGGAGGACGTTGCTTCACTTGCCCAAGTTGGCACCATCATTGCGCTCTTCCCGGGCGATGCAGATCAGTCGCCGGCTTCTGGACGGCCACTCACGGCGGCTGCTGGCCACTCACGCTGGCTGCTGGCCACTCATGTTGGCTGCTGGCTACACACTGTTGCCCATGGCAACCCACTGCAGCAGGGGCTGCAGCTTACGCTGTCACCAGCAACTCACAGCAGCCCAGCTCCAGGTTGAGCTGTTGTTCAGCATTTTAGCTGTAGAGGGCAGTGTCACTGGCCCTCATATGTGGGATCCGAACCAGGGCCCTCTGGTGTCCCAAGCCAGTTCTTAACCAACGCGCCACTCGGCCTGCTCTGCTTCCATTTTTTTACTATTAAGGATAAAGCTGCTATAAAAATTTAAAGGCAGGTTTTTGTGCAAATATAAGTTTTCTAATTAGTTGGGTAAATACCTAGAAACAAAATTGCTGGATCATATGGCAAAACTGTTTAGCTTCTTACAAAGAGGTTGTGCCATTTTGCATTCCCACCAGCAATGAATGAGAGTTCCTATTATTCCACATCCTTACCAGCCTCTGATGTTGTCAGTGTTTTGAATTTTAACCATTATAATAGGTGTGTAGTGTTATCTCATTGTTTGAATTTGCAATTCCCTGATGATATATGGTTTTGAACATGGTTTATATGATTATTTTCCATCTGTATATCTTCTTGAGTGAAGTGTCTGGTTAGATATTTTGCCCATTTTAAAAACTGGGTTATTTATGTTCTTACTGTTAAGTTTTACGAGTTCTTTGTATATTTGGGATACGGGTCCTTTATCAGATACATATATGTTTTGCAAAGTCTTTCTCCCAGGCCAGACAGTGACTTGTCTTTTTATGCCCTTAGCAGGGTCTTTAATGGATCAGATTTGAGTTTTAATAAATGTTGGCATCATTTTTTTCCCTATTCTGATTATGCTTTTGGTGCTGCATATAAAAACTCACCACCATTCCCAAGGTCACCTAGATTTCCTCTTATGTTTTCTTCTAGAAGTTTTATAGCTTTGAAATTTACATGCAGGTCTATGATCCATTCTGAGTTTAATTTTGTGAAAGTTGTAAGTTCTATGTTGAGTCATTTTCTTAAATATTAATGTACAATAGTACTAGCACTATTTCTTGAAAATACTACCTTTTCTCTTTTGAATTGCTTTGCTCTGTTAAAGATCAGTTGATTACATCCATGTGGGTCTATTTCTTATCTCCCCATTTGGTGCCATTGATCTATTTTTCTGTTCTTTCAACAATACCACACTGTCTTGATTACATAATTTTATAGTAATATTTAAAGTTGATAGTGCCAGTCATCCAACTTCGTCCTTCTTCAGTATTGTGCTGGCTATTCTGAGTATTTTGCCATTAATTATAAACTTTATATTCAGTTTGTTGATGTCCATGAAGTAACTCACTAATACTGATTAGGATTATGTTGAAACTGTAGATCAAGTTAGGAAGAGTTGAACCA
Organism: Hipposideros armiger; assembly: GCF_001890085.2. Taxonomy (NCBI): domain Eukaryota; kingdom Metazoa; phylum Chordata; class Mammalia; order Chiroptera; family Hipposideridae; genus Hipposideros; species Hipposideros armiger. The sequence continues at coordinate 297,149 of NW_017732215.1, forward strand.
AAAGGGGAAAAATTCATGTTAATGAACTAAAAAATTACAGTATATTTTTAGTTAGAAAATGCAAATGAAAACCACTAAGATAAGATTTCCTTAGTGGTTTTATTAATGAAATAAAATGTTTTAAAAAGTGTTTAACTGTATTCACATTTATCAGATGATAAATTGAATAACAATAAACTTAAAAGATTCTATATAGTTAATCTCTATAACACTGATAATTTTTAAGAATTCTATTTTTTACTTTATTTGTCATCTAATGTTAACAGTTAGCTTAACATCTCTATGTGACCTGAAATAGTACCTGAAAAAACTATTGTTTCTTTACCTGTTGGCAGAGATTTAAAAAGTAACATAATTTTACTTATAGTTTTATCATGGAAGTGTATACATAATTTAAAACATTGCTTCTGTACCTACCGCTTCCCTCAACTCCTAAAAATAATATAAAACAAATCTTCCAACATCAGCAACTAAATTTTATTTCTGCTAATGGATAAATTGAGTGTTGCTTATATGGACCTGAAAAAGGAAATTTTCTTAATTGAGTTTTTCTCCAAATATTTAGCCCTTTATTTGTAGTATTTTTTCAGAAGAAATTAAAATCAAAGAATATCTAGACTTTAATTCTGTTTTATGAAAAATTGTACTTGTAATCAAAATTTTGAAAAAGTTAGGAAGAGCTGACATCTTAACAATATTGAGTATTCATATCTATGGACAAGGAATTTTTCTCCATTTATTTAGATTTCCTTTGATTTCTTCTATCAGAATTTTGTAATATCATTTATATAAACCTTGTTCTTATATTGGTAAATTTATATGTAAGAGTTTTTAGGGGAAGTGTTAATGTAAATGGTGTTAATTTCAAATTCCACATGTTTAGTGCTAGTATACAGTGAAACAATTTATGTTCAATCTTGTATCCTGCAACTTTACTACACTGGCACACTTCATTGCACTTCACAGATATTGAAGAGGGTTTGTCCTTTTTTTTTTTTTAAAGATTTTTTTATTGGGGAATTAGGGGGATAGGAACAGTGCTGGGGAATTGGGGGAAGGGGAACAGACAAGTTGCTGTCGTTTTGTTCTTCAATCTGGTTGTGGAAGATGTTGCTTCACTGGCCCAAGTTGGCACCATCATCGCGCTCTTCTCTGGTGAGGCAGATCAGTCACCGGCTTCTGGACGGCCGCTCACTGCGGCTGCTGGCCGCTCACGCTGGCTGCTGGCTACATACGGTAGCCCATGGCAACCCACTGCCACAGGGGCTGCAGCCTACGCCGGCGGACTCCCGGCAGCCCAGCTCCAGGTTGAGCTGTTGTTCAGCATCTTAGCTGTAGAGGGCAGTGTCACTGGCCCTCATATGTGGGATCCGAACCGGGGCCCTCTGGCATCCCAAGCGAGTTCTTAACCATCGCGCCACTCGGCCGGCCCGGGTTTGTCCTTTTTTTTATGTGTATCTTTTCTATTTTTAAGTTAAGTTTATTGGGGTTACATTGGTTAATGACATTATATAAATTTCAGATGAACAACTTTATAACACAACATCTGTGTATTGTATGGTGTGCTCACCACCCAGTCTTGTGTCCTTCTGTCACCATGTATCTGACCCCCTTTGCCCTCTTCATCCTCCCCCCCTGCCATTCCCCTCTGGTAACCACCATTCTGTTGTCTGTGTTATGAGTTTTGTTTGTTCATTTATTGCTTTTAGTTTTATATCCCACATATGAGTGAAATCATACTGTTCTTGTCCTTTTCCATGTAACGTATTTCACTTAGCATATTGCTTTATTTACAAATTGTGTGTAGCTACCTTGCATCAAGCATGTCTATTGGCATCATTTTTCCAACAGCATTGGCTTACTCCTGATCTGTGTGTCACATTTTGGTAATTCTCAAACTTTTTCATTGTTACTATTTTTGTTATGGTGATATGTGATCAGTGATCTTCGATGTTAGTTACCATGATGGCCATTTTGGGGTGTCATAAACTACACCCATACAAGAAGGTAAATTTAATAAATGTTGGGTGTATTCTGACTGCTCCACTGACTGGCCATTCCCCCATCCCTCCCTCTCCTCAGGCCTCCCTAGTCTCTGGGACACAACAATGTTGAAATTCGGCCAGTTAATAACCCTGCAATGGCCTATAAGTGTTCGAGTAAAAGGAAGAGCTACATGTCTCTCACTTTAAATCAGAAGCTAGGAATGATTAAGCTCAGTGAGGAGGGCATGCTGAAGCCAAGATAGGCTGAAAGCTCGGCCTCTTGTACCTAACAGCCAAGTAGAGAGTGCAAAGGGAGAGTTCTTGAAGGAAATTAAAGGTGTTACTCTAGTGAATACATGAATTATAGGAAAGAGAAACAGCCTATTGCTGACACAGAGAAAGTTTTGGTGGTCTGGATAGAAGATCAAACCAGCCACAGCATTCCCTTAAGCCAAAGCCTAATCCAGAGCAAAGCCCTAACTCACTCCAATCCTGTGAATGCTGAGAGAGGTGAGGAGGCTGCAGAAGAAAAGTGAAGCTGGCAGAGGTTGGTTCATGAGGTTTAATTAGAGAAGATGTCTCCATAACATAAAAGTGAAGGTGAGGCAGCAAAGTGCTGAGGTAGAAGCTGCCACAAGTTATACAGAAGGTCTAATAAGATAATTAATGAGCGTGGATACATTAAACAACAGATTTTCAGTGTAGATGAAACAGCCTCATGTTGGAAGAAGATGCCATCTAGACTTTCATAGCAGGAGAGGAGGAGTCCATGTCTGGCTTCAAAGCTTCAAAGGACATGCTGACTCTCCTGTTTAGGAGCTCATGCAGCTGGTGACTTTTAAACTGAAGCCAATGCTCACTAACTGTTCTGAAAATCCTACAGCCCACAAGAATTATGCTAAACCTACCTTGCCTATGCTCTGTACTTGGAACAACAAAGCCTGGATAACAGATCTGTCTACAACATTGTTTGCTGTGTATTTTAAGCCCACTGTTGAGACCTACTGCTCAGAAAAAAATATTCCTTTTAAAATATTACTGCTCACTGACAATACACCTGGTCACTCAAGAGCTTTGATTGAGATGGACTAGATTAATGTTTTTTCATGCCTGTGAACACAGCAATATTCTGCAGCCATACATTTCGTAAGGCTATAGCTGCCATAGACAGTGATTCCTCTGATGGATCTGGGCAAAGTGAATTGAGAACTTTCTGGAAATAGTTCACCATTATGGATGCCACTAAAAATGTTCTTGACTCATGGGAAGAGGTCAAACTATCTAATTAACAGGAGTTTGGAAGAAGCTGATTCCAACCTTCATGGATGACTTTGAGGATTCACAACTTCAGTGGAGTAAGTAACTGCAGATGTGATGGAAATAGCAGGAGAACTAGAACTAGAAGTGGAGCCTGAAGGTGACTGAACTGCTGCAATCTCATGACAAAAGTTGAATGATCTTCTGTTCAAGTTGCTTCTTCTGGAAGAGCAAAGAAAGTAGTTTCTTGAGGTTGAATCGATTCCTGGTGAAGATGCTATGGAGATGGTTGAAATGACAGCAAAGGATTGAGAATATTACATCAATTTAGTTGATAAAATGGTGTCAGGGCTTGAGAGGATTGGCTCCAATTTTGAAAGAAGTTCTGTGGGTAAAATCCTATCAAACAATATCGAATGCTACAGAGAAATCGTTCATGAAAGGAAGAGTCAGTCAAAGCATCAAACTTCACTTTTGTCTTATTTTAAGAAATTGCCACAGCCCACCTCCCCCCCACCCCCAGCCTTCAGCAACCACCACCCCAGTCAGTCAGCATCCATCAATATCAAAGCCAGACCCTCCACCAGCAAAAAGATTACTACTCCCTGAAGGCTCAGATGATGGTTGACATATTAATTTCAGACAAAGCAAATTTTAGAACAAGAAAAAATTATCAGAGAAAAAGAGAGACATTACACAGTGATAAAAAGATCAATTCTCCAAGAAGACAACACTGTAATGTGCATGCATCTAACAAGAAAAATCAAAATATGTGAGGCAAAATCTGATAGAATGGAAAAGAAAAATAGACAAATCCACAATTATATCTGGAGAATACAATACTCTTTCTTTAACTAATATATCAAACAGGCAGAAAATCAGCAAGATACAGTTGACCTGAGTAGCATTATAATGAACTTGATCTAATTGACATTTACAGAATTCTCCACCCAACAACAGCACAACACACATTCTTCTCAAACGCACATGGAACACGCACCAAGATAGATCCTATTCTAGGTCATAAGCATGCCTTAACTAATGTTTTTCTGACAATTTTTTCTTGTTCTCAAGTCTGCTTTGTCTGAAATGAACATGACTATGCCAATATTTTTTTATTAGTATTAGTATGATACACACATATTTTTCCACATCTGTACTTTTCACCTGTGTCTTTACATTTGGAAAGAGTTTCTTATAAACAACTCAATAGAAATTAATACAAAAATCAACAATAAAATATCAAAATGTATTTACATAAAGACTGAAACAGTGCAGTGCAGAGTCATATTGGAGCTTAAAACAAAAGGGAGAATCTTAATTGCTGACATTTTTGGACCTTAAGTTTTGAGCCTGAGGAAAGTGTCTTACCCTTGTCCCAGGCCTGATGCAGAATGTTCAGTCACTGACACTGCAAAAAAATACATTTAAATGTGCATTTTACAGATGGGAAAATTGAGTTATGCCCAGGTCAGCTTCCTTCAACACATACTTTAATATGATTATCATTAGAAAATCAATGTAACTAAGTGAAATATTTTGTTGATTTTTTAAAATTAAAAAGCAATAATATAAAGATTTTGTAGGGTGTCAGATGGGCACTTGTCTCATTAGGGAGACTACTTCATGGATGGTGTAGATGCCTGACCCCTGCACTGTACACCTGAAGCTGAAGCTGAATAATACTGAATGTCAACTGTAATTACATGTAATATATATAGTCATGGGATATGGGGATATGGAGTACAGCATATGGAATAAAGTCAATGGAACTGAAACAGCTATACACAATGTCAGAGGGGTAGTAGATTGGGAGAGGGGGGTTATCACTTTGTGAGCGGGATAAATGTGTAACTATTACATTGTTTTGTACACGTGAAACTAACAAAAATAAAGCTTTATTTCACTCAGTAGGTAATTGTGATTTGAAAATAATATTGATATGATATTAAATTTCTATGAATTTGTCTCTCTCTCTCTGCACACACACAGATACACACATTCACAAATGTCTCAACTGTAGTCAGGGATTTAGAAAAAGATACCTCCATCTAAAGGGGTTTTCATTGCTTGAGTTTCCTTTAAAGCCTCTGGTCCCCATGTGTTGTACTTCCTTTCCCTCAGATCCTGTCCATACCTGTGCTCTTAGGTTCTTCCAACCTTAAAACATATGCTGACTTTTTTGGGGGGTGTTTTCTAAATACATCTGATAATTTTTTATTATTAATTTTAGGTGTACAAAACAATGCAATAGTTATACTTTTCACCCCTCACAAAGTGACAACCCCCCTCCCCCCAAAATATGCTGATTTTTAATCTAGAACACTTTAGTTATTTCTTTGACTACTCTCTCTCCATAACTAAAGAGGCTTGATAATTTATATTCAAATACAGTTCTTTTATACAAGAAAAGCTATTTTTAAGTATCTTCCATATATGTGAAAATATATATATGCCAAAAAATTTATACACATGACTTGTAATTATCTTTTGTTATCAGTGTATATTGAGTATTACAATTTCAATAATTTTTCCTTTCTTAAAATGTGTATACATTTTTTGGCACCCTCTGTGTTCTTTATGTTGTATGCATAGGGTAAATGATATGTTAAATTAAAATTATATATAATATATATTAATATAATATAATATATATATATAACAAATACATAATGCTATAGTATACATAACAAAAATATATATATTATACCAGTGGGTATCTTTATTATCACTGGCACTTGCCATTTTTTTGTTGATCCCATTACAGACGATGCATTTGAACGTGGGAGCTACCATTCAGTGTGTGGTGGCAGTAAGACCTGAACAACTAACTGTTCTTCAGAGTAGCTGGTGGGTCATAAACAAGCTGAGCACATCTGACCGAGCACTGAGCTCGCCAAACAGCTTTGTGAAGCCCAGGTGTTGAGAAATAAGATGACTACAAAGAATGGTCTCTTCTAAGTGTGCCCAGATAATAATCAGGACAACTAGGACTTAATACTTTCAAAACTTTAATCTCCAAAAATTTTTGACAATAATAAAAGGGGCCATAATTATCTGCATTTTATAAGGAAATGGGGTACACAGAGTACTTTCAAAATCACACATTCAGTGACAGGTAATATAATCTACTTAAAAATATATGTGAGCTTAAATTATGGTTTTACAAATCAGATTAAGTCTGCATCTGAAACCAGGAAAAAAAAAAACGCTGCTTTCAGTAATCAGACCTATTGATTTCACTCTCTGTATCAAACATTCTCCTGTCTCTGTCATGTTTTCTTGCTGTTCTGTAAATATCATGGTTTTCTATTTCCAAGAAATGTTTACTTCGAGTCCAATTTTACCATTATCAAAAATAATAAAAATGGACTTTAGTCCTGGGTGTATGTCATGTTATTTAGACACACTAACTGTAGCACATGTAAATAAGAAATTATCATCACCATGTATAAAGGCAGGAAGCAGGCACATTAATTTCAAATATTAAATTCCATATTTATTTGTCGGTTTGTTCGGTTGCTTTAGCCAAAAGTCTTTATGAAGCATGTCGTTCTCAGAACCACCTTCACAAGCTCCCACACGACTTCACGACAAAGTATGAGAGACAAGGAGGGAAGCAGACAGAGGTAGTGGTGAAGCCTCAAATAAAACACATAAACACAGGAGGAGTCCAGTCCAGAGCGAGGCATTTTCACTTCATAAATTACTATCTTGATGTACATTCAATACCAGCAAATTAATACACAAGTAATGCAAAGAATTTTCGTGGGTGGAAAGGCTGAAAGAGGAGACCAGCAGCAGTGTCGGTAGCTCTGGAGAGTTTGATAAAGGTCCCAGACTTCAAGCAGACACTTAAGTACATTCTTCACATAACTTGGAGTGCCCGTTGTTACATCTCACAGAAATGGTATATTCATTGTGCTGTTTTTATTTCTAAGTGGAATTTTGAAAGATCTTTCTAAGTAAAATGTTGGCAAAGAAACAATTCCATCAATAAATGTCCCTGTCATTTTGTCTTTTATGTGATTGGTTGCAGATGTTCCTCTAAAAACTGCTTCAGAGTCACTGTTTGTCCACCTACCGTCAGATCATACTCAGCCATCAACTGGGAGAGATTGTGCACAAACCACTTGGCTATTGTGAGGTAGCCTCTAACTTGCGTTTCCTTATTTCAGCTTACTGGTGCTTATTTTGTAAAAGAAATTCCCATCATTTTAGATTAAAACAAAGGTAATAATGAGATAACTTTATTAAACATGAAATTGCACTTGAACACATTTTTATAGAAATATAAGAAATATCAAAGTAAACTGATCTTGAGATGAAGTTTAATTCAAAATAGATTTGTAAGGGGAAAGCATGACTATTACTTAATTATATCTTTAACAGAAACACAAAAATGAAGACTGTAGCAATTGAATGTTTTCTCAAGTGAAAGGAAGTCTAAGACTAGTTTTTTAAAACATTCATAGTAGGTGTCCCCAAAAGTTCTCTGAAGGCTATTGGATTACTTTTATTCTATTTGAAAGCACAACATTTTGATGTTCTTTACAAGATATGACAAACAAGGGCTTTATTTTTGTTGCTATTATTGTATAGTTAAAAGTTACTTAACTGTGAGTAATATTTGCACAGTCATATTAATGTATACTCTGATTATTGTCTTACCAAGGGGGTAATATAAGTATATTGGGGAATAGGAGGGGGGATAATTTATGTGATTTTATGGGTAGAGAGGATATTTTACAAGTTAAAAATCTAGAAATGTAAAAAAGTAGAAATGTTAATTAACCAAAACTATTCTTTCTTGCCATAATATTATCACTCCATTGAGAACAACAAAAATGAAAGAATGTGTCCTGCAACCCCACTTCCCAACAAATTCGACCTTTGTGCCCCTGCCCACACTTGTAAAGACCTTTAATATCGTGATCAAGACTGAAAGTATCTCATCAGACTTTTGATTTGAATCCTGGTTGTACCTCTTATTATGTGATTTTGAACCACTTAATTGACCTATTTAGTGAACACATACATCACTACATTATTTAAAGATTAACTAAGGTAATAAAGGTAAAACACTTCCCTTGGTACCTCACACATACTCAGGCTCAATAGATGCTGGCTTTTCTCTTGTCCATAGTTGAAATCACAGATGGTATATTTTTGCATGTCTCCATATAAACTCAATTTATAAGCCACCTGACATGTCCAACACTGTAACACCCCATCACATCCCTCCCATGTCCTACTCACTCATGTCATTTCTCAGAAATGCCCTTTGTAAATTAGATTGTCCCTTTTTTGCTTTTACCCTCTAGAGCAGTGGTTCTCAACCTTCCTAATGCCATGACCGCTTAATACAGTTCCTCATGTTGTGGTGACCCCCAACCATAAAATTATTTTCATTGCTACTCTATAACTGTAATTGTGCTACTGTTATGAATCGTAATGTAAATATCTTTTTGTTTTCTGATGGTCTTAGGTGATCCCTGTGAAAGGGTTGTTTGACCCCCAAAGGGGTCACGACCCACAGGTTGAGAACCACTGCTCTAGAGCATCCTGCTTATTCTCTTAACAGCACTTGTAAAACACAAAATAACTATTTATGTGTGTGACGATTTGTTCAATACCTACTTGTGTCAGATAATAGATTTAAAATTCATTGGGGCAGGGATTATTTCTATCTCATCATTGCTACACCTTAGCCTTGAATACAGTGTTTGACTCATAAAAAGTGTTCGTGAAACAATCAGTTCAAAGATTGATTTGTATTATGACTGCATAGCTTTTTATCAGGTTACTGAGCTCTTTCTTCCTTAACTGTTTCCCTGATATTCAAATGCTTCCAGTTTTTAGCTACTTCCCCTTGCTTGCAGTTGTAATAATTATTTGGGAACAGGGATTATGTACATTTAATAAACACACCCAACCAAAATGTGCGTACTTCCGCCTAAATTCTCAGCTCATGTTTTTATACTATGATATTCCTATAATCACCTACTTGAATAGATAGTCAACACATGTTTGAAAGTACAAGTAAACAAGGCCAAGGCTGTCAATCACGGAGTTAGGAGAGTTCCTGAAGTTTAGTTCTTCTTTATGTCATGGTTTTTCTTAATCCAGCTCCTAATGGCCAAATAATTTACATGATTGAAGCCTCATCTCTTGAGAAGAAAACAGTACAACATGGAGCACTCTTGCCTTTGTTTTTTTATATCTATTGATAATTCTAAGTGCCCACTTACCTCCTTCTTAAATTTGATTTATTACCTCCTTATTGAAAAATGACTTAGTAGGGATATTTCAAAACTCTTCTTCTGTAAGTCACTTTTTAGAGAAGCCATCCTTCATTGTCTGAGCCTGACGCAGGTGCTGTGGCTCAAGCCTCATGACCACCATCATCATAATTATCATTGTTACTACCACCATCGTATAAAACATGCTGAGCGCTTCTGTGCATGGCATTATGTAAACACGTTACACAAATTATCTTATCCTCCAAAAGCAAACAGACTTCCAATGACTTCCTTTCCACCAAAACCAAGCCCCTAAAAGAGGTACATAAGGCCAAACAAGTTACTTGGCTTTGACCCACATTCAGTTTTATTTATCCAGTAGATAACGGTGTCCTCCTATTAACAGATGTGGAGGCTGAGCCTTAAGACATAGAAATAATTAGTCCAAACTCACCAAGTAAAGAATGATGGTCTTTTTGTCTCCAGTGCACTCCCAGCCTCTTCTCTACCTCTATTATGAGGCCCACTGTCTGGTTCACTCCCGCCACTCAGCTGAGCTCTGTCTTAGTCACAGAGGCCGATTTAGCGCCAATCACAGGGATAGCAGGTGAAAGCCACTCAGTGATACTTTTGTTTACAAATGAGTAGAATTTATTTCCACTGACCACAGCTTCTCACCAACACAAACTTCAGGTTCCCATCCTGTCAGCCATCCCCCTCCTCCCTTTCCAGGTTCATTTCTACTGCTTCTTAGACCTCCCAACCCAACCTATTGGCCTTGGGGTCCTGATGTCTCACTCTGCTCTCCTGTCATACTAGGGCTAGGACTTATCACCTTATTTCCCCTTCAATGCTGTCCAGACTTGACTCAGCCAAGTCTCAGGAGTATACTGCCACCTCTTTGCAAGAACAGGTCTGCAGGCCACACTCAGCACAGAGTTGCGAATGTATGAAACTTTTGTGTGAGACAAACCAGAAATACTGATTAAGATTTCCTTAAATCCCACTTCAGTCATTTCTCTTCCATTTTGTGGAAGCATAGAAATTACTGGGGTTTTTTTAGTACTGGATTAAAAATTTTTTTTTCAATCATTGCTTTTTTACAGAACTGTGTATCTAGATGTTGGCTATTAATTAGCTTTGAAGTACAAGTGTTCATATACATATATTATACACTCACATGTGACTATTTATATAAATGGTATAATACATCATAATTGTGATATTATATAACTACATATATGATAACATAAGATACAATATATATAGAACTCTATGTAAAGGTGTATATGCATATTCACACATGTATATTAACTTATATGTATAAAATATGCACATACACGTACCAATGTGTGTTTGTATCCCGTTGCATAGTAAGATATATGTGCAACCTACCTCTTCTCTCCTGCAAGGCACATTCCCTCACTTTGTCTATTCATACATGCTGCATTGCTGATGCAATACATCTGCCATGAAACAAGTGTGTCTAGGATGTGCTTAATGACCATCGTTTTTTTTTACTACTGTTTCAGAGTCACATAAGGAAATGATGGAAAGTTCTGGAGTTTATCAAAATCATATATTGAGCTCATAAATGAAACTTGGATGTGAACTTATACACATGGACCTTTTGTTGGGCTGTCACATTGTAGAAAGTTGTCTTTCTTTCCTTGAGTGGTGATAAAGCAAGTGTCATTGCAGGGTCCCTTTTCTCAGAAATTGATCATAAGCAAGGATACATATTTTCAAGGTGGTTCTTTGTTGTAACAAGTTAGGTATTGAGAAAACTCAACATTATCGTTTTCCATTTTTAATGCATTTGAAAGCTTTAATGTGATTGTACAAAGCTATAAATTCCTCAGTTGATCTTTTTAAAATCTCTCTGATATGTGACCAGGAGTTAGAAATATATAAAAGTTAAATTTTATGCTTTTTTCCGTATTACCTAGCCTGCTAGTCTATTATAAATTAATCGGTTGGCCAGACAAAGGAGAATCGCTAAAAAAAGTGCTTATTGCAGTCAAAGGATGACTCTTTTTTGCATGAATTTACCACCTTTAATGGGACGTAGGCTGACTGACAAAACTAGAGTTTTCAAAAATGGTAGGACTGAGTGGGAAAAGGACATCTCACTTCTCCCTGCTTTGCTTCCCCCTAAATTCAGTATAAAACTATGTGATTTACAATCTGTATTTGGGTGCCCTGTATTACCAGAAATATTTATTTTGTGACTCAAGCATATTGCCTTCTTGTTGTTTCCTCATTGCAAACTCGAACTCAATCTTCATGGCTTTTTATCCTAGATGAAGACAGAACATGCTTTGATCAAAAATGCACCATTTTTCATATAAGAAAGGATGGACACTCTGGTTTCAACAGAATTGGTTTTACTCTGACTGCCTTTCACTGTGGTTAGATTTTGGCTGGCCAGAAAATTGATAACAAGAGTTTCCGATATTTTGCTTTGGTTCTCGAAAGGTGGAAGGAGTCAGGTCTTACAGTTTGGAAGATTTCTGTCACCACTTCAGCTCCTTCTCTGACTAGTGTGAGATCTTGGGGAACTACTTGTCAGTGACATGGTAGTAGTCACACTTACTGCAGGGTTCCTGCTGGTGTCTCGAGGTTTAAAAGAAATAAGATCTTTGTGTCACATCGCAAACAGAGGACTAACGATCACTGGGGCATGGTACCATCAAGTACTATAGTACCTTTGGTTTCTTAACTAAGTTTGGATCATTATTTTGATATCATTCAGGACTCCTTGAAGAAGGAGTTGATTTCAGGATGCAGCAGAGAAAATACAAGATGAGCCTGGAACATCTCATGTTCCAGTGAGAACAGGCTCAGAGAAAATAAGGGCTTCTTAAAAGGCACAGAAGCCAAGGTGAGAGAGCCCCCATGGCCAAAGCTGGGACAATTTGAGCAGCAAAGTAAATAGAGTACCGAGTGACAGCCCATAGCATAAAATAAATGCCCACAAGCCTAACATGCTCGCATGAGTAAATAATTGAATAAATTAATAAATAAATTCTTGGGCCGGCAGAGTGGCGCGATGGTTAAGAACTGGCTTGGGACGCCAGAGGGCCCTGGTTCGGATCCCACATATGAGGGCCAGTGACACTGCCCTCCACAGCTAAG
>NW_017732215.1:309965-332562 GCF_001890085.2 Hipposideros armiger
GACTGATCTGCCTCGCCAGGGAAGAGCACAATGATGGTGCCAACTTGGGCCAGTGAAGCAACGTCCTCCACAACTAGACCGAAGAACAAAACGACAGCAACTTGTCTGTTCCCCTTCCCCCAATTCCCCAGAGCTGTTCCCATCCCCCAATTCCCCAATAAAAATCTTTAAAAAAATAAATAAATAAATAAATAAATTCTTCTCTACAGAATTTCAGTTGATGAATGAAGAAGGAATGTGGAAAATACAAAATCAACATTAGGATATTACAGTCATAACTGCCATAGGCAAGATTCACCAAAGGATATGAGTGAAAGTTTGAGGAGGGATAAATGGTTTCATAGTCTCAAGGTATCACTCCTGGTATTTGTTAATTACAAAGGAGAAATAGCACCTTGATAATGGAAAAAGCTTCAGACATCACCTTAACTAAGCAATGAAGATTAACATCACAAGTTGGCCAAATGGCTCAGTCGGTTAAGAGTTAACATTAAGAGCGTGAGCTCTGAGCAACAGGGCAGCCGTTTTGATTCCCACATGGGTCAGTGACACTGTACCCAAGCTGAGCTGCCTCTGAGCTGCCAACAGGTGGCAGGATGGCTCAGCTGGTGAGAGCAAGTGCTCCTAACAACAAGACTACCTGTTTGATGGTGGGCTATGCTCGCCCGCAACCAAGACTGAGCTCAGCACCTTGAACTGAGCTGCTGCCTGGATGGCTCAGTGGGTAGAGCATGCACTCTTAACAACAAGGCTGCTGGTTCTACTCCTATGTGGGATGGTGGCTATGCCCACTCTCAACTAAGATTGTAACACAGCACCTTGAGCTTAGAGGTCACGAGCTGCCAACAGGCAGCCAGGTGGAGACTGTCACCCTCCACAACTAAGATTGAAGAACAACTTGGCTGGTTCCCCTCCGCAATTCCCCAACACTGCTCCCCTCCCCCAATTCCCCAATTAAAAAAAAAGATTAACATCACTGGTAATAAAATATATCAGCTTCATATACCCTCGATATATTGCACTAAGAAAGGCCCTGCACTTCTCTGATCTTCTTGGGGGAAAAAAGTCTAACTTCTACCTAATAATGAAAAAATATAAAGAAACATGAATGGACAGTCTATTAAGAAACTGACCAGTGCACCTTCAGTAGACAAGGGAAGATGAAGGAGATGAAGGAGACTGACACCTTAAATTCACTGTGAGTTCCTGCATTGGATTATGAACAGAAATGTGAATTTTAGTGCAAAAATAGGGAGAATCCAATGAAGTCTGTACTTTAGTTAATAATATGGTCCCAATGTTAATTTCTTAGTTTTGATAATAGTACTATGGTTATATAAACTATTAACATTACAAGAGGCTGGGTAAAGAGTTCATGCAACTTTTCTGTAAGTCTAAATTTATTTTAAAATGAAAAAGTTTTAAAATATCTGTTAGGACCAAGTTATTTTCCTTGGGAGTGTATCTAGCAATGTCAATGAAAATGGTTTATTTCTAATTATATTACCTCTGATGCTGTAAACATTTGAGGTCAATTCTCTGAGTTCATCCTTGAGCACATGCCCTTTTCAAAGCTAAATGCCACTGTTTATCACCAGCAGTATGATTACTTCTATTTTTGGTTGGGTAGCTTGAAGTCAAGGTCACAGGATGACTTGGTAAGACAGAAACCCATATGATATCATGGGTTAGCAACTGAACTCAGAGATGATATCCAGGAGTCATCTGCATGTCTCTGTGCACAAGCTCCCCAGAGAGTAGGGTTTCCCAATGGAAGAACCACCAGGCTTATCATTCTATTCAGACTCTCACCTCAGGAACTTTAATCTGTTTTAAGAATGAAAAAACACTTAATTTACCTTCAGAATAAGTGGAGTATAAGAAGCATTGTGGATCAGAGTCCCTAAGATGAAGATGTTGAACTGGTGAAAAATAACTCTCCAAGTAATCCACAAAAGAAATGGTTTATTCAGGAAAAGAAAAAGAAGCAAGACCACCACCGCAGTGTGGAAAGCACACCTCCTACATGGAGCTCCTACTGGCAGCCCACATGGAGGCAGAAAAGACCCAGGTTTCAAGATGGCTAATCCCAGGGGCCGGCCGAGTGGCTCAGTTGGTTAAGAACTCGCTCAAGAGTTTGAGCTCTGAGCAACAGCAGTTCGAGTCCAGCCCGAGCTGAGCAGCCACTGAGCTGCCAACAGGTAGCAGGATGGCTCAGCTAAAAAAATAAAAATAAAAAAAGATGGCTAATCCCTTTATTATGATCCCATCCCTAGAATTACCATAAGGATGAATGGGAAATCAGGATTATAGAGTAAACAAGGGGCCCAGCCCCACCCATAGTCCTCCCAACTCTATGTTTAAGCATCTTAAGATGCCAGTTCACTTTATCAAAGATAATTCTTGTAATTGTCAGAAGCGTAATGGAACTGTCAACAGAACACGAAATAAGACATGAACATTGATAAATCACAGGTCCATTTAGTGCAAAATGATGCTAAAAGTAATATTTTTATCAAAATTAAACACTTTAAAACTTTTCTATTTAAATGATTCTACCATCTTGTTCCATAGTCATGAAACTTTTGCATTTCAATACTATGAAAACTTTTTTAAAAGAAACTTTGAGACTTTGCTAGGTACATCAAAAATGGTTACTTTATAGTTCATTATAATTTAATTAAAATAGCACTGCTTTTTAAAAATGATACTGTTTTTGCATTTTATTATATAAAAATGCATAGGATTTCCAGTCAAAGTCAAAAAGAGGCACTGACACGCTAATTTCCACGATGACAGTTCCAATTGCTGCTCATGGCCATATCTGTCTCAATCTGACTTCTCAGGAACAGCGTTGTTTAATCTGAGGGGCATTTTGATGACACTGCACAGAGCTCCACTTCCTGCCACTTTCTGCTGTAGACCCATAAACAGAACAACCAATACTGAGACTGGTGTTTCACATAGGATGTCTTATTAAGGAATTTAAGGTAATTTTCTTATTTTTAAATAATGACATCTAAGGGCAAGTTTTTATGTAGAATATAAAGTTTGGAGATCTATGTCCAAGGCTCACAGAGTTAGTAACTGTGGAGCTGGGATTCAATGCCATGTCTGCTTGCTCCAAAGCCAGGTCTTAAATACCTAGGCCACAGTGAGGTGGTGACGACATGTAAATCAGCAGGGGACGTGTTCTGATACACTAAAGCCCCATTCCTCACATACATCAGGAATCGTGTTAGCCCAGAGAGGGTCTCTTCTGGGGCAAGTCATGGCAAAGACCTGGGGGAAATGAAGACAGAGGAGGCAAACACCCACAGGTAGCAGTGTCTAGGCTCCTAAGAGGGCATGGCACCTCAGAGACCTGCCACGAGCAGACTGGGAAGTGGGTGCTGAGCAGTTACACAGCTGTCTGAAGGGCCATTTGGGGCACAAGCATGAGAGACAAGAAAATGAACTGAGATTGGATGTAAGAAACTACCCGAAGGCACTGGAAAATCAGAGCCGAAGGTTCCTCTGAGGAATCATAGTAAGTCATGGCCCACAGCACCAGACCCAGATGTCGTGAGAGGCATGGGACACACTAGACATTTAGCCCCAAGCAAAGAAATGGCTGTCAGGGGCACTGCAGTGAAAGGACCAGCAAGTCTAGGTGACACATTATACGTGAAATCCAAGTAGGAAGAAGTCATGGTCAGGGAAAGGAGGATGAGGTATTTAAAGGGTGTTCATAATATTTCTTTCAAAACACACTGAATGCTCATTCAGGTTTAATTTCTGCACTCAGCTAGCTGTGCTGACCTGCCCTGAGCACTGTCTTCCTCACTACGGTTGCCCCACGTTCTAAACAAACCTGAAGCTTTTCTGCTGCTATGGCCTCAGCTCTCCAAGCAAGACTCCCTCAGAGACGGTGACCAAAGAGGAGTGAAGACACAGGCTCAGAGCACTGTATGGGGTCCCCATTGGAGCATAACGTTGGTTTTTGCTGGACTTCGTATTTTGGGGGAGAAATGCCTCCGGCTATGACTGGCAGCACCATAAGCTGCCCCATCAGAATAGCTTGAGGACGCATAGCCTCCATCTCTACCCCATGCCCGTCCATCTAAACATGGCAGGATGGTCTCAGCCAGAATAGAAAGAAGCTTAATTGTGGCTGAAACCAGCATCTCTTTTGCACAGAATTTATTTTGTTGTTCATTTTTCTCAGTCAACTTTATGCATTTTCTGGATGTATAGTGTATCTAAAAAGCTTTCTGGATTGTTTCTAGTCAGTTCAAAGAGTTCAATGTTGCTAAGTCAAATTTGCCCGTTTCAGGGACTCCACCAAAATTAGTTCATTCTCAAGAAAGTCATGTTTACATTTGGAAGACTAGCTGATGTTAAAATAGAACTCTGCTCTCCACAAAGCATGCTAAATGCCCTTCTTCACAGTGCCAGCCTGCTCTGGCCCTCAGCCTTCTTAAGAGTGAAGACCATCCTAGCCATGCTCACAGGCACATAAAAGGGTTGGAGCTCAGAGTGTTACCCTCCGGTGTCTCTCCTAAGATAAACATAGGCACCGTTTTTTATAAAGCTTAACTGATCATCCATGTGCAAAGCTATAGATAGAATAGTTGAGGAAAAAACACATGTTGTTTTTAAAAATGCATATTCCAAAGGTGAAATGAAGTTTACTATTAGTGTATTACTTTGCTGGGTACTGTCGTAGCAAAGTGTCAGGCACTGAGCATGTAGACAGCTGTCATCTCTTTGTCCTCATGTTATCCTCCCTCTGTATGTTTCTATGTCCTACTTTCCCCTCTTTATCAGGACAAAAGCCATATTGGGCAAGGATCCACCTCAATGACCTCACTTAATCTTAATCACCTCTTTAAAGGCCCTATCTCCAAATTCAGCCACATCTGAGGACCTGGGGGTTGGGACTTAGGAATTTCGGGAGGTGATTCAGCCCACGACAGTTAGGGACTTTACTTTGTGATGCATGACTCAGAATCCTGTGCACAGTGAGTTTCAGAATCATGATTGATTAGACTTTGCATGGGATCTCCAGAGAAAAGACTTTCATTTATTTTGGCTTTTCATGACTCGATTAACTCTCACTTACAACATATATGTGCAAGATGGATACTGATTACTGTCTTGTGAACAGTAAAGCATTCATAGATAAATGTCTAAGACTCTGCATCCATTGTCAACATAATTTCACGTCTCAGTTGGTAACTAATGAGGTTGCATGGTTGGTATACAATAAATACTAAAATATAAGATAGCCCTTAAAACAGTGACTAGAATATAGTAGGTATTCATTAAATGCTTTGAGAAAATATTATATGCCTGGAATTATATTTATAGTATTTATCTTTGGTATCTGGAGAAGATAAAAGTTAAGATGGTACTATAGTCCAGAAAATTTCTTTGTGACATTCTCCCAGTGAAAACTGAGGCTTTAGAATGAAAGATAGGACCAATACCTCAAGTGAATCTAAATTTAAAAATTGAGGTCAGCAGCTATAGACAATTTGTGAATAGTCATTCTAGTTTTTTACCTTGGGGAGATTTTTTGAGAATTTCTTGTGCAAATCAATTATGGGGAATTGATATGGAAAGTAAGGGGCAAAGAGTTTTAAGATTGTATTTCATTTAAAAAGTCATGTAGCTTGACTACACATTAATTCTTTAATAGATTAATACATTTACTTGGTCATGGTATTATTGTAAGGTGCATTCCACGAGTCAGGCAGACAACGATACCAACCTGAGGGCCAAATTAGGAGTCTTTATTGTGAAAACCGGTGACTGTGAGGCGGCTTATGCCATTAAAGGGACTCGCATCCCCGAGGGGAGGTTGGGTAGGGTTTATAAAGGCAAAAACTGCAAGGGTACATGGAGGCAGAAAATTCAATTGAGTTAAACAGAAACTGTCAACAAGTCCAAAAGAGGAAGCCCCAAGTGTGGGACTCAACTCTAATGGAAAGTCCCATAGTGTAGTAGGGTAAACTGAGGCAAAGCATAATTACAGAAACTACAACAGTGAGGTTATAATTTCACATCCCATTAATTGCATGCATGTGATTTCCAAGTACAGCTACTGATTCTGGGCAGCTAAGCTAAGGTTGGGGTCAGGGGTCATAGGTAGGGGCCCTTATTAGGGCAGATGTCCAATCTAAGCACAGCATTATGACAGAAGCTGAAACAGCAGGGTCATGCAACCAATTGATTGATGATTATGCTATGGGTGTACAATTACTGAGAGAATCCTTGAGCCATTGCTAGGCACATTCTTTTGCTGTTGCTGGGCAGAGGATAGCAGAAATATGAGTTAAAACTGCTGGGCTCAAAACGGGAACCACTGGGCCTGGGACTTTTAGCTGGGCTTGCTAGGGGTCTTATAGCTGGGGTCCTTACTTCAGTATACAGATCTTTTTCCCCTTAAGATAAGAACTCTACAACTTTCATGGTGTGTCCTAAAACATTTTTTTTCTCAATGGAGCCAATCTGAGTCAAAACAACAACGTATTCCTTTTTCTCCTTCAAGTGTTATGAAAAATACACTTTCTAGATCAGGGGTTGGCAAACTTTTGAGATGGAAGAGCCGCCAGAGGTCAGCAAACTGCAGCTCACGAGCCGCAGTCTTTGAAGTAAAATTGAAAATGAAAATAAAATATCATAGTTTCATTTATAAAACTTTTAAAGGCTATTATTCAAATAATGGTGATTATTTAAAAATATATTTATAATTTTTAAATTGTGAGGGACAGGATTGGCTCTTCCAGGAGTCGGCTTTTGAGACGGAACATACCCAAAGAGCCGCATGTGGCTCGCGAGCCACAGTTTGCTGACCCCTGGTCTAGATTGATAGCCAACATGTCACACTTTAATCTTTCTAGACCTTTATTTGTGCCAAGTTGAAAACTTTCAAACAGTGGCCCAGGCCAAGGGGACTTTGAACTGCTGTCACACACCCTTTGCTATAATTTCTCCAAACTGGGAGCCAGCAGTTTGACTTGCACAGTGTTAAGATCCTAGGTGTTAGTAATAAAAAAAGTCATAAATAATTCCTGTGTGAAGCTCTCTAGTTTTCATCAGCCTTTTAGATTTAATACAAAGGCATTTTAAACGTGAGTCCTATTACTGTCTGTGAAACAATGTGAGCTGCGGTAGGTCTATTTGAGACAAGATTTTACAGCTACGTCATAAAACATATCTGAGTAAAAACACATGGTTTCTTGATCATTAAGATTTTTCCAACTGAAGGGGCCAAACTTCACAATACAGCAGAATTTAGTTTTTTCTTTGATATCTGTAAGGAATGACCAAATAATCACAGAAGTCAGTGAATTTTAACAAAAGATTAACTATTTCCTAATGTGCATGCATACAGAATAAATCTTTCTCATTTAGCCCAAAACAGAGCACGCTCCAGTGGATGGACTCAAATGCATTCAGTTTGCTCACAGCATCTTCTCTTTTGATTCCTGTGCTGACTTCCTGTTTCACATCAGTTCTTGATGATCATGGAAGTGTTTTCTCCAAAAAGGTAGTGGTAACTACCTTGAAAAGGCATCAAGTAGATAAGTAAATCAAAGAACCTCAGGTCAGGAAAACATTAATCACAATTATTTCCTGGAATTTCTCAATTTAACTCCTTAGAAGGAAAACTTTTTTCTTCAGACATTGAGCAGAGTCTGGCACTATGGAATGCACACCTTTGTTTTAAGTTTCGCATGAGTGGCCTGAGTTTACTTTTGGTAAAAGGGACACAAGTGCACCCAGCAGTCATCCCCCACCCCTTTAGAGTGGCATTCCTATTGGTTTATTTTTTAAATTTTTTTCAATTAAAGTTTATTGGAGTGACAATTGTAAGGTTACATAGGTTTCAAGTGTACAATTCTGTAATACATCATCTACATATCACAACACAATACGTGTTCAGCACCCAGAGTCAGGTCTCCTTCCATCACCATATATTTGACCCCCTTTACCCTCATCTACCATCACCCTCCCCCACTACCCTCTGGTAACCACTAAACTATTTTTATCTGTGTCTATATATTTTTTAAAAAACTACTGTGAGCAACTAAGTAATGAATTAAGTAATTGTTTCTCCTCGACACAGGGTGGTCAGGATGAGCGTGTCACTCTCAGCCCCCTCATCCCCTGCCGACCCTGGAGTGGTGGACAGTGACAGCATGCCAGGACACAGAGGGCACTGACCATACAGGAGCACCTGTGCGAGGCCTAGCAGCACCCGACCCCCTCCATCCCCCCACCCTGACCCATATCCCAGCTTCGGCCACAGTTTCAGACTTGGGAAAATGCTTGGAACAAAAGATGGAAGAGGATAGAGTCAGTGTTCGTCCCTTAAAACTAAGTGTTTTTAATGCTACTTGGCTTATTCCAGGTTCTTAAGTTACATTTGCTCCCAGTGTGTTTTTCGGCCGTGGGTGGCCTGGGTATGTCCCCAGCAGTCCCAGCTCTGCTCTCACACATGCTGGCCTCCGGCAAAGAGCTGCTCTCTGCATGGCTGCAAGAGGTGAAAACTGCCCCTAGTCCCAGGGGACAGGCAGGAGTGCTTGCTGTTTCAGAGCAGTAAACACTTCCCTAAATTGGAACTCAGTTTCTGTAGCAATAAGAGACCTGAGACCAAGCAAAATAATGCAATAACATTGCACACACAGCAAAGGCTTAGAAATCATGCTTCACATTTTAAGCAAATAAGCTACTTGAAGAAGGGACGTATTATGCTTTTATTATTATCATCAGTAAGTAGAACTGATTTGGGGTTCCAGAAGAATATTTCAAATTTTATATATTTATGTGGCCCAAATTTCTACCTTGGATGAACACATAATTCATCAATTACCAAATAACCTTTAGCTTTTGTGATCGATACAATAATAGCACAATATTACCACTTCTGTCAGACACTAAGTGCTTTACTGAGTGCACACAGAGGATCCACAAGATAGATGGGGACACCGAGACTCAGAGAAATTATGTGACAGGTCCAAAGCTTCACTGCCTGCAAGTAGCTAACCTTGGATTTAACCAGAAGTCTGATTCTACAACCCAAACTGAGATCATACATTTAATATCAATTGCAGAGTGCTGGGGAAAGGGTAACTCCTCAGATATGTTTGCTACTAGCAATGCAGCTAAAATATTTAACATGAAAATGAATCATTGTTGCACATTATTGAAACAACTAATTATTTTGGTCAATATTTATGTGAAGAAACAGAATATTCAGAGTGTCTCAGTTAGGTAAATGAGTGCTGGACATGTGTTCTGACATGACCATCTTACCCTCCCAATTTATTACCTTCCTAGTTTTGATAATGCCCTTCTGAAATTTTGAATCTGTAGGCCAATAAAAGATCAAAATAGTTTATTAGAATTTGGGGATGGTGGAAATAAAGTGATTTATTTACTAAAGCTAAGTAGGTATACTCAGATTTTTTAAATCTCTTTAAAACCAAATTTGTCAGTGGAAGTTGTCAATAGTAAACTTTTATTGATTATATGTGAATCAAAGAAATGTCCATGTGGTAGCATTTTTAATAATCAGAGAAGTACTTTATAAGCAGCAGTAGGGGTGTCTCTGAAATACCTGCCAAACACAAGGGTTCTACCTGTTGCGCTCTCAGACTTTGCATTTGTCCTGTGCGGTGGTCGCTGGGATGGCCACTCCCCTCCTCAACTCCTGGTGTCCCAGTCTTTGAGGCGCTGCCTCTGTGTGTGACAGGAGACAACAGATACACAACATGGACAGTGTCTGGCACATAGTGCACCCCCAGTAAATGGTAGTTCCAATTGTCCGATATATTTGGGGTTAAGAACCTTTCCATGAGCCAAAACCCAAAGGCCATGCCTTTCCAGGCTTTACTGGGGGTGGGGGAGCAGAGGGGCACCCTTTCTGTCTTTAGCTCTGTGTGGGCGGCAGCGATGGTGTGCAAGGGTGTGTGGGTTGGCACAGACCATGCAGCCCCCAGGAGGACAGGCGATGGATGTGTGGAAAGCCACCTCAGCCTCCTGAGACCCAGAGCAGAGCAGGCCGTGTGAGAGCTGCCCACCAGCCTATGGGCATTATGCTGGCCTGTTCCCACCTGTCCCTCCAGCACTGGGTCCACACACATAACAAGTTCCCAGCATAATTCCGGATGGCTGTATGTTGTGGATGGAGAGAGAACAGACTGGCCTCTCGTCCTGTATTAGCTCATCGCGGTCTCCCACACCCAGCCAGGCATCTGGTCTGCTTCGGATTCAGGCTCATGACGAGGATATAGGATGGAGACTCAACCAGTACTGCCTGTGGTGGTTGAAAATATGTATGTGACTGAAAGCAGCAATGTCTAGAGAAGACGCATGAGGTGAAGGCCTGCAGCCAACCCCCTCCCCCAGGGTTCCTACCTTCTGTTTCACTCCACCTGTCATAGGTCCCCAAGAACCTCAGCAAGTCACTGTCATTCCTACTGAGAAATGTGCACTGTGCCAGCTCCCCGCAGAGAGCACTTCTCAGCAATGGGCACCGCCTCCTCAGTCATCAGCTCTTTCACTTGTCTTTCTTCAAATGATTTAACAGATATTTACTGTGTTCCCGACATCCTGGAAAATCAGAAGTGGACAGGGCATTGGCCTGGTCATCTAGGCTCAGGCAACCCAGCGAGGGCGTAGGAGTCACTGACAGAATGAAGCAGCATTGCAGCACCAAGCAAGGCTGTCACGGGCAACAGGGTCTCCCACAGCCAGCCCCAGGCTTCTCAGAGGTCTCCTGGAAGAGCAGCCCCTTTGCTGAACCTTACATAGAGGAAAATAAAATTCTGAGGGATGAGAGGAGCACAATTTAGATGTTTCTCTTTCTCCTGTTTTCACTTAGTGTGGAGGTTTTATAACACACTTGATGGACTTAGCAGAAGGAAGGAAAGTACAGAGAAGACAAACATAGAGGAGGGAGTGATTTCCAAAGTGACACATGGCCGTGTGTGTCACAGACACAGAAATCCCCAGTCTGGTAGTGACCAGAGGGCACTGCCCATAATAAACAGATCCTGAAAGGAATTTCAAATAGTCTCTGAGCACCATTCCTTAACCTAACTAAAAAATGGCATTTATTTGGTCGATGCCCTCACCTGACACTAGACATGTGTGCCCTGGAGGTGGCGGCCATGTAGCAAGAGAACCTGCAAGCTTCCTGGTCCACTGGGCATTGCAGCCAAGCAAGCAGTGATCAGCCCTCAGAGGAAAGCTACATTTAGTATGTTAAAATATCTAAATCAGAGCCCACTTTTTGTTTTTCTAATGGTTTCAACCACATTGCATTCTAACACAGGGCCCTGGAGTATTAAACAGGGGGCTCATGTGTGTGAGCAAAGGGATGTTGCTGTAGGCTGGTTCTATTTGTCAGTGACCTTTGAGCCTCCCCAAACCTCAACCCCCTCCCAGGCCCTTAACTTTACCTATGTGTGTGTGTACATGTGTCCACATGTATGTGTAATCATAACACTAGTGGTATTTCTATTATAGCCAAATGCAATAAGTTCAGCAATATTTAGAGACACTCTTTCATTAGTGCCTCAACCTGATGACTCCAAAGTTTCTTAGAATGAAGGAGTCATAAATGTTACAAATGGGGAAATTGAGCCTTAGACTTTGTGTTGACCCAAACCAGTCAAAGTGGACATGAGACAGAATTAGTGATTTCTTACTCTGACTTAGATTGTTCCTCTGCTTGTCCCTCTGAGCTCTGCCAAACTGTAAAAAGTGAAGGACAGATTGTATTCTGCACTATCAGTGTATTTCCTAATCCCTCTTAAGCTCAGCATCCCTTCACAGAGACGATCACCTGGTTTAAGAGTAAACCCTTTCGGGGCCAGCCGAGTGGCACGGTGGCTAAGAACTGTCTTGGGACGCCAGAGGGCCCCAGTTCGGATCCCACATATGAGGGCCAGTGACACTGCCATCTACAGCTAAGATGCTGAACAACAGCTCAACCTGGAGCTGGGCTGCCGTGAGTCGCCGGTGACAGCGTAGGCTGTAGCCCCTGTGGCAGTGGGTTGCCATGGGCTACCGTGTGTAGCCAGCAGCCAGCGTGAGCAGCCAGCAGCCACAGTGAGTGGCCGTCCAGAAGCCAGCGACTGATCTGCCTCGCCCAGGAAGAGCGCAATGATGGTGCCAACTTGGGCCAGTGAAGCAAAGTCCTCCACAACTAGACTGAAGAACAAAAAGGACAGTAACTTGTCTGTTCCCCTTCCCCCAATTCCCCAGCGCTGTTCCCATCCCCCAATTCTCCAATAAAAATCTTAAAAAAAAAAAGAGTAAACCCTTTCGAAGACATGATGCTATTTCCATTGAGAAATCTATTTGGTGATGTGTGACATTTTTGTTTTCATTACGGAAACTATGGTGGCACGTGGTCATGGAGATGGCTGATGAGATGGCTTAACAGTGCTGCATGAGCTGCTGATAATGGTGCCATCAATCTTGGTGTCACTCGGACTTGAGCAGACTCTCCAAGTCATCTGCTGCATTGAGAGTGGGTTGATTTAATGATTTCCTAGCTATCCCTGATTATACAGGAGGCAATGCAATAACAATATCACCCAAGGTGACCCTCTGCCACAAATAACAGCTGGCTCTACCTGTGACATTGCTCCTGGGTTCTCCACTGGCTCACTGCATGCCCACTGCATTAGAGAGGGGGATATCCTTGGCGTGGTCACCAAAAGTGATGAGCAGAAGTTTGGTTACAGGGTGCTAAAGAAGGAAGCTGTTTGTACTCTGTTCTCTTTCAGTCCTTGGAATTTTTCATAAATTTTCAGTCAACTAGAGTCGGTTCTGTAATTCAAGAGACTTAATAATGATGCCAAGTAAAGGAATCATCACAGATGTCTCCATGATAATCCTTCACATTTTCAAAAGATGCCTTCCTTTGAAGAAAAGATGCCCATGAAGGCCTACTGACCTACAGAGTTTTGATTTCCTGCTACTTCAAGCTCACTGTTGGAAACCCACCAGGAATTTTTGGTAGGAAAGTTTTGAGTTAGATACTTTCAAACAATACATTTTCCCTGATGACGTGGGCACTGTTCTTTCTGCACCTCATTTTCCCAGGCACATGCACTTTATAGGCTCAGAGGTCTACTTGCCCAGGCCCACAGCACATGGGTTCTTTGTAAACCAGCCTTATAATGAGTTAAAAATAGACTGTGTTTCCAGTCACATTTCATATAGAAAATATACTTTCTTTTTCAATAAATGCCTACAAATTTAATGAGAAACAAACATCACTAGTAAAAAGGATCATAAACCTAATTTTATACTATTCAAATTTTAGCAGCAATTGTTAACTGTTATTATAAAATACGGTCTAACCATTGTTCTTCTGCTAATATAAATATAGTTTCTGAGGAAGAAGAGAACGCAAGGTGTTTCAATTAACTCAGCAATTCAAAGATGGTGCCCTGCTATGCATTTTCACTTGCGGAAAGGTTTTCTGGGGCCAGCCGAGTGGCGCGATGGTTAAGAACTGGCTTGGGATGCCAGAGGGCCCCGGTTCGGATCCCACATATGAGGGCCAGTGACACTGCCCTCTACAGCTAAGATGCTGAACAACAGCTCAACCTGGAGCTGGGCTGCCGTGAGTCGCTGGCGACGGCGTAGGCTGCAGTCCCTGTAGCAGTGGGTTGCCATGGGCTACCGTGTGTAGCCAGCAGCCAGCGTGAGCGGCCAGCAGCCGCAGTGAGCGGCCGTCCAGAAGCCGGCGACTGATCTGCCTCGCCAGGGAAGAGCGCAATGATGGTGCCAACTTGGGCCAGTGAAGCAGTGTCCTCCACAACTAGATTGAAGAACAAAACGACAGCAACTTGTCTGTTCCCCTTCCCCTAATTCCCCAGTACTGTTCCCATCCCCACAATTACCCAATAAAAATCTTTAAAAAAAAAAGTTTTCTGTATTGTATTTTTACTGCAGAGAAAAGGGCTGTTCAAGCACCTTCACCCCAATGGGAAATGATGAGGCAGAAAAGAGCTAACAAAAAGTGAGCCCAAGGGGGATTAGCAGAAGGTGATTTGATCAGTACTTTGTACCACCTACATGCACTCCCCAGGGACCGCCCAGGCCCAGCCCCTAGACATAAATTTTTCTGTTAAAACATCTATAGAAAAAGGAGATAAGACCCCAACCAAAACTGTCCAGTTTTTGACACCTGCACAGACTGCTGGAGCCTGCCTTTAGCCGGAACTCCAGCCTCATTATAATACAATTAGAATAAAATGAACATTATGCTTTGTCCCCGCCCCTGTGGGGGTTTTTTGCATGCATTCTGGATAAGAACACACACAGGAAGAAACCAGTTATATAACCTGCACATGTCAATCAAATAACATCAGTCTACAAAGTCTGACAATTAAGTTCACAAACTTATTGCAACGATGTTGCTAAACCTTTTTTTGATATCAGAGGAATTATTCATTATGAATTTGTACCAACTGGACAAACAGTTAACTAAGTTTACTATTTGGGAGTGCTGAAAAGGCTGCATGGAAAAGTTAGACGACGTGAACTTTTTGCCAACAATTCATGACTCTTGCATCATGACAATGCACCAGTTCACGCGGCATTGTCTGTGAGGGAGTTTTAGTGAGTAAACAAATAATTATATTGGAACATCCTCCCTACTCACCTGATCTGGCCTCCAATGATTTCTTTCTTACCCAAAGATAAAGGAAATATTGAAAGGAAGACATTTTGATGACATTCAGGACATCAAGGGAAATATGATGACAGCTCTGATGGCCATTCCAGAAAAAGAGTTCCACAATTGCTTTGAAGGGTGACTAGGCGCTGGCATTGGTGCATAGCTTCCCAAGGGGAGTACTTTGAAGGTGACCATAGTGGTATTCAACAATGAGGTTTGTAGTATTTTTTCTAGGATGAGTTAGATAATTTAATTGTCCGACCTTGTACGTGTCAAATGTCCTGAGTTTGTACATCACATCTCCTGCTGTAAGACAATTACCTACACTTACCTATATAAGAAAAGCTAACCTGAAGTTCAGGTCAGCTGTCTTGTCTAGACACTGCCACTGGCTTCCTAGTTGCCTGACTTTTACTAACAACTTTCTTTGCTTTCTTACTTTTCTGAGTCTTGTGAATTCTTTTGCATGTCTGGGACCAACCAAACGTATCAAAAAACAATACAGTAAACACCACCTATTTACTGCCGGTTATGATTGCCTTTCATTCTGTAGGACCTCAAGAGAAATGGAGATTCTATACTGTCTGATGTCAGACCATCAGGATGTGCTCTCAAGAGTACCAGCTTAAAGCAACAAAGTCAAAGCCAGCAACTGAAGCTATAAATGCGTTGCCAGAATGTCTTTGGGTGTGCTTCTTGCTCCATTTCTCTCTTTCTCTGAATGCCTTTTGCTCTGCTCTAGGGTGTTTATGGAGACGAGCTAGCTTCTGTGCACCAAGTTCCTTGTATTCATTCATTCATTCATTTATTCATTCAATCAATAAGGAAATAGATATTGACTTTTTGGCCTGACCTAGGCACCATTTCACAGACCACACTGAACAGAACCAAGTGTGTGCAGATCCTGGCCCAACCAGTCACAGCTTATGAGACACTGGGCAGGACCTGACTTGACTTCTGTGTGCCTGACTTTCTCTGTCTGTCAGGCAACAGAACAGTGTACCTCCTATGGTTGTAGATACTGAATGGGGAAGTCACTGGCCTTCCAGTAAAGCAGAAACACAATCCCCCACGCTGTTATATTTTCCTGTGTGATGCTTTCAGCTTTTCCTGCGAGTTTTCATGTACTCTCACCTTACCCTCACACTAGTTTTGTGAGGTGGTATTTATCATCTCTATTTCCTTCAAGAACCAAGGGACTGAAAGCAGGTAGAAATGTCCCCACTAACTGGTGTCCACAGCCCATGGTAGTGTTCCCAGAGGGCACTCTGTTCATGAAGCACCCCTTGCAGACAGCCAGGTAGTGACAGAAATACGTTAAGATCAGCCATCAGTTTGTAGCCTAGGGATCTTATTATTTTCCTGTGGTACACAATTATCTGTGTGTTCCCCAAGGTGCCTGATAAAATACCTTAGTAGAAAGCCACTGGGGCAGAAGTGTCAATAGTAGCAACCCATTCCTTGAAGGTAAATGTGGACCTATTCCTATAAAATTTACCAAAAATGTACAAAACCCTAAAAGTGGGAGCAAATTTGGTCTGTAATATTTCAAAGTGCATGGTTTCACCAGCTTTGTCCTTGAAAGAAAGAGAGCTATAGAGTCTGGGAAACAGGCCAGCGATGGGACAGAACAGCTGTGACAGAGCTCTGCAGGCTCTCTCCTGCCTCCGCAGCCTCAGGGGATGCCCAGGTCATGAGGATGAGTTCTCAGGGCCACCCCACAGGCTATGCAGAATCCAGCTTCCACTTGATTGGCAAGAGCAAAGTCCCTGGCTGTGTCTAGCAGGCGATACTTGCCTCTCCAGTGAGGCTGGTTCTTTCATGTATGCATTACCAATTTGTTACTTTAACGAGGTGTTAAATATGCAGCTTGACTATAAACACTTAAGTTTCAGTGCCTTTAGTGGCTTCACTGCTGAGGGACTCCAAGGCGCTGGAAGATATGGCCTCCCCATGGAGGCTGTGACCTGCAGGGCCTTGTAAGTGGCAGCTGGCTGCCACTGGAGATTTTGTGGGAAGAGCAAAGCAGGCATAGAAGTTTCTGGAAAAGTGAGGACTCACAGTTCAGTAGGTATGGTTGCATGTGTGAATTTTGCTGTTTTAAAACCAATTCATGGAAAAGTTCAACTGACAGATCACTTATTAATGGATTCAGTACTTCCAAACTACACATGGAAAATTTTTTTCTATAAGAAATGAATAAAGTATGTATTATTTCATTTTCTTTTACATAAAGACATTTTTAAAATTGTTTTCTATATTCTAAAACTGAACATGTTTGCTGCAGAAAAATAGTAAATTCAAAAAACAAGCATTGATAAATTATTAGTTTATAAACATTTACCATTTATATCCAAATTATATATTTTAGCTCAAAAATATAGACAGCATTTTCATTTTATAATAATCTTCTTTACCATTTGAATTTATTATTAATATGCCAATTTACAGGTATACCCTGATTTTTTTTCATTCCTAATATGGAAACTTTGGGTTATTAACAAATTGTTTATGTAGATTAAACAAAGCTATTAATAGTATACTTAAGTCATAATGATATTTAAACATAAATTCCTAAAAATAAAGTTGCCACACCCAAAAGTGTGTGTGTTTCTGATGCTCTGAAAGCGTCAGCCATACGCTGCACAGCAGCTTCCCACAGTTAGGGGTACCCAGCTACGAATGGGAAATGTCAGGGAACAGTGCCCACCTGCCTTTGCACCTTGTTAGCCCTTTAAATTATTCCATTTCAGCACTGCAAATTAGATATAATAGAAAAACTGATATTTTCAAACAATTTGAAACAATTTAGTCTTATTCTCCAAGTTGCATATTCATTTTCTTTGCTCACTTTTCTACTGTATAACATTTTCCAGTTTTTTAGTAAAAGTTTCTCCTATATGTGAGGTCATTAGCCCTTTGTCACCTACGACTTCTGATTTTGTTGTGGAAAGCCTATATATGCAGGAGTTTAAAACATACAGAAAATAACACATGTAAATATTATCCTGGGCGCTCACCTTTGATAACATGCTTACAAAGATTTTCCTAACTCCCATAATGTAGAAATAACTTCTTGTATTTTCCTACCATAAAATCCATATACAATTTTATGTATTAAGAAATAAAGCCTTAACTTTCAAAAGTTTTAAATTGTTAAACAATTGCCTCAATATAATTTATTAAATATTGTAAATTTCCCCTCCAATTTGCTTATCCTAATTTAATCTCTCAACATAGTTTGTAGCACATTTATTCTTCCAGATGAATGTTGAAATTAGCCAGTAATTCTATTATATATCACTTCGGAATTTTGCATGGAATTTTCTTAAGTGTATAGATTATTTCAGGGAAAATTTACAATATGTTTCTGTGATCAACTTGTATGTCTTTTAGCGTGATGTTTTATGACACTTTGTACTTTTTTAATCTAGTCACAAGCATTTTGTTCAATTTATTGGTCATTGCCAGAGCGAGCCTGATCTGATCCCCATAGTTTATAACTGTTCATCCCTAGTGAAGTTATATATTATACTCCTTAATTTGTAATCAGGACTATTCTGAGGGTTTGTTTGTTTGTTTGTTTTGGGTTTTTTAGTTTTGATTAAAATTGTGTTTTTAGTCCAAACAAATAATTGCGACCTCTAAAAGTAAATACCAATTTGTCCCCACCTTTTCTTTTTAGTTTTATTAGGTATGATAATAAGGGACTTTTTAAAATTCCAATCTGTGATGTTTCCCCGCTTAATGTAAGTTTGACATTTTAGGTATTCTTTATCAGGTTAAACAAGTATATCATCCTCTTTCTTGTTAATCAGATTATGTCCTCAATTAATTTTGTCTTTAGGGATTTTGATAGACTCCAAAATCTTCACTATGATATCTATCCTCTAAACTTTTAGAAGCAGAGTCCCCCAAGTTTTCACTGTGCAAAACAGACTCTTTTCCAGGTTTTCTTGAAATAAGACCACATGGTTAATTTCAGGCCCATGGGAGGTGAGCAGAAGCAAAGTGAGCAACATGTGGCTTCTCCCTTAATGGGAATATCTTTCTGGAGATGTTTTTATTTCTCCAATATTAGGTATGGCAATAACTGGGACAGCACCCTGGGAAAAGAGGTAAAGAGATGTGGCTTCAACCCTGGAGGTCTTTGCCATCTCTGTGCATCACCTGTGAAACTAAGAAAGCCATTGAATGTGTCCTTGAGGGTGACATGGGGAGGAAACCAGTAAGTATAAATAAAGTGTCTCAGACAGTCCCCAGCAGAGAGAAAATATTCATCTTGCTAACTTTACTGAATTAATTTTAGTTCAATTTTTATTTCTTTTCTGTTTTTCTTTTCTGTGGAAAAGGTTGACTAGCATAGCCATTATCAATTTTCTGAAGTTTGTTGGTGGTTTATTTTGGTGGTTTTTTTTATTGTTTTTGTTTGTTTTGTTTTGTTTTTGTTTTTTTTTAGCTCTTTTAATTAATTCTAAGAAGTTGTTCTATTAAGGATGTGTACATCTTTTCCATAAATTATTTTATCTTCTTATTCTAGGACTGGCATTTCCTGCAAGTTACTGCTCTGAATCATCCCACTGGGTTGAGGCATCTTGAAAGTCAATACACGACTAAAGCAAAAGTTTAAAAGCTCCATGATAGTTTGTTACAGAAGCCTCTCTAAGCTCAGGACATTGCTTTCTGCCATATATTTAATGTAAACCCTGATGACAATTCAGATTAATTATTGAACCATCCATGCCCTCCTCCTTCTCCCTTTCTGTTCTTCACCAAAGACACATGACTGGGAACAAAGGAGCCTGTTCTGTCTGCTGACACACTCAGGGTGATGACCACAGGAAAGACGGGGGTAAAAGGGGGTGGGCAAGCACACATAAGGAGCACTGCTGCTGTTTTCAAGCCTATGCTGCCCTACCTCTTCTTGCCACCCTCCTCAGCAATATTGGAAATGTCTGTGTTATAAACATATGTGAACTATAGTTAACTACAACCAGTCACCCTGTTATCAAGGAAACAACTGTTGAAATGATCAGGATATGTGAAAAAGTACTTATGGTTGCTATAGTTGATTGAATTGCTCCCCTCAAAAGATATCAAAGGTAACCCCTGGTACCAGTAAATGTGACATCATTTGGAAATAAAGTCTCTGGAGATGAAATGAAATTATGATGAGGTTATATTGGATTAAGCTGGGCCCCAATCCAATGATAGTATTTATAAGAGGAAGGAGAGAGAGGTTTGCACACAAAAACACAGAAACACATGGCAAGAAGAAGACAGATGCAGAGATGGAACAAAGCAGCTACAGCTAAGGGACACAAACGATTGCTGGCAATATGAGAAGCTAGAAGAGGCAAGGAAAGGTCCTTCCCTGGAACCTTCAGGAAGAAGGCTCTGCTTCAGAGAACATGACACCTTGATTTCAGACTTCTAAGCCTCCAGAAATGTGGAAAAATAAGTTTCTGTTGCTTTAAGTCACCCAATTTATTATGCTATCCCTCAGAAATTGATATAGTTAATAAGAGAAAACTGCAGTTTTAGTTGTTGGTTTTTCCCCCCAATCTCTATGCCTTTTATTTCTCTTTTTCTTGTCTTATTGCACTGAATATGAACTTGATTTTAATTTTAGGGAAAGGTCTTTAACCATTTTTTATTAAAGATGAAATTAATCTTTGACTTTAGGGCAAATTAAGCCCAAAGTATGTAGAAGAAAGTAAATAATAAAAGTAAGAGTGGAAATAGATAAAATAGAAAATGTACAAACAAAGCTAATATCAGGTTCTTTTAAAAATTAATACAAGTAATAAAATTTTAATGAAAATGATCAAAGAAAAAAAAGAAAGCACAAATATTAACACTATCAGATACATCAGCTGTTAAAAGAATATTGAGGAAATAGTAGGAAAAATTTTATACAAATAAATTTGAATATATAGCTGAAATGAAAAAAAAATTAATTGAAAAAAACTTAAACTGATATAAGGAGATATATGAACTGTCTACATAATCCTTTCTCTAGTAAATATATTGACTATAAAATAAAAAGAAATCTTTCACCAAAAAAATGGTTTCATGTCCAAATTAATACACCAGTAAATTCTAGAACACACTTAAGAAGAAAGTAAAACCAACCTTACATAAATATTTACAAAAAATTGATATAGGAATAATTTTCAACTGGTTTCATTCAGCAAACATAATTATGATATCAAAATGTGACAAAATCATTACAAGGAAAGAAAATATGGACTTCCAGTAAGATGGCAAAATAGACAGATGCTGTGTCAACTGCCTCCCAGGATCACACAAAAATTACAAATAATTTATAAGATATTCAACCTTGGAAGTTCCCTGAACACTACATGAACAGAACCTCTAAACGAAGGACTTAAAGAGGAGGCCACATCGAGTCTTGTAGGAGGGGCAGAGATGAGAGAGGGCAAGCCCTGACCTCCTTAGTCATGGGGAGGCTTCTTCAGTTGGGGGAGAGACCCTCCAGCTCCATATTGCACTCACCAACCCAGAGTTACTTTGCAAGGAAGAGGAGTTCTACTATAGCTGGAAGTAGAAATAAGTGAGGACTCTCTTTGCTCAACTCGGTGAGGCTGAGGGCAGCTGGAGAACCAGTGGAGCCGGCAAACCGACTTGCTTACTGGTGAGCACTCACCCGGTTCCTGGTGGAGGGAGTAGATGTATGAGCAGGGCCCAGGAGCCTGTGGGAAGGACTGAACTGAGTGTCTTTGGCGCAGGAGCTGAAGGTTTTGGGACCATTGTTCCCCTGAGTAGTGCAGTAGTGTACAGGATTGGCCCTCCCACAGAGGCTCAGGTCTGGGACTGCATTGGTCTGCTGGAATTGGTGTAGGAGTGCATGTGTGCATGCGTGCGCATGCGGCCAGGGATCCCCACTCTCCATACTGCTTGTGCTGCGTATACAGGGAAACGCCTGGCAGGCGCACTCCGACTACAACAGGCAGCTTATTGAGACCTGGGAGTGCACAACTCACCTTAGGTCCTCGCTTTCCACACTGCGCGAGCAGAGGTGCCTGGGTGGCGATGGCTGTCGGGCTGCTTAGCATGATCTGTGAGCAGCTGATTGGGACAGGCTGAGACTGGGAGTTTTCCTGGGAGTGTAGGGCCATCAGCTGTGCACCTGCATGATTTGGCCAGGGCTTTCCTGGCGAGTTTGTGCAGGCTGGTTGCCAATGCAGGAGTGCATGCTGCTCTGCAATAGTGGGGGCCACTGACCACATCCTGTGGTGTGTTGTGGGTCTGCTCCGCCCACCTAGAGCTGTGGTGCCAGGGGCACCCTGAGCCCCTGGTGCCTGGCCCCTACCTCCACAGGCCACAGAGGGATTTTTGCAGCAGCAGACAGCCCACAACAACCTATGAGGATATTGGTGGTGAGCACAGTTCCAGAGCACACAGCAGCTAATTGCGGGAAGCTCACTTCAAGTCTAGTCACATGATGCACTGAGCCGTTCCCCCCAACAGCTGGTGCTAAGTCACCCAAATTGTCTCTATTGCTGAGCAAGTGGACTGCAGATTAAAACGGGAGGAGAGTTCCCCGCCTTTTTTTTCTTTTTTCTTTTTTTTCCTGTTTTTCTCCTTTTTCTTTTTTTTTTTCTAGGTGATTTATCTAATACATTGAAGAAATCACAGAGCCACAGCCAGAATGAAGAAACAAAAAAACTGTCCCAAGAAAAGATCAGAAGAAACCTCTAGAAATAGAACGAAATGAAACAGAGATATCCAACCTTTCAGAGACAGAGTTTAGAACACTGATGATAAGAATGTTTCAGGAACTTAGGGAGGACATAAAGAAGGATACAGAAATCATAAAAAAACAACCAGTTAGAACTAAAGAATACAAAAACTGAAATGAAAAACACACTTGAATGA
>NW_017732215.1:334082-336637 GCF_001890085.2 Hipposideros armiger
CGAGTGGGTCAAAACTGAGATCAAGGAAGACATCAAATGCTATCTCAAGACAAATGACAATGAAAACACAACAACTCAAAATCTATGGGATGCAGCGAAAGCAATCCTAGGATGAAAATTCATAGCATTGCAGGCCTATCTAAAGAAACAAGAACAATCTCATATCAACAGACTATCTTTACACCTAAAGGAACTGGAGAAAGAACAGCAAAACAAGCCCAACTGGAGTACAAGGAAGGAAATAATGAAGACCAGAGCAGAAATAAATGAAATAGAGACCAAAAAAAACAATACAAAAGATCAATGAAACCAAGAGCTGGTTTTTCGAAAAGATAAACAAAATTGACAAACCCTTAGCCAGACTCACCAAGAAAAAAGAGAGAGATGACCCAAATTAATAAAATCAGAAATGAAAGAGGGGAAGTGACAACAGATGTCACATAAATACAGAAAATTGTAAGAAAATACTACGAGCAACTATATGCCAACAAATTTGACAATCTGGAAGAAATGGGTAAATTTCTAGAAGCTTACAATGTACCAAGTCTGAACCAAGAAGAAACAGAAACTCTGAACAGACTGATTACTACCGAAGAAATTGAGTCAGTAATCAACAAGTTTCCAACAAACAAAAGTCCTGGACCAGATGACTTCACAGGTGAATTTTACAAAACATTAAAAAAATAATTAATACCTATTCTCCTCAAACTATTCCAAAAAATACAGAAGAAAGAAAGCCTTCCAAGCACATTTTATGAGGCCACTATTACTCTGATCCCAAAATCAGACAAAGATATTACAAAAAAAACAACTGCAGGCCCATAGCCCTAATGAACATAGAAGCAAAAATCCTCAACAGAATTTAGCAAACTGAATTCAGCTCACATTAAAAAGATCATACATCACGATCAAGTGGGATTCATTCCTGGTATGCAAGGCTGGTTCAATATCTGCTAATCAATTAACATAGTACATTAACAAAATGAAAAATAAAAATCATATGATCATATCAATAGATGCAGAAAAAGCATTTGACAAAATTCAGCATTCATTTATGATAAAAACTCTTAGCAAAGTGGGAATAGTGGGATCATATCTCAACATAATAAAGGCCATATATGATAAGCCCACAACAAACATCATACTCAGTAGGGAAAGGCTAAATGCCTTCTCTTAAAATCAGGAACAAGACAAGGCTGCCCACTTTCACCACTTCTATTCAACATAGTTCTGGGAGTTCTAGCCACAACAATCAGACAAGAAAATGAAATAAAAGGCATCCAAATTGGAAATGAGGAAGTAAAATTGTCATTATATGCAGATGAGATGATACTATATATAGAGAATCCCAAAGACTCCACAAAAAAACTGTTAGAACTGATAAATGAATTCAGTAAGGCAGCAAGATACAAAATTAACATTCAGAAATCAGTTGCATTTCTATACACCAATCATAAACTATCAGAAGAAGAAATCAGGAAATCAATCCCATTTACAATTACTTCAAAAACAATAAAATACCTAGGAATAAATTTAACCAAAGAAGTAAAAGACCTGTACTCAGAAAATTATAAGACGTTGAAGAGAGAAATCAAAGAAAATGCAAATAAATGGAAATACATACCATGTTCATGGATAGGAAGAATTAATATAGTTAAAATGTCAATACTGTGCCAGCCAAGTGGCACGTTGGTTAAGGGCTGGCTTGGGACGCCAGCTCTGAGCAGCAGAACCCTGGTTCGGATCCCACATGGGGGCCAGTGACACTGCCCTCTACAGCTAAGATGGTGAACAACAGCTCTGTCTGGAGCTGGGCTGCCATGAGTCGCCAGCGATGGCATAGGCTACAGCCCCTGCTGCAGTGGGCTGCCATAAGCTACCGTGTGTGGGTGGCAGCCAGCGTGAGCGGCTGGCAGCTGGTGTGAGCGGCCAAGAGCCGCCATGAACAGCCATCCAGGGGCCAGCAAACGATCTGCCTCACCTGGGAAGAGTGCAATGATAATACTAACATGGGCCAGTGAAGCAATGTCCTCCACAACTAGACTGAAGAACAAAATGACAACAACTTGTCTGTTCCCCTTCCCCCGATTCCGGAGCACTGTTCCCCTCCCCCAAATCCCCCAAAAAATCTTTAAAAAAATGTCAATCTGACCTAAGGCAATATATAGATTCAATGCAATTCCTATAAAACTACCAAGGACATATTTCTCAGAAATAGAACATATAATTCTAAAATTTATATGGAGCCATAAAGGACCCCAAATAGCCACAGCAATCTTGAGAAATAAGAACAAAGTGGGAGGTATCACTCTATCCAACATCAAATCATACTACAAGGCTACAATAATCAAAACAGTATGGTACTGGCATAAAAACAGACACATAGACCAATAGAACAGAATAGAGAGCCCAGAAATAAACAAATCCATATACGGTCATTTAATCTATGACAACAGAAGCAGGAATTTACATTGGAGTAAAGATAGTCTATTTAATAAATGGTGCTGGGAAAATTGGACTGACACGTGAAAAAAATGAAAATGGACCACCTACTT
>NW_017732215.1:339467-340614 GCF_001890085.2 Hipposideros armiger
ACGTGAAAAAAATGAAAATGGACCACCTACTTACACCATATATGAAAACAAATTCAAAATGGATTAAAGACTTAAATGTAAGACCTAAAACCATAAAACTCCTAGAAGAAAACATAGGGAGTAAATTTGCAACATTACCCTCAGTAATATTTTTACTAAGATATCCCCTCGGGCAAGGGAAATAAAAGAAAAAATGAGCATATGGGATTATATCAAACTTAAAAGTTTTTTCACTGCAAAGGAAAGCATCAATAAAACAAAAAGGCAACCTACTGAATGGGAGAAGATATTTGCCAATGATATATCTGATAAGGGGTTAATATCCAAAATTCATAAAAGACTCATGCAACTCAACAGCAAAATAACAAACAACCCAATTAAAAAATGAGCAGAGGCTGTCCGAGTGGCTCAGTTGGTTAAGAGCTCGCTCAAGAGTTTGAGCTCTGAGCAACAGCGGTTCGATTCCTGGCCCAAGCTGAGCAGCTGCTGAGCTGCCAACAGGTGGCAGGATGGCTCAGCTTAAAAAAAAATGAGCAGAAGATATGAAGAGGCATTTCTCTAAAGAGAACATACAGAAGGCCAACAGGCATATGAAAAAATGTTCAATCTCACTAATCATTAAGGAAATGCAAATAAAAACCACAATGAGATACCACTTCACTTTGGTCAGAATGGCTATCATCAATAAACCAACAAACAACAAGTGCTGGCAAGGTTGTGGGGAAAAGGGAACCCTGTGCACTGTTGGTGGGACTGCATATTGGTGCAGCCATTATGGAAATCAGTATGGCGGTATCTCAAAAAACTGGAAATGGAACTTCCATATGACCCATTAATTCCACTCTTGGGTATCTATCCAGAGAAACCCAAGACTCTAATTCGAAAAAATATATGCA
The DNA here is from genome assembly GCF_001890085.2 of Hipposideros armiger. Taxonomy (NCBI): domain Eukaryota; kingdom Metazoa; phylum Chordata; class Mammalia; order Chiroptera; family Hipposideridae; genus Hipposideros; species Hipposideros armiger. The sequence continues at coordinate 340,364 of NW_017732215.1, forward strand.
CCTCTATGTTTATTGCAGCACTATTTACAATAGCCAGGACTTGGAAACAACTGAAATGCCCATCGGTAGATGACTGGATTAAGAAACTGTGGTACATTTATACAATGGAGCATTATTCCGCTTTAAAGAAGAATGAAATCGTACCATTTGCAATGATATGGATGGACCTAGAGACTATTATGTTAAGTGAAATAAGTCAGTCGGAGAAAGACAAATACCATATGATTTCACTTATATGTGGAATCTAAAAA
>NW_017732215.1:341169-386846 GCF_001890085.2 Hipposideros armiger
GTGCCAACTTGGGCCAGTGAAGCAACGTCCTCCACAACTAGACTGAAGAACAAAACAACAGCAACTTGTCTGTTCCCCTTCCCCCAATTACCCAGCACTGTTCCCATCCCCCCAATTCCCCAATAAAAATCTTAAAAAAAAGAATGTTGTTTGACATAAATGTATCTATTTCCCCCACACAGATCAATATTTCTCCCCATTAAACAGTGTTATCTAATGCATTATTTCCAGAGCTATAACCCATTACATAGTCATTGTTTTGTAAACAATTAATTATCTGGGGAAAGTTTGCCTTTTACAGATGTTTCGAGTCAAAAAGAGTAAATGACAACTGGGTACGGATTATTCAGCCCACAGAAAGAAACAACCTAAGAAAGTTTATTTCACTGAGACAAGATGTCTGAGCTCACGAATGGCACTGCAGTAAGTGGAATGCTCTGAGGGGCCCGGCCTCACTGGCTGTCCCTGCCCAAGTGTCGCACCCTCTGGGTTGACTGCCTGGACACCAGCACTGCTCTCTTTGGAGAGGCTTTGAAAGAGTTTCAATGCCACCCATTGTCGACAGATGTGCCCATGTGCTCGTGGGCTGAGAGTATTTACACAGAATGTGTGCCAACCTTCATTTCCACCTCTTTCAAAGTGTGTCAGCCTTCCTGAGGAAAGTTTTCAAAAACAAAGACAAAAGTTGTCTGCTTTCCTAAAAGACTTTAGTTTGCATCTAACTTACTGTCTGAAGTGCCCTTAACACTTCACGTCAATGGCTACAGGGAGATAGAAGGAGAAACCTTGAGTAAAGTACATCTTGGAAAATCTGGTCCCTATAACCTTGTCAACAATGAGTTTTGTAGGCAGTGATGTGTCAAGGGGTAGAGGTGCCAGGGCTCCATCAGAATGCAACATGTCTCATTTCATGGGTGACTTCTTCCTTACAAGCAGCCTCTCAATTTTTAGAAATATTCCTTCTAATTATGTCTTTCATTATAAATAAAAAATTCTGAATGTATCAAGAAAACAGTGTGGGTTTATTCTAAAGTATATTGTATGACAAAGACTGCAAGGATTCTGAGGCCATTTAACTGGTTTCCACTGGACAAGCTCCAATGAAAAACTGAAGTCTGCACTTGACGTATTTAAACACTTTCCACAGTAGTATTTCAAAAACTCTTGTTTTTCCCAGAGATTCATGTGAATGTAAGAAGTAAATTACTAAATAATATTTCTAGGTATGAGGTGACCTTATTGCTACTTGAGGGTGCCAGAAATAGACATAAAAACTTGTCTTCAGAGAATGACATGCATCTTTGGTTTGCTTTTTTTTAATTTATTTTTTTAAGATTTATATTAAAACATAGCTTAAATACAACATTATATTAATTTCAGGTGTACACCATAGTTATTCAATGTTTATATAGCTAAAGAATTGATCACCATGGTAAGTCCAGCAACTATCTGACACCGTATCAAGCTATCACAATATTATTGACTATATTCCACAGGCTGTACATTACATCCCTGTTACTTATTTGTTTTATACCTGGAAATTTAAACCTCATATTCCCCTTCACCTTTCCTCCCTTTTTAAATTTTTCTATTACATTTGACATTCAGTATTATTTTATATTAATTTCTGGTGTACAGCATAGTGGTTAGGCATTTATATAATTTAAGAAGTGATCCCCCTGACTAATCTAGTACCCATTGGCTATATTCCCTGTGCCTTAATTTACATCCCCATGACTATTTTGTAACTATCAGTTTGTACTTTTTACTCCCTTCACCTTTTACACCCTGCCCTCCAACCACCTGCCATTTCTCACCCCAACAAATCTAGTACCCATCAGACATCATACATAGTTATTACAATATTATTGACTATATTACTTATGAAATACCCTACATCCCCATGATTACTGTGTAACCACTTGTACTTCTCAATCCCTTCCTCTTTTCACTCATTGTCAACCCCCCTCCCATCTGGCCATCAAAATGATCTCTGTATCTATGAGTTTGTTTTTCTTTTGTTTGTTTGTTTTGTTCTTTAGATTCCACAGATAAGTGGAATCACAGTGCACCTGTCTTTGTCTGACATACTTCCTTCAGCACAATACCCTCCAGGTCCATCCATGCTGCTGCAGATGGCAAGTACCCATTCCCTTCCCTGGCTGAGTAATATTCCGTTGTATATAAGTACTGCCTCCTCTTTATCCATTCATCCATCAACAGACACCCAGGCTGCCTCCATATCTTGGTCATTGTAAACAATGCTGCAATGAACTTATGGATGCACACATCCCCTTGAAGTAGCATTTTGGGTTTCTTTGGATAAATACTCAGAAGTGGGATTACTGGATTCTTTGTCTCCTGTTATAACCTTTATTTTAAAGTCTATTTCATGTAAGTATTGCTATCCCAGCCTTTTTGTTGTTGTTGTTGTTGCTGTTGTTGTTTTCATTTCCATTTTCATGAAATATCTTTTTCCAACCCTTAACTTTCTGTCTGTGTATGTCTTTCAATCTGAAGTGAATTTCTTGTAGGCAGCGTATGTAAGGGCTTTGTTTTCTTATCCATTCAGCCCTCCTATATTGTTTGATTGAAGCATTAAGTCTATTTACATTGAAAATGTAATTGTTGACAGATATGTATCTATTGCCATTTTATTATTCATAATTTTGATCATTTTTTTCCATCTTAAAGAAGCCCCTTTAACATTCCTGGTTTGGTGGTGATGAACTCCTTTACCTTTTTCTTGTCTGGGAAGTTCTTTATCTGTCTTTTCTGGGTAGAGTAATCTTGGTTGTAGTTCCTTGCTTTTCATCATGTTAAATATTTTGTGCCAATCCCTTCTGGCCTGAAAAGTTTCTGTTGAAAAATCAGCTGACAATCTTATGGGAATTCCCTTATGAGTTATTCTTTGCCTTTTTCTTGTTGCATTTAGAATTCTCCCTTTGTCTTTAACCTTTGCCATTCTAATTACAATGTGTCTTTCTGTGGGCTTATTGGGTTCATTTTGTTTGGGACTGTCTGCTTTTTCTGAGTTTGTATGTCTATTTTTGTCACCAGGTTAGAAAAGTTTTCAGCCATTATTTCTTCAAATATGTTCTCAATCCCTTGATTTCTCTCTTCTCCTTCTGGTACCCCTATGAAGCAAATGTTGTTTCGATTGATGTTGTCCCAGAGGACTCTTAAACTATCCTCATATTTTTGGATTCTTTTTTCTTTTTGCTGTTCTGATTGGGTGCTTTCTGCTACCTTCTCTTCCAAATTGCTGATTCAATCTTCTTCATCATCTGGTCTGCTGGTGATTCCTTCAAGTGCATTCTTCATTTCAATTATTGTGTTCTTCACTTCTGACTGGTTCTTTTTTATGGTTTCTATGTTCTTTTTATGCTTGCTATCGCTTTGTTGAAGTTCTCATTACATTCTTTGAGCATCCTTATAACCATTGTTTTGAACTCTGTCTCTGGTAGGTTGCTTGCCTCCATTTCGATTACTTCTTTTTCTGCACTTTTCTCCTGTTCTTACATTGGGACATATTTCTTTTCTTCTTCATTTTGGCTGCCTCTCTGTGTGTTTCTTTGTATTAGGTAGATCTGCTATGTCCCCCAGTCTTGGCCAAGTGGTGTTATGTAGTAGGTGCCCTGTGGAGCCCTGGCATAGTTTCCCTGATCACCTGCACTGGGTGCTCCAAGAGTGCCCATTGTGTTGGTTGTGTGTGCTCTCATGTTGAGCCTTGGTTTCTAATTGGCATGTCAGTGGGAGGGATTTACCCTCAGGCTGATTGGCTATGGGGTTTGGCCATGTCCACAGCTTATAGGCTGCTGTGCAGGGGGATACCCCATTGAGTTGGATTTGCCCCAGCAGGCTCTGGTGCCTGCTGAGACCACCCTTTGGGTGTGCCACTTGTGAGGCTAATTGGGTGGTGCTCTGCTATGCTCTGAAGCCAACCTCCAAGTATGTTGGTTCTGGGACCTTTTGAACAGGACTCCAGTCTAGGTTCAGGCCACCCACTGCCTATTACCCTGGAGGCTACTTAATATAAGCTACAAAGTGATCTGCAGTTGTTCAATACCTATTCTAAAGTTGGAGGTACATGAGAGAGGCCACACTGTGAACCGAGGATGTCTGTCACCAGTTCTGGGACTGGGGTAGCTCCGCAAAAGGCCAGGACACCCTGAGGACTGCTGTCACTTGCTATCTCACTTAAGGTTCAGCCTCTGATAGAGCTTTGTGTGGTACTCAATTTGGGTGAGGCAGGGTCGGAAGAGTTGTGGTTACCAGGTTAATGTAGACTCTGGGTTGGGACCAGTGCTGATATTGAAGCTCAGGGTAAGCTAAGGCTAGTTGCCACTGCCTGGGGTCTGTTGGACTCTGATAGTTTTCCAAAAGAGTGCAATGTGAGTGGGGCTGACTTTCCTGGAGAAAGTGCCACCGGTGTTGGGGGAGTTGTGTGGGGTTGAGTCCCAGTCAGTCATCAGGGTGGAGCTCACCAGACAAATTAGATTCAGATTTGGCCATAAGCCTCGGGGGCAGGCTCAATACAGGAAAGATAATGCCCTCCTACCAGCTGCACAGGAGGAGGCACTCCTTCACACACACACACACACACACACACACACACACACACACACACACAGGGAAAATGCTGACTGTCCTTCAGCCCCCTCTAAAGCCACACACCTCAGTCTCCCTCCTCTAGCCCCCCTGTCTGAGTCACTGTCCCTCTGCCAGAGCCGAAGGTAAGTGCCTGTGAGCAAGTGAGTCTATGTGCCAGCACTTTAGGAGGATGGCTGGGTTTCCCACAGCGTTCCATCCCACCCAGATGTTTGGAATCCCCACTGTTTTTCACAGCCACATGTTATGGGGGCTCCTCTTCCCAGCACCAGTACTCTGGGTTGGAGAGGTCAGTGTGGGCCTGAGGTCCCTCACTCTTCTGGAGGGAACCTTCATGGACAAGAAACCCCTCCCGGCTCTCAACTGCCACATGGAAGTTTGGGATTAGCCATTTCCATGTTTCCACCCCTCCTACCAGTCTTGACGTGGCTTATTTTTTATATCTTTAGCTGTAAAACTTCTGTTCAGCCTGACTTCAGGTGGTTCTCCAGGTTGATTGTTCTATAACTTAGCTGTAATTTTAGTTTGTTCATGGAAGAAAGCAGGCACAGTGTTTATCTACTCTTTCATCTTGTATCTCCCTTCTGGTTTGCTTTTAACATGTACGTTGAAAGAAGTCAGCAGGCATACCACTGCTCTCCAGCATTCATTCTAAATATCAGTAGAGGTAACTGAACAGTATGCATATTTTTATTTGAGGGTTGGTATAGCAAATCGAGAGGTGTTTTTAGTAGAAAATATCATAAAATATTACACCCATTATGTTGCAAATCCAGCTAACTTGTCATCTAAGCGACAAAGCCCAGCTCTCCCCCCTACTCACAGAAATTCCATACGGTTTACATTTGTGTGTGCAGTTTGATTTTATAGCCTTGCCATTATGTCACAGAAGTGGGCACTTGGTCTTTGAGGTTTTCAGAGTGGGTTAATGATATTCGTGTTGAAATTGACAAGGAGATTCCTGAAAACTTGTAGAACCCACTACAGAATTTTTATGTGATATGCTTGATTCATTCATTAACTCATTTAAACACTGGGTAACCACAATTCCTTTTCAAGGCCAGTTTTCTATCTTTGCAACAATCAGGAGAGAAAATAGAACAAAACCCTGACCTGTGATTTCCTTCCAGTGAATTGCATGGTAGAAAGAACTTATAGAAACCACATTACAGTGGATGGTGGAGATGAAAGTGAAAGGGAGAGTGTAGGACATTGAGCTCTGTGTCCCCTGCCTGTTCCTCAGGGGACTCCTTAGGGACAGCCAGTAAGTGCTGTCCCCTCAAGTTTTTCTTGAGTCAGGACTACTCACCCTATAGGTGTGGCCAAATATGTTTGCTATATTGTGCATTTCCCCACGTCCAATTAAGGGGAACTCAAAGACTATGATTCCAACAACTCTGGCTAACAGTTTAGGCTTTTACACTTTTCTTAGCATCAAAGAAAGTCTTGGACTAACTTTCCAGTTGCAGTATCCCTAAAATGAGAATTACAGTTGCCATGGTATGCATGAAGAGTTATCTCTCAGTGGTTCCTTCAGGAGTTTTATAAATAGCTTGTGTGCACCACATTTTGGAGGTTTTTAGGTAATTTTTTCTATGGAAATATGATCAATTGGTGTTTGGATAGATTTTCAAATCCCTAATAAGTATCCTGAACACACATGTAAGTGTGTGTGTGTGTCGCAGGCAGGTGTAAATCTGATGCCTATATAGGAAAGAATGCACAGGCTACATTGGGAATGCAAGGTTCATTGATCTCAACAGGAAGAAGCAGATTTTGTGTCCCTTCATAAGGACAATTTTCTCTGAGTAAACAGACTTAAAGTGTCTCCAAAGAGAACAAATTAGCCATTGTGGTTAGAATTGCTCCAATCATAGTGTTTTCAGGACTGGCTGACCCTTGTTGACTGGGTTATAATGACATCAGCAGAAACGTTTTGATAATATCAGGTTATGGTTCATTTTTTGGAAAACTGAAGGTTGGTATTAATAATGTGAGGGAACTTAAGAACTAAAAGAGCCACATAAAAAATATATTCTCTAAAGTGTTTGAAAGAACAGCTATCCAATGGGAGAGGGGGCCAGATTCAACAGTTATCAGAGCAGTAACTGCTGGTTGTGAGAAATGTTCAAGAGTTTTGTATTTTTTGAAGTGGAAAAAAGAGAAAATAGGTGGTAAAAATAATGGGATAAAGATGTAGAATATTATATTAGTGTTCCAAAGGTGGCCAAACTCTAATACAGGTGAGATTAGAAGAGCCAAGAAACAGAAATGTGTGTGGATGAATCAGAAATTAATCATGTTCCATCATTTTGGGTAGAAAATGTGTGCTTCTGTAGACAGTGGCTTCTGGATGTTTCCAAAGAATCCTTAACTTAGGGTTTTCCAAAGGACTGGATGTATGCTAGTGGAAGTATATATGTCATTTAAGTGAACCCCGTTGTCAGCACTGTAATTGTGACACATGACTGCCTGGCAGCACTGCTCATGAAAGCTCAGGCAGCTCTTGGATGTGTCTGCAGACTTGCCAAATCAGTAGTGTGAGCAGGGCCTCTGACAACCAGCTCACCAGCATGAGGCCAGTCTCTGCCCCTGTGCATAATATTGTGGAATAGCTGCTCCATTCTGTTATGGCTGTCTTTTTAGATAATCATAAAGCACATCAAGGTTTTTCATCGGCTATTTAATACATAGGAGTTCTTGTAGAAGTCAAGATAGCTCTTGGTTTCAATAGTGTGTTGAAGTAATTGACTTAAAATCATATGCCTCTATTCAGTATAAATGTGTATCTCTTATATTTTGTCAGGGCAATTAGCCATCTGAATTGATTTAGTTTCCATGAGAAGTTTTTATTCTAAGGGTAAATTTACTCATAAGCCTGTGACTGAATAGCTTGTCTGGCAATTTTTGGTTTCACTCTTTATGTATATTCATTAAAAAACAATTAAATCACAGTTACCCAAGGGAGTCTCTAGACGGTCTATGTATCATCTGGATAGTTTCTCAATAAAAAACACAATAGTCAAGTTGTTTATTTCATGTGAAGGAAGGAAGGCAGATGGGTTTGGACAGTTATGTTCAAAGTCACAGTACTTTATAGGACACCTGGGAGGTGCTGACCACTTTGTTTCTTTTCAATGGAAGAGACTGTGTAAGAATCCTACTTTAGTAGTTATGTGTAACTGGAGACTTAATTCTCACCCATAAGTGTTTGTCTTTGCAAGATCTAAGAAAAAGATGATGCTCCAGAAAGATATAAAAGATTTCCTGACATAGTCAAGGAGGATGGACCTGGAATGACCAGGTGGAATTTTAAGAAGAACAGGGTTAGGTTACCATCTTAAGAGCAAAAACACAGAGGTTAATATAGAAAAGGAAAAACAGGACTGACTTTATTATCATAGTAACAAAGGTCATGGATATGAGTTTATGTCAGAGCTCTATGATACCTAACCATGGTAACTAATCTCTCTGGTTTGCTTGTTTTATTTTGCTTTGTAATTTCTTAGTGCATTTCCTACTTTCTCTAAGTACGACACTTCAGTATCTCTTTAAAGACCTGTAGACTTACTTCTCTAAATGAAAGAATAAAGGTAGAAAAAAGCTGTGGGTCCTGTGAGGAGAGAAGCCTCAGTTGGAAGCCGTGAGGTGGACACCGCTGTGTAATCACAGAAGAAAGCAAGTTTTTTTTAAAGAGATGCTGTGCTTCTTCACTCCTCTAGAGTTCATTTCCAACTCTTACAACCATGCAGTCCCAATTGTCAGATGAGACGTGCAGCCACCACTGGTTTAAGCTTTTATGAGAACCTGAAGTCTTTAACAGTGCTTCCAAGGAAAAAATGATTTAGAGTTCCAAATATCTGGCTTCTATAGAACATTTGAAAATGAACCCTGGGAATTTGTAGGTTCCCTGGTTTAGCTCTGAGGGCTGAGTGCACTACTCTGCATATGTATTTTTTCCTGGTGGCCAGGAGGGAATAACCACCCCAACAACCCTCTTCCAAGGTGGAAAAATATTCTGTGTTAGTTGCAGTGATCTTATGGTTTCCAGAGCTGACGTTTTGTTACAAGAAGATGATTTTCAAGCTCGAGTGTGGTGGTCATTTTGATTTGTTACAGATCTATGAGTTGTAGAGGGCATAGGGATGATATGTCTCACAAGCAATGTTTAAAATGTTTAATTTCAAAAGAAGTTGACAAGAAACATTCAATTTTTCCCTGGCTATTTAAAAAACATCATTATGTGCTATTGTGATTTATAGCTTCACTTGTCATACTGGCACCTTCAATGGATAAGAACATTAAAACCTTTTTTTCAAGTTTTATTTATCAGAGTCATGGAAAAATTACATTCCCATTAGCTTCAGTTGGAAAAGTTGGAAAGCCTGTTGTAACTCATTCCAGGTAATATCTTTTTTTTTGTACAGCTATTACTCAGACCTATCTAATGAAATAGTTGAGTGTGAATTATTTCAAAATCAAAATAGTCTCCTTAAAATTTGAAATGCATTCTGCACCTGAGGTGCTGACAGCAAGGTCCATGCCAAGCATTTGATCCACGAATACCCATTTTCCAAGCATAGCAGCCCCTTAGATCTGCATCTCTTCCATTTTTGCTGTGGGCCATTTTCAAAGGAGGGACCGGGAAACAGTTCAGTGATCATAAATCACATTGATGGTTGGGAATAAAAAGGGTTCCTTTGCTTCTCAGATGTGGTTCCACACATTTTTACACATCTTTACTCTAAATCAGAACTCCAGATGCAAAGTTATGGAGCTTACAGACATCATGACCACTTGTGACATTCCACAGAAGCAATAAAGCTCCTCAGGCCTCAGGAAGAATAGGTCAGTGCTGTAGGAAAGAGAGGACAAGAAGGAGCTTCCCACTGCTGTGCACACATATCACTGAGTGGTTCATCCAACCAAAGAAAGCACTCGTTGCACTTGATCGTGTTGAGGAAATATTTGGGATTTACTCATTAATGGACTAATTTCAATTTTAATTTTAAAAACCTCAGCCTTTCTGATAGCACTATTGACTATTTTCCTCTTATTTCTACTTGCCTTTATTCTCCCATTGTTTTTTAAGTAATAAAAGTGTGTTGCTTTCCTAATCATACACATATATTTAAACATCCCTACCCTGTATTAGTGATACTATTTAGATCCCACTGCCCTCCCTGGTTGTTCTGCTTATGACATGTCTTCTTCCATTCCCACTAGTGTGATTCTTCTGCTTGTGTTAACTCCTCCCTTTTGAGCAGGAGCCATTTTTCTTCCCAGTAATTTTAGGAGGCTGGGCTGCAAGGACAATGTGTGTGAGAACCATGCTTCCCCAAGGCAGCAGGACAATGTTAGCACATAGGAGATAACTGTGCTTATTCACATTTTTTCTTCTTAAACTTCTCCCCCAGCCTCTCATGAATCCATTCTCAAGGAGGTAAACAGTGTACCAGATCTCACTTCCAAATCTCCAGTGCTTGAACTCTGGCCAAGAACATTATCACCAGGGTTGATATCTTTGTATTTCTCCCACCCACTCCAGACCTTGTCATGTCTTCAGTAAGTGCCTTTCCTGTTTGTAGAACAATATCTCTGGTCACTACCTCTCAACTAGAAACCCCTGTCCCCACCCCAACCTGACTCTGGGAAGAAAAACAAAACTTGTTTTAAGTGTATGTTTGATGATGATAGAAAGTGGTTATTTTAACAGCTGAAATATGCTGCTTTATTGAGTCTTACTTTTGTTTTGCTTTATTTTGCTTTATTTATACTTGTTTTGAAATTAATTATGCAATATTTTAATTTTATTTTTAATTGTAATTTATTATTCACCTTTAAATAACAAAAAATAAGTATTACTAGTTCTGTTTAAAAGAAGCAAATAGTCCATATATCTTGAACTGTGTTAATCTTGGCTGAGGAGAGGATATATACCCAGATTCACATCTAATCTGTCAGGAACTTAGATTGACTTTAGTTTCCAATACATCCAAAGCCTGACCATTTGTCACCACCTCCACTGCTACCATCATTTTACTCCTGCGTCAGTTTAATGGCCTCCTCACACCTCTCACTGCTCTTCTTGATTCTTCTGCCATCTTTGTTCTCTGCTCAGCACAGTGACCAGCATGATCCTTTTAAAACACAAACCCAAGAGGGTGTTCCTCTGCTCTAAGCTGTTCAATGGATTTCAGAGCAAAATCCAAAGTCCACAGTGCCCCCGAGGCCCTCTACCACATGGCATCCTCCGTGAGCCTTGTCACCTGGCCTCACTCCTCCTGCTCATTGTTGACCCCCTGCAGCACAGTGAATCTTTTCTCTCTTTAGAACATCACCCTGCTCTGCCTGACACAGACCCAATGGAAAGACTTCACACTGGCTGTTCCTTCTGTCAGGAATAATCTTCCCTTCAATGTCTGCATGATGGAGCTCCCTGCTTCACTTAAGTCTGCTACAGTGTCACCCTCAATGTGCCTACCTTATGGACCCTATTTAAAATGTCAATCCCAGGACTTTCAGCCCCTTCTCCTTATCCTAACCCATTGTTCTCTTTTTCTGTAACATATCACCATTTAACATATTATATTTTACCTATTTGTTGTATCTATTATTAACTACGAGGCTTCTAGTGTTAAAAGTGAGACTCCCAAAGCCTGGGTCACTTTCTTGATTATACACAGATGTATCTCAAACACACATATTAGCAAATGACATGTAAGAAAAGTTCAGTGTATTTTTTTAAGATTGAATGAACTCCGGTAAAACCCCAGTGCCACTCAAACACCTCCCATTTCAACATGTGGCCATCATGCTTCCCTCTCAACTTGCCCAAAATCAAATCTGCATTTACCTAGCCTGCCCCAAGACCTAGGCCATCTACAGTGCAGAGTCACTGGTTCCAGCTTCAGTATCTCTAACACATATTTGATAAGTGTCTTATTAGGTATAGAATGGCATCCTACACATCCGGATTCAAATGGTATAAGACAAATTCCTTGACCATTGAAGCTTTATATTCTGAGTGAAAAGGTCTGTTGGGAAGGAGGAAATGAGTGGTAGAACAAAAGACAAAACCCTCTTCTAAGTTTAAAATGTAATCATATCACTACCACGACCATCATGTGATACAATAAGAAACATTAATCCATTAACTTACATGATACAATCCATAGTTATGTCTGCACTGGGTCAGTGTAAACATTTTAAATATTTCCTTAAGATAATTACTAAAAAGTTAGTCATGAGTAATAATTTGTACTGAGCCCTCCTTTTGGAGGCAGATTTCTCCACCAGTCAACAGGCTCTTACTTGTAATGGTACCAGAGTGCATAGACAAGGACAGGGACGATATGACCTGGGACAATAAACTACTGTAGGGGCTATTAAGGAAAATCATTTTTAAAATACAAATATTGAGTATGTACCAGAGTGTTGGCGCAGATAACAAATGCCACAGTAATTCACAGGAAGGAGTAAACTCTAAAGTATGAGGCTAAGAAAATTTCATAAAACTTTAGGCTTTGAAGAAAGAGTTCAGTTTACATGAGCTAAGAGAAGAGAGTATTATGGAGGAAATATATTTTTCAAAACCAAACCAGTTGAGTACTAATATTTGTGGAGCCTAAGAAAAGAGTTTAAATGGAGGCTCACATGCTAGATACCTAAATATTCAAAAGTTATAAATCAAACTTACAAACTATTTAAGAACATACAATTTATCCTTCTACTCTGATAAATAACTTTATAACAACAACCTAAAAGGCTGGGTTTAAATTCAACATTATCAAAAGTCTGAGCTAGAACTTGGCAGCAGCTATCACTCCTCAGTAGACTTCTCTTGAGTCAGCTCATCCTGCTGGAGATTTCATACACTCACCTTTGGACACCAGCCTAAACATCTGAGCTCAATCCACACTCTGCTGTTTGGTCATCTCTCAGGCCTAAGGTTTTACGTACAAGCTGCACAGTCTGCTCTTGAGGGAATTGATATATGGACAGACCACATTGGGGTTAAAAGATCTGAGATACCAGCTAACCTTGGTATGCACAGAGTGTGCAGACTTCAGTGGGCATGTCCCCTTGACCCCATGACATCTTTGACCTGTGGAGTGGTGCTTGACCAGAGAAAGGCCAAAGTAGGAAGCTCTCTAAAACTCAAGGCTTCTCATGAACATCCAATGAACCAAAGAAGAAATTAAAGGGGAAAAAATGAGTTTCTTGAAACAAATGAAAGTTGAAACACAAATACCAGAATGGGTGGGATGCAGTAAAAGCAGTTCTAAGAGGGAAGTTCATAGCAATAAATACCTACATTAAGAAGCAAAAAAAGATCCCAAATTAACAATCTAACTACACACTTTAAGGAACTAGACAAAGAAGAGCAAACTGAGCTCAAAGTTAGCAAGGAAGGAAATGAAGATTACAGCAGAAATAAATGAATAGAGAACAGAAAAACAATAGAAAAAATTAACCAAACTTAGAGCTGGTTCTTTGAAGATAAACAAAATTGGCAAACCCTTAGCTAGGCTAACTCAGAAAAAAAAAAGATAGATTACACAAATAAAGTCAGAAATTAAAGGGCAGACATTACAACAGATGACACAATTTTTTTAATCACAAAGGACTATTACGAATAATTATAGACCAACAAATTGGATAACTTAGAAAAATGGATAAATTTCTAGAAGTATACAACATACCAAGACTGAATCTAGAAGAAGTAGAAAGCCTGAATAGACAATAACAAGGAAAATAAATCAGTATTCAAAAATTTCCCTACAAAGAAAAGCCCAGAACCAGATGGCTTCACAGGTGACTTCTCCAGAACATCAAATAAGAAGTAATATCTTGAACTCATCAAAAAAATAGAGAAGAGGAAGCACTCCCAAAGAGTCATTTTAGCAGACCAGCATATGTTCACGAGAAAGACCTAAGTCACAGTGTCAGCAGTAGCCTTATTCCTATTAGCCTAAACGTGGAAACCACCCCAACACCAGCAACACAATGGGTAATCAAGTGGTTGTGTTTATCCATTTTTGTTTGCTAATTTTAAATTGATTTCATTGTTAGAGCAAGGTTAGATTTACAGAAAGTTTGAAAAGATTGTAAAGAGAACCCTCATGTACCCAGCTCTCAGTTTCCATCTTTATTTCCATCTTTAACATCTTACATTGGGAGGGCACATTTGTTGGACTTGAGGAACTGACACTATGTTACATATTTTTTAAAGTTCATAGTTTATTAAGCTCTTTGAAGTTTATACCTAACATTCTTTTCCTGTCCAGAATTCCATCCAGGACACCACATTGCATTTAGTCACGCAGCTCCTTAGGTTCCACTGGTTTGTGACAGTTTTTCAGTCTTTCCTTGTTTTTGATTAACTTAACAGTTCTAAGGGCTGGTATAGTGTAGAATGTCCCACTACTAGAATTGATCTTTTTTTCTCAATATGAGACTGGAGTGATAGGTTCTGGGGAGAAAGATGGCATAGGAAAATGCCATTTCATCACACCTTATAAACATATGTACTGTCAATGTGATTTGTTCTGTTGATACTGACCTTGGTCACCTGGCTGAAATGGTGCTTGTCAGGTTTCTCCACTGCAAAGTTACTCTTATTTTCCTTTCCCTCTTTGGAAGGAAGCCACTGTACACAGACTACACTTAAGGAATGAGGAGTTATGCATCCTCTCCTTGAGGATGAGGTAAATTCTGGTGTTTTTATATGATGGACTACTCAGAAATAAAAGAATAAAAAACACACTACTGATCAAAAAACAGTATGATTGAATTTCAAAAATATTATGATGCATGAAAGAGTACAAAGTTGTACATATTGTAGGATTTACTTATGTGGGATTCAAGCTAGACAAAACTAATCTATGGCTATTGAAATAAAAATAGTGATTGCCTCCTGGGAGGGCAATTGAACAAAAAAAGGCACCAGGAAATTTTCTGAAGTGATGAAATGCCCTCTGTCTTGATTAGTAAAAATTAGTAAAAACCCATTCATCTGTAAACTTAAGGTGTTGATTTCATTTATGTACATTGTATCTTAATTGAAACATTACATTTAAAAAGAGACTTGCATTTCTTTTCAAAGAAGTCATTAATGATCCTGATGAAAGCAGTTTGATGGATCTTAAATTTCCCTAAAATAATGGAATGAGAAAAAGAGTATGACTTATTAAAGAAGATCACTAACTAAACTTGAAAAATTGAAAATAAAGGACTAAGGATCTACAAACAACAAAAATCATAATGCGTAAACATACAGTAAGACTGCTGAGCTGAAGAAGGAACTGAAAATAGAGTTTATGAGAACTTCCAACTGCACAGCTAAGGGGGAAATTCAAGGGAATGATTCATGTGCCTGCAACAGGCTGACCTCTCCACCTCAGTCTAGCAATTTTAGTGTACCTTACATCTTTGTATAGTGACCTCTGGAGGATTGCTAAGCTCTTGAAACACTCTAGTAAGAAATAATCCCTTAAATTTTATGACTTATCAAGGACACACACAGGTACCCTGAAACTATAATTTTAAAAGCATGTGTAACAAGATATATAAAATAATATATTATATAACATAAGAATAAGCACAATTCCCATGTGACTGTCTAGTGAATTGGTGGCTGCATTTCATTTTGCCTTGTGTAATTTGAGAAAATCTTTAGAAAATTAATAAGAGAACAGAGAAGATCATTTAAAATGTATGGGAAAAACCTCTCTGAGAATAAATTGGGAAAATTATCCAGCATTTCGAAGAGAGAGAAATCATAAAAGCTACTTTCTGTTGCAGAATTAAAAAACAAACAAACACTATTCTGCATAAGAAATCAGAATTCTCAGAAAAACTATTTAATCTCTCATGGACTCCTGATAGAAACTATATCCTAGAAAAGACACAAAAAGCACTGAGCATAAAGGATAAAATAAAAAGAAATAGAAACTTTATTTTATATATTTTGTCCTTGGTAGAGAGAGAATCCAGAATCTTATACAAATGTTTTTCCAGGATCTTTATATAAAATCTAGAACTATAAAAAAAATAGCTCAGAACTGGGAGTTTGAGGCTCAGATATTTTAAAACCTACATCAAATAAGAAAAATGGTGTGATTGGTATTTCATTATTAAAGCAAGAACCAGCCTATGGAAGTTTAAATTAGATGGAAAAGATTAAGATATGAATGTAGACAATCACACATTCCAGTGAAAAACAAAAAGAATATGGATTTTAATTGCATCAACTTTAATTAAATCTTTCTTCCAGCATATACTTTTTTTTATTTTGGTAATCACTCATTTTACAGACATTTAGTGAGGACAGATATTGTTCTGGGCACTTGGTTTTCATGGATGAACAAACAAAATTTGTCCTATCAAACAACTACCTTCTTTTTTCTGGGGGTTTTTTTTGAATAGTATTATTTCAAGACTGGAGATGAATAAGATCTCCTCTTAAAATTCCTTCTAATCACATAATTGTATTAAATATCTTGTTTCCAACTCAAGAGATCAGCATCACTAACCCATCTACATTGGTAAGAGCTTAAACATATAGTTATTGTTGGGCTTGGAGGAAGGGTATTAGAAGACTCATCAAGGGAGCTAAAGCCAACATAAAGGAACATTTATGTCTCATTTTCCCATGGAATGGAATTTTGATTCCAAGAACTCCCAAGCCTAACTTATTTATTTAAGCATTTCTCCAATTTTCTAATATCAACTCGTTGTTGTGCTCTATGTACCTGTGACTCTTTCCCTATTTAATACATAAGTATTTTAAGTTGTTGCAAGATAAACCTGTTGTGTTTAGATAACTAAACAGTTACTCAGACAACTGAAGGTTAGTTCTCTCTATAGCTTCATCTCTATCTTTATCTCAAAATAGACATAGAGATGGAGATGATAGGGATGGAGCTAGAGAGAGAAAGATTAAAGAGATAAAAATAGAGTTAGGGGTAGAGATAGAGCTGGTAGAGAGAGATGGTAGAGCTATTGGGTTTTCAGAAAAGTCTTGATGTATTTAGTATGTTTTTCAATGGTCATTTATTTATATAAAGAACAAAGATCAATCAATGATATATTGCCCGTTTTGTTTGATAACCTTTTGCCATCTTTCAGTGAGCTTCATAATTCCTCATTCATAGAAGGACCTGTCTTGATTTGAAAAAAACTGAACAAGGTGCTGATTTACAGCCTCATCTAAATTGAATGTTATACTATGCAAGGAGTTTTTAAGAAAGTGAAACAAGTGGAAGTCTGACGGCACAAAGTCAGGCGAGTATGATGGGTGTGGCAACACATCACATCCAAGCTCCAATAATTTTACACGGGTGATCAAATTTATGTGTGGTCTCGCATTGTCACAATGGAACACAACTCCTTTAGAGGTAACAAGCTCTGGACATTTATGGATGATGGATTCATTCAAACTGTCCAATTGCTGACTGTACACATTTGAATTGATTGTTTGGTTCCTTGGTAGGAGCTCGAAAAACATGACACCTTTAAAATCCCACCACACTGAAAGCATAATCTTCTTCTGATGAATGTCTGCTTTCGATGTCATTTGAGGCAAATCATCACATCAGGACCAAGACAGTTTGTGCACCACATTGTTGTAAACAATTCACTTGTCATCATCAGTTATCAGTTGCTTCAAAAAAGGATCGTTTTTCTCACGTTTAATGATCATATTGCAGATGTTTATACATGCCATCAAATGAATTTCTTTGAGTTCATGCAGAACCCAAATATCGAGCTTGCTTATGTACCCCAGCTTCTTCAGGTGGTCGTGAATGCTTGAATGATGTTCAATGTTTCTGCAACCTCTCGTGTTGTGTAATGTGGGTTTGACTCAACCAATGCCTTTATTTTGTCGTCATCAACCTCAGTGGGCCTCCCTGAGCGAGGAGCATGATTGAGATCAAAATCACCAGCACAGAATTTCGTGAACCATCATTGGCACTGACGTTCTTCCAGAGCATTGTCACCGT
Source organism: Hipposideros armiger (assembly GCF_001890085.2). Lineage (NCBI taxonomy): Eukaryota > Metazoa > Chordata > Mammalia > Chiroptera > Hipposideridae > Hipposideros > Hipposideros armiger. The sequence continues at coordinate 358,788 of NW_017732215.1, forward strand.
AAACTTTATGCAACTTTTCACAAGCTTGACATGCATTCTTCCCTTTATGGAAGTAAAATAGTAAAATATGGCAAAAATGCAGTTTGGTCTCCATTTTCAACTTGTTGTAAAATCTCCAAAACTCAACCAAATCTCTCAGTTTCTTTTTAGAATGAAGCTAGAACTGTCAGCTGTCAAATGACATAGCAATAACATAGATGTGAATGACTACTGCTTCCAAAAATGAACTAGTGCCATCTGTTGCAAACATGCATCATGACTTTTCCGACAATCCAATAGAAATATATATAGATAGAGACAGAGATAAAGATGAACGGGGGAAAGAGAGAGAGAGAGAGAGAGAGAGAGAGAGAGAGAGAGAGAGATCTCCGATGAACAATGGGTAGCATTAGCCCATGAAATCGGGAAATAATTTTCGTTGTACATATTGATCTTAACTGTGAATGCCAGTTCTAATGTATGAAGTAGAATTTCTCAATGGAGAATAAGGAAATTGCTGAGTCAAATCTTTTCATGAGGCTGAAGGACTGAATTTTGTCTTGATTCCTTCTGAATGTGCCATTCTTATTTTAGCTAAAATTGTTTTGCCTTGAGTGGAACTGAGCTGAGGAAGCTTGGCACATTATCTGGTACCATAATTTGGGATTCATTGAAATGTTTTTTAAGGATTTTATTGGGGAATTGGGGGAGGGGAACAGCGTTGAGGAATCGGGGAAAAGGAAGAGACAAGTTGCTGTCCTTTTGTTCTTCAGTCTAGTTGTGAAGGACTTCACTTCATTGGTCCATGTTGGTATTATCATTGCACTCTTCCCAGGTGAGGCAGTCACTCGCCAGCCATTGGACAGCCGCTCACGGCTGCTCACGACAGCTCACACTGGGTGCTGGCCACACACGGTAGCTTACGGCAGCCCACTGCAGCAGGGGTTGCAGCCTACGCCGTCGCCGGCGACTCACAGCAGCCCAGCTTCAGGTCGAGCTGTTGTTCACCATCTTAGCTGTAGAGGGCGCAGCATCACTGGCCCTCATGTGGGATCTGAACCAGGGCCCTGCTGCTCAGAGCTGGCATCCCAAGCCAGCTCTTAACCAATGCGTCACTCAGCCAGCATTCATTGAAATTCTTTTTTTTTTTCTTAAATTGTTGACAAAAATAACACACACACACACACACACACACACACACACACACACACACACCATATTTGAAAATGCTTCAGTGATCGGTCATTGCTATCAAATAACAGAAAACAGCTGCATTTAGTAAAGTAACAACTGGACTGCAGTTGCCACCTTAGCTTTTCATTTGATACTGGGGCAAGAAACCTTGTGCTACATGTGATAGAAAAGCATGGGCTGCACCATAATCAGTGCACCAGTGAGCCGCGGAATCAAATGAACACTTACTAACTGATCTTTTCCCAGTCTCCTCCCTTTCAGTCACACACAATTTTCTCAAGGCAATGTTGTCTATCTCCTCTGGGCAAGTGGCCTATCACATAGTAAGCACTCATATCTATTTAAGAAGACACAGAAATGATCTTTTAAAATGCTTATTATTAACATCTCTAGGAAGCTTAACAATTTTAAGGTTAAATTAAGGCAGCTGTGGAGAAGCTGCTCTTGGTAGAACTACACAAGTTGACTATTTATATTCTGGGGTTGACTTGGTTGGCCAAGTCTAGGTACCCAAATGATGGTTCCAGAGCTATGCCCATCTGTCTTCCCTACTGCCTCAGCTTTTATTCTCTGGCTGTACTTCAGCCACGTTATATGCTCCTTTTTATCTTAGAGTACTAGAAAGCACAACACCTATCCCAATTGCTACAACAAAATTTCCAGTGAGGGTTCTGACAATCCTGCCCTGTATAAGACACCAATCCCTAGACTGAGCGAGATTGCCCTAGAATGAGAAGAAAAAATTCTCCACTAATGTTGTTGTCCCAATCAAGTGTTGTACTACCTAAGATTTGCAAGTGACAGCAAACTATCTTAAAGCAATGTAAGCAAATCAGAGAACTGATTGGATGGCAGACCTGAGGAAATATTGAACACCTCTGCCTCAAGAAAGGCAAGGATCCATCTGGGCTGCAGGATCACTGGGACCAGGGACTTGCATGTTGCCAAGACACTCTCTCCATCTTTTGCCACATTTCTATTTCATAACAGCTTAATTGTTTCTTGTGGCAAACTTCCCTTTCCCTTGTAGTGGGAATCATGGAAACACGGAGAGGTGTCCAGTCACTAGATCATTGGTACTTGAATTTTCTGCTCAATGGTTACAAAAATATTTTCCTATGCTATTGTCTCAATATTTTATTGCTTTACTTTCCTAATATAGGTTTATAATCTACCTGGAATTTAGTTTTTCATATAGTGTGTACTGATTTTATATACATTATGGTAGGGGTCAAGTATAATTTTTTTTCTAGGGATAATCAGTCTATCTAATTACATTTATTGAAACTATTATTCTTTTCCAATTGCATAGCGTATCATGGACCTTGTATATATAGGTTTGTTTCTGAACTGTGTATAATCCTGCTAGACTATTATCTGTTCTTGCATCAATACCACAGTGTCTTAAGTGGTTCATATTAAGTCTTTGTATTCGGTAGTGGAATGTCTTCCAATGTTGTATTTCTTTTTCAAAATTTGCCTTGGCCATTTGGAACCCTTCTGCAGTACTCTATAAGCTTTTGAAACTTCTTATTATTTTCCACAAACAAAATAAAGAAAACTCTGCTGGGACTTAGATTGATATTCTACTGAATCTACAGACAAATTTTAGAGATAACTGATATCTTCACAATATTATACATTTTAATCCATGAACATGGCATTAGCACTCCATTTATTAAATTAAACTTCATAAAATAAATTTATTAAATTTATTCTTAGGAATTTGAGTTTATGCTATTATAAATCATACTTTTAAAATGTCATTTCTACTTGTTTTCTATAGGTAGAAAAATACAACTCATTTTTATATTGATTCTGTATAAAGAAATTTTGCTAAATTTAATTATCAATTCTAACAGATTGTGGATTATTTTGAATTTCCTACCAACCCAACTTTAGTGAAAGATTAAATTTATTTGATAGATACAGGATTATTGAGAAATTCTATTTTTTTCTGAGTCCATTCTGCATTACAAAAATTGCCAAGTGTATCACTGTATTGCCTACATTTACAGGTATCATTTAACTATACTAGTCTTTTTAAATAATGTTTGTTATGTTTTTAACCATTCTCTTTTCCCTCATTATTATTTTTAGGGTGTTTAACCTTAAATTTAAGGATTTAAAGCTACGCAAACAGTGTATAGTTGTTTTTCTATCTAAACTGACAATTTTTATTTTTTAAAAGGATAATTTAGGCCATTTACATTTAATGATATATTTGGGTTTATAGATCACATTTTGCTATTTGATTCATACTTTTCCCATGTGTTCTCTGTTTTATTCTTTCTTATCATCTTCTTTTGGATTAATTGATTATTTTGAAATTGTTCAATTTTTAGTTGTTTAATTTTTCTTCAATATTGACTCGCATTATTTTTACTATTTTTAGTGATTACCCCAAAGATTAAAACATGAACTTTTGTTTATTATAGACCAATTAAATCAGTTTATTTTCTAATTGATATATATATTTAGTTACAATTAATTTTATTATAAAAAATAATGCATATTATAAAAGTCATAATATACTAATGTATAATTTTTTTGCTTCCCACACAACTCTTTAGTCCTTAGACTTTTTTTACTACATTTAACTTTTCACTTTTTGTATTAGAGTTATCATTTATTTTAGGTTTTTTTATATATTTTAAATCATTATGAGATAATATTTTTATTGTTTTATAGTCAATGTGTGTTTATATTTTTGCATATGTGCATACCTTTTGTTACTCTTTATTCCTTTTTTTATTTCTCTTTTTCCATCTACAAGGACTTTCTATCTTACTGTATGACTCCCATTTAAGTTTCATTTAAAGCAGCTCTAGATTAAAAGAATTATTTTTATTTTTGTCCACTATATCTCCTATTTTTTTCTTTCTAATTTTTTTAACCTCGAAATTTTCTGCTCATTTATTTTTTTTCAGTTCATCAATTCTCTCTTTTGTTATATTATAGCTGCTAGTAAGCCCATCTTTTTAATTCTTAGTATTTTCTGTATTATTTTATAAATTCTACATCATGCCATCTACATTCCTGAGCACATTAATCTTGGTTGTTTAAAATCTGTTTATCACACTTTTATTAATTGGGTTATAAGTCTGATACTGTTTTCTATGTTTTCCTGATTTGTGTGATTGCTCATTTTAATTTTTTTGGTGTGATATTTGTGTGCTTTTTTGGTGTGATTATTCAGTTTTACTAGTATTAGATACTCCATATGGAAGATTGTTATCTTTCTCCAGAAAAGTTATAATATGCCTTCTCGTAGTGAGATTCAGTCAAGGCAAATCGTTTCCATCTAATTTATGACTCAAATGACTGGAAGCTGGGTTGGAATGTATCAAAGGCTCTATATTCATAGTGCAAACTCATTCCTAGGATGCTGCCATCCAGTTGGACCACCAGAGAGCCTGGGGTACTGATAGCACTCTTTCTCCTTCTTGGTGCTCCAACACCATTTTTTATCTCCAAACGTTTCCAGAAGACTCAGTTATGTTTTCAAGTGACTTTCTGCTGAGCTTCTTACCTTCTTAAGAATTCAGTCAATACCTCTAGGGAAAAAAATAAAATATGATACATCTCTATAGCTCTCTTCTTACCAGGAATTTAGCTTCTCACATCCTAGCTGTTTTGAAGGCCCAAACTCCAGTTCCTTTGTCTCCATGAAGTTGCCACCTGCTCTGCTGGTCCCTATGACTCTTAGTGGCATTTCTCTGCCTACAGCCTTGCCTCTCACCTTGTGGACAAATTGAAAAATGCCCAGAATGGCTCTTAGAATGGTTTCATGTATCTCTAAAGGCTCCTCTCCAGGACTTTGATCATTCAATTTCTGCTTCCCTTGGCAGCTCTCTCATATATTAAAATGATTTAATCCAATTTTTCTATTTGTTTTAAAGCCGAAAGCTATCCTATTACAAATGGAAACAAAAGTATGAAGTCATATTTGATAAATTAAAATGGTGTGTACATCTTGTATCCACACCGTTGTTAATAGGTTATTGTTATTTTTAATCCTGAGAATTAAAGCTTCTACACCACTTCACTGGACAAGAACAAATATCAACTTACTACTCTCTGAGTTACCCTAAAGTGTTGTTTGAAGTGTCAACCAGAAGTAAAGTCTCATATTTTATAGATGTCATAATATTTGAGGTTAGACAGTAACTTTTATGCTTGTATTTGAATGCAGAACATTCAAATGCAACTGATTCCTGTGATTGCCTCATTACCAGTCACCAGAACTACTGTGAAAACTAAAGTTCAGCTAGTTTGTTTGTTTGTTCATTGTTTTCGAGTAGTAAATATTGTACCATCTATATAAGTTAGATGTGTGAACTTTGCACATGCCAGATACATTTTATGTCATTTTTAATCTGAAATATGCAGTTTTTTCAATTAAGTAATGCTCATACTCCTCCTCAATTTAATTTATCTATATTTAAAATTTGATATTTTTACAGACATATAACAGAAAATTTTTGTCCTATATTTCATATGCCAAAAGATTTTTTGAGTGGAAAAATAGTTCTATTTTGTCACATAATACATAAAATATATAAATATAAAAATATTTTCCATGTTATATTTTATATAACATGCTTATATAATTATTAGATACTTTATATTAGTACAATTGGTTTTATTATTTTGAGAATTTATATAACATCATTGAACAAATTCTTGTGCTTAAACTCTAATATTATGCAACTGTGTGACATGGCTGGCTTAGTAAAATGTGGTTTTTATATGAATAAATAGAAGTGCTGATCCTATTTTATTCTGTTCTGTGGTCAGGACTCATCTTGATTTTAGTGTTCTGTTTAGTCCTTATACACTAAGGAATCAATTACAAGATAGTGTATAAAGTATCACCAGGACCGTGAAAGACTCTTAAACCATGTTTATGTGGAGTAGTTCACAGGACTGAAGAGGGACAAGGATTTGTCAAGGGACAAGTATCCCTTATTTGGAAATCTCTAACATAAACGCATAAGATGCATTCTTGGTCCTTACGAAGTACAGAGGCTCAGTGGGTCAAAGTGTGAGTAGGCTTGTTTTGAGACCTGTATGAAGGACTTTTTAATAATCAGAGTTATATTGCCATGGATAAATTAATGCAGGAAATAATGCAGAAAACACTAAATATATTAATGATTTCTTGGGGATGGTATCAAGAGGATAAACACATCCTACAGGGATAATCTAGGTGATTTCCAAGATTTACTGCAACTCTACAACTCTAAGATCCAGTGATGTGGTGTAAAGTCAGGCCTCTGCTCTCTTTCTCTTTTCATAACAACATTGATTTACATGGAACGCCAAACATTGATTTTTCTATCTTCTGTAAATTTAGGGAAGGACTGAAAATTTGAAAAAATTAACAGCCTGTATAAAATTTCATTACATTACAGTATTTAGCTCAAATTTCCTGCCACACTGTCTTCTCTGTAATTAGCAATGAGGAGACAGGACCCATGAATAAAGACCTTAAATGGAGCCAAGTTTTCAGACCCCTTAAAACAAGAGGTTTTCTTCTGTTTCTTTCATATTTCCCTCTGAGACCTCACCAGGAACATGTTTAACATTCACATTTTTTTACTAACACCTGTTCATGACGCTCTATGCATTTCTAAGACATTACAAGCTGCAGTCCTGTGCTCCTTACGCTCATCTGAGCCCACACCGTAAGTGCCTTGAATGTCCATATGTCTACCAGTTATCTCTTCAAGGCAGTCTAGGTTTTTCTCCATCATGCAACTGAAAACACTTCCAGCCTCTGCCCCTTACCCAATCTCAAAACCACTTCTACATTTTCTGTTATTTGTTACAGCAGCACCCCACTTCCTGGTACCAAAATCTGCATTAGTTTCTTAGGGCTGCTGTCAGTAAGTATCACAAAGTGCGTGGCTTAAAACAACAGAAATGTATTTTCTCCCAGTTCTAAGGCTGGAGTCTGAAGTCAGAGTGTTGGCAGGGCCATCTTCCCTCTGGAGGCCCAGGGGGAGGACCTGTTCCATGTTCTCCGGTTGCAAAGGCATCTGGCTCACGTTGTTCCTTGCCTTGTAGCTGCACCATTCCAATTTCTGCCTCCATTGTCATGTGACCTCCTTCCCTGTGTGTCTTTGTCTGTGTTTATGTCTCTTCCATAAGGACACCAATCATTGAATTTAGGACCCCTAACCTAGTATGACCTCATCTTAACTATTTATATCTGCAAAGATCCTATTTCTAGATAAGGCTGCATTCTGAGGTTTCAGGTAGACATGAATTTTGGGGGGAAACTGTGGTTCTGTGTTCTTTGAGGGCTGTGTGTGTCTGACCATCTTTTTAGTTCCAGAAGTTAATAGTGCCTGGCAGGTAAAATGAATGAATTAACTGAAAGCCTTCAATCCCTGTTAAGTGGGATCAGTTTAAGTCTCAAAGCTTAGATGACTAAGTAAACAATGCCACATCATTTGAGCATGACTTAAGATTTAGCCTTGAATCTCAAGGCCCCTCTTTAGCCACATAAGTGTTTTCCATTTTACCAGGGTCTCCTTTTCATCTCACTTCTTTGACTGTCTCCAGGTAAGTTTGCTCGAGGACACCCCCATCCCATCTACTGAGATGGAAGTTTGCATCTGTGGTTGAACTCATACTACCTGAGCAGTTCTTCTAGCTCCTCTAATGAGAAAGGGTTCTACTAGACCACCAGCATTTTTTTATATTTGGAATGTAGCTGTGTGACCTTGGTACATCACTTAATGCTTCTGTGCCTCTGATATGAAGTTAATAATGGTACACACATAATAGAATTGCTATAAGCATTAATAAGTTATTATTTATAAAGAGCTAAACACTCTCTGGCACAGAGCAGATAGATGATACATGTGTGTTAAGTAGTGTTTAATGTCAATTAATAAAAGTCAATGAAGTCTCTCTGTAAATGAATTATTAAGCAGCTAACGAGTGCCCCTAAGTGCTCAGTGTTTCTCATAATTTTCTTGGAGACGTAGCTGCTTAGAACTGGTTTCACCAAGGTAGTTACTAAAATCAGCACATGAAGAAAAATTTTTTGAGAAACATTTTCCTGGCTAAGCTTAAAGGTCTGCCTCTCAAACACTTCTGTTTTGGAGATATGACATTTTATAGTATAAATGGAAAAATAGCTTGGAAGCTATAGTGTTTTTCTTTCTTTTTTACATAACTCCCACTATTTGTACCTTACATTTTATAGTTTACAGAATGTTTGTTTTAAATAGCCAGTAAGTTTGCAAAAAGCCTGCCTAAAGTGCATCCTGATCTGTGAGTCACATAATCTGAGGGCGTCAAAGGTTTGTTGATGTCCTTTTCTTGGCTCATGCTTTGCACACTCACTTGAAGGGCTGTTAAAGTTGGCATGACTTAAATATCATTTTTTAAATACTGAAAATATAAAGTCAGGCTGAGTTTGTGTGTGTGTGTGTGTGTGTTGAAGATGAAAGAGTTTAGCAAATACCATCATTTTACTGAAGGTGAAAATTAACTCAGACTTCACTTAAAATAAGTCACTTTTCTCACCTGCCTATAGGACTGTTTCAAGTCCAATCAAGGTAACTAAGGAGCTGACACTGACATTAGGCACATTCTTGGGTTTAGCCCCACCTCTCTTAAGTCTATCTCCACCCCCACCTTTTGTCCTTTGGTAGAACCTGAAATCTGTCATTGTTTCTCTTCGGAGGAGGTCCGTTTACATGGAAGGCACATCTGGCTTAATTAAGTTGACAGCTGCTACGGATAATAGTGGATGAGGTCCAGGCATCACGGAGCATTACCATTCACTTAACAGTTTAACCTTTCGTAATCTCAGTTTCAGATTGCACGCGAACTTGAGGAATGTGCTTTTATTATTTGTTAATGTATGTTCATTTTCTACCTTGTTTCCAAATCATAATCAACAGAGACCACAGTAAAGGCAAAGGGCATTTTCCTACTGCCAGTTGGTGAACTGCAAAGACCAAAACACCAAATCCTGCGAAACACTGGGCTGTAAAGCACAATAGTAAAAGTGATTGGCAAAAAGGCTGAGAAAGCAACCCCACATTCAAGGCTTCTGGCTTATTTGCTCATATGAGACCTTCAGGTAGTAAAGAGCGATCCCAGTTATTGCTGCTTTGGCCACAGCAAACAAAGAAGGTGGTCTGCAGACCCCCACGAGCACTGGCAGTTTGCATGTGCACCCCTGATGTAGCACAAGGGCAACCAGGAGCTTTGCACACGCACATGGGGCACACAGCTTATTGCACATGCAGGGTGCTGTAAACCAGTGGCATTAAGCACTTTTGCAGCTGTTTCAATTAACATGTGCAGTCTCATTTCACTAGAGCTCCATGCGGAAAAGCAGTCAGAATAACAAATGTTTTCAGCTGCCTCCACCAGTGCCCGAGCCCAGCTTAATAAAAGCAGAGTCGGTTCCAAAAGGCCCTTCCAAGGAAAGGCGGTGGGTTTTTCCTTACATATGCATGCATAGAAGGAAAGTGTTCTGTTTAACAAACTGGCTTTGCCTGCCTGGAGGTTCAAGTAATAGGATATTTGGGTCTCTGTGGAATTTTGTTTTCCCAACAAGCAGCACCTATGGGAGGCCAGGGGACAAAGGGAACCTTTTGAAACTGAAGGCTGTTTACATTGCCAAGAGTATGATCCTCATCTGACTATTATTCTCAATCATTATAGTTCAAACGTATTTTCTTCCTTATAAATCATCTTTACATGCATAATACACCCAGTTTATTCCACCATACCACCTCTGAGAATTCCGTGTTGAAATGTATTTAGTCTTACAAAATAGGCCCAACCATACATTTTTCTCATGCACACTTTTGTTAACTTTGCTTCATTTTAAAATTTAAAATTTTAAAATTTAAACGCGGCCACTTTTCATGACGTTGATGAAATTCACATGTATAGCACCTGACATTCAAATGCAATCTCAAAGTGGAGATTGCTGGGATTCTTGTAAAACATAAGAAAATACATCTGTCAACAAAAAAAAAAGATGCTCAAGTGAAGCATAGGCACGGACTGAACTCCAGCCCCACACGGAGTGCGTGGGCCCAGTGTGTTCCGCAGAGGACCTGCATACCTCCCCTATCTTCTCTCCCACTCATGAAGACAGAGGCTCCCCACACCTCAAGAACTCGGCACCAGCCACTTCTCTGCTGGGCCAGGGGCAGTCCTCCCCCGCAACCTTGAATTGTCTGATGGATGGAACACGGTAAGGTGTAGGAATGCACTAGACTAGTGAGTCTCAGACGTGGAGGGCACATTACAAATAGGACTCGGCGGTGTATTAAAAAGCAATGGAAGCATGGGGTGAGTGTCCCCATGTCATAGCCAGCACTTTGGAAGTTAGGATGGCTGCTGTGGGTCAAGTCAGAATTTTCCTTTCAGGAACGAATTGGACACCATGAAGGTCTAGGGGCTAGTGTGTCTCTCTCTTTGCTCTAAGTGACTGGTGACCATCATTTGGGGCCATCATTTGGTGGTCCTGCCCCGGGAGTGCTGGAGGAGTCCCATGGCTGTCAGCAGCTCCCAGCTAGACATGTCCCCACTGCACACTACATGTGTGACCTGCCTGGGCCTCCCTCAGCAAGCTCACTACAAGGGCAAGGGCCAGGCCTTCCAGGGTGCCAAGAAAATCCCAAAGACAAAATACTGAGGTGGTTCATTTGGGCACATAGCTTATGTAAATAATCATATTTCTTAGACATGCCTATCTATTTAAAAACTCACTTTTTTTTACAAAATTGTGTTAGTTACCACTGCAATGTGCAATGTATTCCAGTAGATATAACACAATAAAGTAGCAAAATTAGAAAAAGTTGCATCACCTCCTTTTTGCTGCCCCCTTCCCAGTCAATTAAGCAAATAGGCAGATTTAACACTTTATGAGGCAGAGGGGTCTGATTGAGCTTTGCAGTCAGAGCGCTGTCAAGGTCCCAGCAGACCCTGCATCAGCACAAAGGTCACTTGCTGGAGGCCAAGAGAACAGTCAGCACTTCCAGCAATGAGGTGTTTTAAATTAGGCATGAAAGGAGAGAACATGTCACATATAGCTGGAATAAGTCCAATAGGACTGGACAACATAGAGGAAAAGACAGTGATACCACATGCTGTGCACTCCTGCCCACTCTCTATGAGATAGCCATGGTGCCAGGTACTACAAAGAAGGCAAAGACGAAAGGGTGGCATCACCTGTCCTGGAGAAGCTTGGAGGTAACTGTAAAAGTCCAGATGAAGGAGGAAAGAAGGAACTAACTTTTATTGAGGTGTTTAACAAGGGTTAGGTCTTGTGCCATGTGCTTCAAATACATTCATTCATTTCATTCTTGAGAAAAAGAAAAAAAATTAAGGAATGTACATTGTTCTTTAGACATAATGCTATCTACCGCACAATCATACTACAGTGTAGTATGAACATGAGTTTTTATGCACCGAGAAACAGAAAAGTTCAAGTGACTCGCTTTACTGAGCAACATCTCTGAGGTCTATGCCTGTATTTAAAGTGTCTTAAAAGTTTATTGGCACTTCATAGGGAAATTTGACTTGACACATGAAAAAAAATGAAACTGGATAACCTCCTTACACCATATACAAGAACAAATTCAAAATGGATTAAATACTTAAATGTAAGGCCTGAAACCATAAAACTCCTAGAAGAAAATATAGGGACTAAATTTGCAGACATTACCCTGAGCAATATTTTTACTGATACATGCCTATGGGCAAGGAAAGTAAAAGAAAAAAATGAACATATGGGATTACATCAAACTTAAAAGTTTTTTCACAACAAAGGAAACCATCAATGAAACAAAAAGGAAGCCTACTGAATAGGAGAAGATACTTGTCAATGATATATCTGATAAGGGGTTAATATCCAAAGTTTATAAAACACTCATGCAATTCAACACCAAAAAAACAAACAATCCAATTAAAAAATGGGCAGAGGATATGAAGAGGCATTTCTCTAAGAGGACATACAGATGGCCAACAGGCATATGAAAAAATGTTCAACCTCACTAATCATTAGGGAAATGCAAATAAAAACCACAATGAGATACCACCTCACTCTGGTCAGAATGGCTATTATCAATAAATCAACAAACAACAAGTGCTGGCAAGGTTGTGGGGAAAAGGGAACCCTGCTGCACTGTTGGTGAGATTGCAGATTGGTGCAGCCACTATGGAAATCAGTATGGCGGTATCTCAAAAAACTGAAAATGGAACTACCTTATGACCCAGCAATCCCACTCTTAGGTATTTACCCAGAAAAACCCAAGACACTAATTTGAAAAAAATATATGCGCCCCTATGTTCATTGCAGCACTATTTACAATAGCCAAGATTTGGAAACAATTGAAATGCCCATTGGTAGACGAATGGATTAAGAAACTGTGGTACATTTACACAATGGAGTATTACTCAGCCATAAAGAAGGAAATCATACCATTTGCAACGGTATAGATGGACCTGGAGAACATTATGCTAAGTGAAATAAGTCAGTCAGAGAAACACAAATACCATATGATCTCACTATACATGGAATCTAAAGAACTGAATAAACAAATAATGTAAACAGAAATAGTCTCAGAGACACAGGAAAAATTGATGATTGCTAGATGGGAAGGGGTGGGGATGAGGGAGAAGGGGAAGGGACAAGACAACATAAATTGGTAACCACAATATTGCCTCAGGAATAGAAAACACAGTTTGGGGAATATAACTAATAATGTAAATATTTTTTAGGAGGCCAGATGGACTCATGTCTTGTTAGGGACACCACTTCATGGACGGTGAAGAGGCCTGACCACTGCACTGTACATCTGAAGCTGCCGTTGAATAATATTATGTTAACTATAATTTAATACATATGTAGTCATGGGATGTGGAATATAGTGTGGAAATGGAGTTAATGGAATTGTAATAGATATGTATGATATCGGGGGTGGGAGGCAGTGGATGGGAGGAGGGGGGTTGTCACTTTGTGAGGAGTTAAAAGGATAAATATTGCACTGTTCTGTACACCTGAAACTAATAACAACATTAAATTAAATTTTAAAAAAGTATATTAGCACTTCATAGACTGTGTACAGCCCAACCACTGCGCTGTACACCTGAAGCTGAAATAGAATAATATTTAATGTCAACAATAATTATATATATGTATATATATTCAAAGGATGTGGAGTACAGCATAGTAGAGTCAATGGAATTGCAATAGCTATATACGCTGTCAGAGGGGTACTAGATTGAGGGATGGGGATTATCACTTGTGAGAGGTGTAAATGTCTAACTATCATATTGTTTTGTACACCTGAAACTAATAAAATTATTTTTAAGTATATTAGCAATTAGCTATCATGTGTGCTTTGACCCATTTTCTAAAACAAACAAAAAATAAAATAGGTAGTGAAGCAAGCAAAAAACCAATTTGTGTTTCTCCAAATTTCAACTTGATGACAATAAATCTGTGCTTCTTGATCAAACACTATCAGAATAAGTGATTTTACTTTTATTTTGTCCAATTTGTTTGCAAGTCAGGTCAAAAGTCTGCTTTAGTTTATATAAATATTAATAACCATACAATAGCATTCCATGATGCAATTAGACACTGTGCCCAGAACATCAGTCACAGGCGGTGCACAGTGCATTTCTGTCTGCCTAAATTGCTCAGCACAGCGCTGTCTTGTTTACAATACACCATTTTTACAAATGCACTGCTGCCTTTTCCCTATGTATTAATTAATATGTAAGACAAAGAACAGCACCATCCCTGGGACAACAAAAGCCTTTTGTCTCCAGGGCCTCAAGGCATCCACTTAGGCTCCCTTTGTGGGTGCCTTTTCCTGACTGATTAAATGAGATAAAGTCAGGCTGTTCTGTGAGTCCTGTCGATGAAGTGGGAGGAGTAACCCTGCGTGCCTAAGAGAGGTGTTCGAAGCTGCCCTGCGAGCTTCCCAGCCGGCGAAGGGACAGCCCTGTGGATCAGGAAGCATCGGTCTTCCTTAAGCTGTCCTAGTGTCACCGCTGCCAACTCTTGCTGGATTTCAGACTCAAATCTTTGCTTTTCAGATATTCATTCACAAAAGGTTGTGACAGGTCGAACAAGTTAATATAAAGCATGCAATTTAAGTCTGAAAAAGAGCAAAAAAATTGGCTATTTGATTTATTTTAGACCAAACATTCGGCTATTTGGAAACACCTGTTTTTTACTGAATTTTTACTCTCTTTGAGATGTTTGGTTTTTTGTAGACGAGGATTAAGTATCCATATTAGTATATGAAGTGTAACTTTAGTGTGCAAAGTATACATTTGGGCACAACAAAGGAAACTGGCTTCCTTTTTAGCACAATGAAAACAAACTCTCCTTGCCTGGGGTTGCTTGTTGTTTACCTGGAGCTTAAGGATCTCCAGCTAAAAGAAATGTGAGTAAATCAGCAGTGGGGACTGGTGACGCTTGTGTCCCCTGCAGGATCCATCACGGGGGCCACCCCTTCTGCCTACGGGAAGCACCACCCCCAGTGCAGAGGCTACAGATAGAATCCGGACAGTGACACTCAGAAGTTTCCCACTTGAGGGATGTTAGAGGACAAAGCGTGGACCTGCTGGTAACATTCAGGACCTGCCAAGGGCTCTGGCCCACAGCATCTGCAGGGCTCGCAAATGTGCAGGTTGATAATGATGCTCAGGAAGCTCCCATGCACGGTATTTGAACACTGCAGGGAGTGCATGTGGACCCCGAAAATAAGCCTGTGACACTCAAAAATGATGTTTCCTTGCCCTCTTTCTGTTTTTGTTTTGTAGAAGATTGTGGACACTGGAACTCTGAGCAAACGTGCAGCAGGTGCAGGCTGGTAGTTCCTTAGTGAATTCCTCCACTGAGGTGGGTGGACCATGCTATGAGTGATGACAAAAGGGTAGAAGAGAAGTTATTGACAGATGCGCACCGAGACAGTGAGGTATTTTGTAAGCAAGGAACAATTTCCGTAGTCAGTGCTCTATGTCAGGTCTGTCCCCAAGCCTCGCTCTTCTGGATGGTGCAACTGGCTCCCGGTGGCACCCGAGAGAAGCTGAGCCCTTTTCCATGAGATCATGATACTGGAGGTGAACGTGGGCAAGCCAGATTGGTTTTCATGTTCTAATGTGTATGAAATTAGCACAGGGTTTCCAAGTGTTTGAAACTACATTCTTATGAAAACTTAACTCCATATATTCCTGTCAGTCTTCTGTAAGGTCAAGAGTTAGTACAGCTCTTCATTTATATTTCATTGTACACTGAGGCATAATAGAAAGAGCTCTGGCTGGAAGTGTAAATACCCAGCTTTTATTATAAAGATCATATCCAAATTTTACCAGCTATATGATTTTGGGGAAAATCACTTATTTTTTCTGAGTTCTTTAGGTTTTCTGAAGTGCAGTTGTGATAATACCCACAATTCAGGTTCTTAGAAGGCGCACATGAGAGCACAGATCTTTTGGGTTTTGTAAACTCTCAAGTGCAGGGTCTGAGACTACAGGTGAGCACTTGACCTTGTAGCTTGTGGGAAAGCACTGGGCACTCAAGCTGAGTGCTGGGAAAGCCTTTCGGAGGCTTAGTGCAGCATGGTGATGTCATGTGATTTGAATTTTAAAATGTCATTCAGAGCATGTAGAGCAGGCCTCTAAGCGGCTATTAAGGTGTTTTATGACAGAGACAGGTGGTCTGAACCACGGTGGTGCTGATGGTGAGATGGTGGTGCTGATGGGCATGGTGATGAGTGACCTTTTAAAACACTAGCAGGTCAATGGTGTGAATGTGGGAAGACAGAGTGAAGAACAAGTTGGAGAGTAAAACACAAACAAAACCAAGAGTCAGCTTGGCACATGCTCGATTTACCTTACCTGCAGACACCTGGAAGAGGATGTAGGCAGGTGAAAGTCCAAGTCTATATACCCTGGGAATTTGAAATGATAGCTCTTGGAGACCACTCAAGCTTAGGTTGTAAGGGTAAATAGAAAAAGGAAGATGACCAGAGAGTGGGAACTAGGGTCATCCAACATTTCGAGCTCAAGAAGAAAAGCAGGGACCAGCACGGACCTGAGTCACACATGGCCTAGTCTGGTGGTCTTCCTCACTTCATCATCCCCAACACCGAGTCTGGTAGTGAGTCCCTGGAGGCTGTGCTTGTCCATGACAGCGTTGATGAAGCTTTAACTCTTACACTAGATGGTCTACTTGGCAAGGAAAGAACTGTGCTTTGTTCATTGCTCTGTGTCCTGAAACTGACCCAAGCAAATGGAAGGCTTTGGAACCAATATTTGTTGAATGCAGGAAGAAAACCTAGACTTTGCAAACTGCATGGATACCTAAAATTGTATCCCATTTAACAAGGAACTTGTGTCAGTAGCAGCTTCAATTCCATAACAGGGGTGGTTGGGATAAATGCTATTTTGTCAATAACATGTGGCCGTTGGTGTATCTGGGATGTGACATGATGCCCACAAAGATATGAAAAATATATGGCACAGAAAGAAAAAAAGAAAAAAGTCCTCTCACTTTCTCTTTTTCCTCCTTTCAGTTTCAGAAAGCTGTGTCTGAAGAGAAATCCTCTTTTGAGTCATTTTGCTATATTTTTAAGAATATCACTGTAGCTCCCAACTCCAACACACACCCCCAGCCTTATTTCTAACCACTTATGCAAAGTGTCCTTGTCCAAGGAACACACACACACACACACACAGAGTCATCATCTTGTTCCACTCCAGTGATTTATCTCTTGTGCCTCACGTCTCCTTACTGGATTTATAAGTTATGTGGTAATTCATCTTCTCTGTGAATTTCCCAAACCTCAGTTTGCAAATTCAACGCCATGTATCCACTTCTATTAATTTGGCACCTGGAACTGATAGATTTACTGTGTGGTGTTGCATCTTTAATCAAGACAAAATATAATATGAGACTTGGAACTCTTTCCAGTGTCAAAATGTTGCTGTTTTGTGTTAAGCTTAGTCGTGTTTTTTAATCAAATGCCCCAGTTTTCTTGATCGGTAAAATGGGGATAATATCTGCAGTGTCTCCTTCTCATATAGATATGGTAAATATTCCTAAAGTAAAATTAATTTTCTTTGACTTCTGTGGTTAAAGAAAGTATTTTCCTTATGAAAAACAGGGTCTGCCTGAGTGGCAAGGAGGACCTTACGCATAGCCAGTATTAGTTTGCAACAAAAGCTAAAAGTTTCAGAAGTGGTCAACCAAGCCTTGCTGGTGGAGCCTACACATAAGAAACATGAGGGGGATTAGCTGTGAATTAGAATAACATCTGCAGTTATACCAGGAGGATAACATTTCCAGGGTGCTCAGTCCCTTATCCTTCAGGATAAAAGCTGAATAACAGCTGGCTTTGAGAAGAAAAGTTCTCCCCCATGATCAAATTTCATCAATGACTAGGCACACGATGAATGGGTGACCACTGCTAACACCACAGCCCCAGTCTTTGCTGCAAACAAACTTTGGCTATAGATGAAAAAGACAGTCCTCCGTGTCACTCACTCAAAACCGTGATGAAGGAGGAAATTTTCAGGACTTGCTATGCAGGAACCCATTTAACCTTCAACTATCCATGAGGGGTTCCAAGAGAAGTATGCCACCAATTCAGATGTGAACCAGGCCAGTGCATGCTGGGAAAATGCCTCAGGGCAGCAGCCAGTGTGACTGATATATCTGAAATCACATTAGGATGACAGCTTGTCCTTGAGGCCAGGTTTTCAAAGTTGTTGGACATTTTTGAACATAGTAACTCTCTTCCTTTTTTATGCTCGCTTCTTTTCCATCCTTAAATCTGTGGTGGGAAAGAATCACATTTGGTAATTTAAGCTTTCATCTTAAGACAAGTTCAAAGAAGGTATGAAGTAAATGTTGTGAGAAGGAACCCAAACCAAGAGTTAGTGTAACAAGCCCAAGTCCCAGACACATCAAGAAGGTCACCAATGCCTGAAATAAACAGATGTGGGCCTAAATCAACAGAGCCTGGATGGAAATTTCACTGTGGGTATCACTGGGAACAGGAGTAAGACAAACAGATGGTAATATTTGAGGGGGGTATAAAGGAAACATAAAGAGAAAACGCAAAAAGAGGAACTATTTGTTTTTCATAGGATACAAGAAATTTTGAATTGTTTTCTACTTAGCAAGTTAAGAGTTAAGGTAAGAATCATGATGAAAATAAATAACACTCCTGGAAAGGATTATATATAAAGGCATAAAAGGACTTTAAGGTTAAAAATCGGGTTCGGGCAATTCTAGAATATTAGTTTGTACATATTTGTCTAGGTCAAATCATTGTTGCCCAAAATTAGTGACAAAATTGGATATATCAAATCTAACTTAAATTTAAGGAGATATAAAACAGTCTACAAACATATTTGGTTTCAAGAGGTTTGGTAAATAAGAAACAAAATGCACAGCAAAAATTTAAAACTATGATTTTTCAAAACATTAGTTAGTTTTTTCAGTCTTTAATAGTTAACATTGAAGTTATTTATCAACATCTCCTATTCTGTTTTTAGACATTTTATTGATAATTGAAAATCTGTACTATCTAACTTGGCATGTTTTGCAAAAGCATTAAAATCGCATTGCCTTTGTTTGTGCACGAGTTATCCCAGCAGCATCTCCATGTGTGCTCTTGGCAGCAGTCTGGGCCCTGAGGACACGGTGGAGAGTAACACATGGCCCTGCCCTCAGGTGGTTTGGCCTAACCAGTTGTTAAATTACTCTGTTCACAAAGTATCCAGGTACCAAGACATATTTCACATTAAAATCGGTAGGTGCTTCCATTTCAAACGCTAAGCAATGCCACCCGTTTGTCCATAGCACCAATCCCTGACTGCCTTCTGCCAGTGGCCAATTCTATCCCATCAGTTCCTACAGAAGTGTATGCCTACCTACCCCCTACTGGACCCACGCCTTCAGTCCCTGTGACGTGAATGAAGAAGTACTTGACTGAAGGACTGAATAAATTAATGCAGTGATGATTAAACTGAACTGTCTCAGGACAATAATGAGATCTGGGCAAAATAAATGAGCCTATCAACCTATGGCCTTTTTTGTTTTTTTCCTAAAAATTAAATGCTGCTAATTTGGGTTACAAATTCATTTTAATTAGAATGACATGTTCAAATTGCTCTGCTTCTTCCAGTTGCATTTTACTGGATAATCCAGGGGTCATAATTCTTTAGAGTAATTTAATTGCTACAGCCCTCTTTTAAGAAAATGGAAGGTAAGCTTTAATAATGAAAACTACTGTTTTAGAGATGGTTTACAACTTATATAATTAGACAGGTAGATGTGGTGTAAGTACAGTGGATGCATTTTAAATGTGTAATGGTGCTAGCAGCACTGTTGATCAAAGACAGCTCCACTCTATATATATAAGCAAGTTTATACATCATGAATGCTTCTTACAGGTTTTATTATGAAATGTTTTCTATCTTGAACAACAGACTAGTTGTCAGAAATCTGGTATGTTTGGCAACAGAAAGAATCTTGATTTTCTGATGGACTTTCTGTACAAGAGCAGTCATAACTTGAAGTCCTTATAAAAGTCACAGAAGAAGGAATAAGACACAGAAGATGCAAGTTCAGAGTCTGAAGATTAATTACCTGATTGTTTCACTACTGTTCCATAATTAGCTGAGCTTCTCGGGTTAAATTACTAATTGGGGAATTTCTACCACAGGTTTGAGCTACTTTTCCTCTCAAGAATGTTCATTTCTAAACCTGTTGTTCAACGTTGGTCTCATTGAGTTACCACTTGAGTCTCTGCAGCTGCCACTTCCTGACCTCTTTCTCTGTGAAAGTCCCATCCAGCAGAGGCGTTTTCTGTTTTATAGTCACCAACGCCTACAACGAAGAGCAAAGAAGCTGACTATAGCACGATCGTCCATACTGGAAATGGAGAGGAATAGTCAATAAAATGTAGACACACGTAGGATGAATGGAGTGGGTAGCATTTCAGATGTAGAAAACCCTTGCAACACCAATTGCAGTTACAGTCGTAAAGCCAATTATATTAAAATATATTTTTGAATCATCTTAAAGTCACTTGAAATGGACCCATCCTTCTGGTTTTACATCTTTGTGAACTCTAAATTAAATTGGGTTATTTTATCTTTCATTTTGGGGTTTATTTTTCCAGAAATTACTCTACTTTCAAGGAAGAAAAAGCTCTGTTGGAAATAAAAGTACAAAGTCTTCTCTTTACTCAGTCATAATTTAACAATGACACTAAATGTGCCCGTCTATTGTAAACCAACACAGGAAGTGAAGCAGACTTGAAGCTGAGCAGCAGCAGGGCATTTGCTAGGAAATCAGGAAAGTGCTTTCTGGCCCATCCACAGAAGCTCCACACTGGAAGTTGGGAAATGTGGCCATGACTGTGTGCTGGAGGGACACATGCTCTTTCCCCTCCAGGGGGCTTTGGGGCTGTGTTTTAAAAAGCCACACATTGTTCTATAAAGCTGCCAAATGTTCCTTACCATTAAAGAATAATCGAGAAGACATGAAAAATAACTGTTCCCCACTATGTGTTTATGGTTCAGAGCACTCGTGCACCAGGCAGCAGGGAGACGGCCATGAGTGGTGCCCTCTGTGTTAACCGCGCCCAGTGGGGCCTGAATTCTCTCGAGCCTGGTTATCATGGGCATTTCCTGGAAACGCTGAGGGTCCTGGAGGCAGAACAAAAGTAAGAGCTTGGTGTCCTCTCACTCAGCACCTGCACTAATTTAGCAGTTGTGACCCTCACACTGGTGTTCTTTCTATCCTTCTAGATTTTTCCTCAAAAGCCATTTCTTCTCAAAGGCTGCCCAGGCTACAAGTCTGTGCTAGACTGATGAGAGAAATTAAAGGAGATCCCTCTGTGCAGTGTTCTGAGTGACAGTGGATGCTGGCACCACACTTCTCGTTCTGCGAACACTTCTATCTCTCTGAAAATTCAGAATCCAAGTAAGACTCTTAAAACAACACCAACAAGAGCAGACAAACTGCCTTGCTTGACCCAGGAAATAGAAAGTGCTCTGCATGCCTTCAGATTCAGACTCAGAGTAGTGGAAGAATGTAACACTTCTGTCAGAGCATGCTTGACTGTGTCCCCAAAAGGTACAGTTATCCATAAACACCCATGTGAAAGAAATCTAAACAATTTTTACTAATAGGACTAAATTTCTGTCCTGTCCTGTCCCCGTTCCACCAGGTGACAGGAAGTTTGCTTTCATGGCTTCCAGGTAACCCCATCACTTGAGGGCCGCCTGAAGCCAGAGTCCCAGGGCCCAGCATTGGCAGCACAGCTGAATGGCCTTGTTCCCACCAGCCAGATACATTACCCTTGGCAGGTCCTCATCAGCAAACCCAATCAGATCCTGACCAGGCCACCTTCTTGCAAGGTCCCTTTAGGCCTGCAGAAGCCCTCTCTCAGGCACTTGTGACTGCATCCTGAGCAGGCACAGAGCATTGATGGGATTTCACATGCCCCAGGCAGTTTCAAGGAACCCTCTAGTCTAGGCAACCTTGCTCTGGTTCTTCCCACCATCACAGCAGGTGTCATCACACCTCCTGCTATGATGTTTGTTGATTTCATAGGATTCACCAAAACAAGTCAACCCCTCACAAATTTTAAATTTTTCTAGAAGCTGGGAAATGTCTATGCCAAACCACCAGTAAGCTATAAATCAGAGTTCACCTTGTCCCTTTGCAGAAATGTATCAACAACTAATGGATATTACATATAGGGTCTTCTAATAATAATTCCAAAGGAAAAATAAAGCCCCCAATTTGGGCAGAGAAAACCGATTTATAATCTAATTGCTACAGCCTCTGACTATCCTATAAGCTTTATGCTTAAAGTCCTTGAAGGCCTGGGCTATTTTTTAATTAAGCTTTATTTTGAGATAACTATCGATTCACCTATAGTCATCAAGAGATCTCAGGTACTGTTTGCTCAGTTCCTTCCAATGGTAATGTCTGGCAAAACTGTAGCACATTGTTAAAGCCACAGTATCAGCATCAATGCAGTAAACACACAGCACATCCTGTCACCACAGGGCCTTCCCTGTATTCTTCCTTTCCCACTCCTCCTCAACCCCTTAATCACTAATGTTATAGTTTTGTATAATTTTGTCATTTCAAGAATTTTATATAAATAGAATTATATATGTGTTACAAATAATATACATATAAATATTATTACATTACATTATGTATATAATATATAATAGCATTAATAACATTATATATATAAAACATTGCATGCATGTAATGTTATGTAATATGTGTGCAACATAATATGTGTTATATGTCATACATAATATACACATGTTACATGGTTGCATTTTTCCCTCAGCATCATCCTCTGGTTATCCATCCAGGTTGTGACTGGATCGGTTTGTTTTTTCCTATTGCTGAGTAGTGCTGCCCAGTGCAGATGACCTCTGTTTGTGTACCCCATCCCCACCCCACCCCACTGAAAGATATCTGGGTTGTTTCCAGTTTGGGATATTGTGAATAAAACTGCTATAAATATCCATGTATCAGATTCATGTGCACATGTCTTTGTCACTCTGGGATACATGCTCAGGACAGCAAAGGCTGGGTCACATGGCAGTAACATGCTTAGTTTCCTCAGTGGCTGTGCCATTTTGTGTTCCCACCATCAAAGTGTGAGCTACCTAGTTTGTCTGCATCCCCAGAAGTGTTTGGGGATCTCATTATTTTACCTTAACCATTCTAATAGGTTGTGGAGATGCCCTGTTATGGTTTCCATCTGCATTTCCCTAATGGCTAATGACAATGATGTTGAACATCTTTTAATGTTTTTATTTGCCATCTGTAAGTCCTTTTCAGTGATTTCATGTCTTTTAACTATTTTTTAATTGGAGTATTTGTTTCTATACTGCTGGGTTTTGAGATTTATTTATAGATTGCTGACACTAGTCATTTGTCAAATATGTAGTTTGCAAAATTTTTCTCCTAATATATACTTTGCCTTTTTATCTTCTTAATGAGCCTTTTGCAAAACAAAATTTTAGTTTTTACAGTTAAATTTTTTTCCTTTTATGTATTATGTTTTTCCTGTCAATTTTAAGAACTCTTTGCCTAGTTGTAGATTCCAAAGATTTTCTCCTGGGTTTGTTTTCCTGAAAGTTTTTAATAAAATGACCCATTTTGTGTTAATTTTTGTATAAGGTATGAAGTTTAGGTCATATCTCCTTTTGCATTTTGATAACAAATTGCTTCAGCAACATTTGATACAAAGGCAGTCCTTTACCTCCATTGAATCACTTTTCCACATTTGTAAAAAAAAAAAAAAATCAGCTGGTTGTATTTATGTGGTTCTGTTTCTGAGTTCTCTATTCTG
The DNA here is from genome assembly GCF_001890085.2 of Hipposideros armiger. Classification (NCBI taxonomy): domain Eukaryota; kingdom Metazoa; phylum Chordata; class Mammalia; order Chiroptera; family Hipposideridae; genus Hipposideros; species Hipposideros armiger. The sequence continues at coordinate 382,373 of NW_017732215.1, forward strand.
TCCCACTAATTTTTGTATCTAATCTCTGCCAAAACCAGTCTTGATTATTCTAGCTATGTAATAAGACTGGAAACCAAGTACTTCCTGCTTCTCCTTAGAGGACATCACCACTTCAGAGAGAAATGTTTAAATGAAAACCCTGCAACTTTCTGCCAGCAAATTCACAAGCAGAAGCCTAGGCATTCTCCATCACTGCTTTCTAAGTGGAAAAGATGAGGCTTCCCTTTCAAGGTCCTCGCTCTATGGCAACCCCTTCTGCCTCTTTCAGGAATGTCATTGTCAATCGCCCTCTCCAAGTCCTATGCATTTTTACTAACCCAATCCTGTGCACATGTAAGTATGTTTTATGTCTCTGTCATTTGAAAACACAAAATAAATCCTTCTGACCCAATATTCCCTTTAACCACTGTCCATCCTGTTGCTGTCCTCTCCTTCACAGCTAAAACCACTTGAGTGTCCCCACAGCTACCCTCTTCATACACTCACCTCCTGTTCACTCCTCAGTCCAGTGCGGTTTCCCTTCTGACTCCAGGACTCTGTTGATACAGGTTTCCTCAAAGTGACCATACATTTTGTTGCTAACCTAATGGGAACATCTCCCTGACTGTGTGACTTGGCCGTCTTCTTCTCTCAGTTGCCACAGCCCTACATCCTCCCAGTGTTCCTCTTCCCCAGATGACAGTTATTACTTGTCACTCCTCACCAATTCCTGAAATGTTGGTGTCCTCAAGTTCCTATCCTAGGCCCTCTGTTCTTCTACCCCAATGCCCCTGCTTTCCCAGCTGCAAGCCAGGTATTGTCATTATCCCTCTGTCTCTTCACCAGGGCTGGCTTCCTGAGCAAAGGGAGCAAGTGGCTGTCCTTTGCAGTCATGGGGCCCCCTCTTTAGAAAGTCTTTGGGCACAGTTGTGTGCTTATTTTGAAATTCTTCTTGTTGAGCAAGGATTCTCACACTTGCATCTTGCACTAAGCCCTGCCAATTTTGCCGCTGGTTCTAACACTCCACACACTCAAATTCTTGTTCATTCTACCCACAAAATGTCTCCTGAATCACCCCATTCTCCAAGTCCACTGCCTTCTAGTTGGCTATCATCATCCCTTGCCAAGACTGCAACACTATTTTACTCCAACCGTGCTTCTAATCTTACTCTTCTCCAATTTAATTCTAAGAAATAAAATAGGAGCAGGAAAATTTGAAGCTATGCGTGAGGCTAATACATAAAAGGCAAACCACAGGATCTTTCAACTCCTATTTCAGCTCAACCAGATTTTGGCTATGAGCTTTCTTGCAGCTGATGCAAAGTAAGTAACCTTATTTCATACTGTTTGGCTGTTATATAGGAGTCTCACATTGTACAAACACACTAAAATGTATTTTCTTAATGATGGACACTTAGGTGCTTCCAATATCTGGATAATTTCCAATTATCCAATATTTGTAGATAATGTTGTAATAAACACCTTTATACATGTCTCCCAGTGTGCTACATACCAGACTTTCTTCAAGTACAATTGCTGGATAAAGAGTTTGAACAGTTTCAACTTTACTAGAGAGTGAAATTTCTTCATAATGTTAGAGCAATTTGCATTCTTACCAGCAGAGTGTAAGAAATACAGTGAGTCATTCTTTCCCAAGCTTGGTAATTCAGGAGTAGCCTGATGGATATGCATGTTGACCATGTTACATTTCACTGATTACTATGCAGGATGGCAAACTTTCATATATTTATCAGAATATTAGTTTTCCTCTTCTGATAACCACTTGTTATATTATTTTCTGCTTACAGATTTGCAGGAGTTCTGTATATTCTAGATACTAATGTTTTTCATATATATATATATATATATATATATATATATATATATATAGAAATAACATCAGACAATTCATTTCGCGAATTGTATTAGAACACCCTCCCTACTCATCTGATCTGGCCCCCAATGACTTCTTTCTTTACCAAACATAAAGGAAATATTGAAAGGAAGACATTTGGATGACATTCAGGACAACCCTTATGGCCATTCCAGAAAAAGAGTTCCAAAATTGCTTTGAAGGGTGGACTAGGCACTGGCATCACTACATAGCTTCCCAAGGGGACTGCTTCAAAGGTGACTGTAGTGATATTCAGCAATGAGGTATGTAGCACTTTTTTCTAGAATGAGTTCACGAACTTAATTGTCAGACTCGTAAGTAAAAGGAATTCTAGAATAGATCTCAAACTAACATTAAATACATTCTTTTTAGATTAAATGAAATATTCACTCAAAGGATTAGGCACAGAGTCTGGATATGGTTGGTTTTCACATGGGCATGTGAATCGATGCCCACTTTGCATTTTATTTAAAGACCAAGCTGCTGAGGTAAGTATGTCTTGCCTGCAGCCTACTTGGTGCATGTATGTTGGAAAGATTGCAAGGCAGGAGGAGCTTTCCTACAGATCATCAGAGCTAGTTTACAACTCCCTCCTAATGCCCAGGGGACTATCCAACTTTATCTCAGGTAAGTTTTGAAACGGTGTGAAAATAGTTTCAAAAGGCTTAAGTGAAAGAAATATCCATGTTTTTCCTTCTTAATTTTTTAATAAAAAATATCAGATTAGACAAGTCCAAAAATACATTGACCATGAAATGTGTTTTTTAGTCTCATGCAGATTATGTGAAGTAGCACAAAGGAATGTTCATGTGGAAACATGAGTTACTAATACAAAACTCTAATTGTCATTCCATTAGTGAAGCATTGGTCTCTTCTTCTCACTCTATGGGCTGTGTGGAAAAAAATTCATCCCTGAACCCACAGGACAGTGAACCACTCACAATTATTTTCAATAAAGTTTCCAGAGATGCTGTGTCATATGTCATTTTACACTTTTAAGTGCCTTCAGGACCAAGTTCACTACCAAGATATTGTCAGCCTACATTTCTTACAGCTAACATTCAATTTTGGTATTATATTATGTTTTACATTGATTACATTAATACTCTGTCTTCTTAGATTTGTAGGTCATTATAAGATCTATCTTATCATCTTAGTTCCTATTTTTTTACCAAAGTGGCTCATCCCAGATAGTTCATTCTTTTGTGAGAATGTCCTTTAAAATTATATTTAATAACTCAATGCATCAAGCTGCCTTAAATATTTGTGAGCAAAAATATATAATAAGTTAGTTAATGATTGCGTTACCTTACTTTTTTTAAAGCTAAGAGAGAATGTGGCACATGTCACAGTGAAGTCACCTTGTCGTTTGCATTTTCCACTGTATCACACACAAATAAACACACTCAAAGGTTGGTGTCATGGTGGCAAATGGAAGTGACACTTCCCAGAGGCATTTTCTTTTCCTTTGTTTACACAGTAGGCAGGTGCCATGATTAGACTTGACAGCTTGAGTTTGGAACTGTGAAGGGAAAACCAAAGGACCAGAACTCAGTGAAATGGAAAGGAGAAATGGAGCCAAGGGGTGTGGGGAGGGGCAGGGCCTGTGTGCAGTGACTGGGATCGGTGCCAGGACTATGGGAGCGGCTTGGGGACAAGTTCTGTGCCATAGCTGGCATCCTGTGATGAAAGGGAGCCATGAATGGTTGTGCTCACAGTGCCTATCTGATATATAAGGAGTTTGTTTCCTTTTTGGTGTTAATAACAAGAATTCTGCCATGGAGAGACTGAAATCAGAAGCTATATGCTACACTTCCACTTGTCTCTTATATGACATGTATATACGAGGTCTGACAACTAAGTTTGCAAATGCATCCTAGAAATAGTTCTACATACCTCATTGCTGAATAATCACTACAGACACCTTCGAAATACTCCCCCTGGGAAGCTATGCACCAACACCAGCACCTAGTTCACCCTTCAATGCAATTTTGGAACTCTTTTTATGGAATGGCCATCAGAGCTGTCATTGTATTACCCTTGATGTCCTGAATGTCATCAAAATGTCATCCTTCAGTATTTCCTTTATGTTCAGGTAAAGAAAGAAGCCATTGGGGGCCAGATCAGGTAAGCAGGGAGGGTGTTCCAATACAATTATTTGTTTACTGGCTAAAATCTCTCTCACAGACAGTGCCGTTTGAGCTGGTACATTGCCATGATGCAAGAGCCATGAATTTGGCAAAAAGTTCATGTCGTCTAACTTTTTCATGCAGCCTTTTCAGCTCTCCCAAAGTTGGTTAACTGTTTGTCCAGTTGGTACAAATTCATAATGAATAATCCTTCTGATATCAAAAAAAGTTAGCAACATCATTGCAACAATTTCTCAAACATATTGTATTTCCCCATGTATAAGACACACCTCAATTTTGGGGCCTGAAATTTGAAAACAAATGTATTACGTAAAGTTATTGAACTCAAGTTTTTGGGGTTTTTTAATTATTTTTATTATGAAATACACACTTTTTAGAATTAGTTTCAGCTGTACAACACAGTGCAATAGTTATACTTTTTACCCCTCAAAGTGACAACCCCCCTCCCCCA
>NW_017732215.1:387122-388776 GCF_001890085.2 Hipposideros armiger
TATAGTTGACATACAATATTATACAACATCAGCTTCAGGTGTACAGTGCAGTGATCAAGCCTCCTCCCCATCTATGATGCAAGACATGTGACCACATGACACCCTACAAAATATTTAGAACATTATTAATTATATTCCTCAAACTGTCTTTCATGTCACTGTGGCAATATTGTAGTTACGTATTTACGCTGTCTAACCCCTTCCCCTTCTCCCGCATCCCCACCCCCTCCCAACTAACAGCCATCATTGTTCCTCTATATCTCTGAGACCACTTCTGTTTACTTTCCTTGTTCATTCAGTTTTTTAGATTCCACATATAAGTGAAATCATATGGTATTTGTCTTTCTCCGACTGACTTATTTCACTTAACATAATAGACTCTAAGTCCATCCATATCATCCCAAATGTTACGATTTCATTCTTCTTTATAGCGGAGTAATACTCCATTGTATAGTCTGTCGGCATGGCTCCGCTTGACTCCCAGCGCCGCCTCCTCCCAGCCCACCCATGGCTGTGGTGCTTCTGTGGGTGGGGGAAGGAAGGACTGAAGCAGAATGACAACAGCAACACGACACGAAGTTCTCGGTCTCTACCGCTGAATTTTCAGGCTTGCTAGGAAACGGCAGGTGGCATCAGGACAGATGGAAGACACCATTAAAGAAAAAGAGTACATATTAAATGAAGCCAGAATGCTGTTCCAGAAAAACAAACATCTCACAGACGCAAGCCTGATTAAGCAGTGCATAGACAAATGCACAGCCAGGATTGAAATTGGACTATTACCAGATCCCGTACCCAAGGCCTATTCATCTGCCTCCAATGGGCCTTACCCCAAAACAAGGCTGGGTACTGCGAAGCCAGGAAAAACTGAGGAAATTTTCCAAACCAGTATATCTCAAGTCTCATGATGAGGTTTCCTAACCTGGAAGAAAGTTGATTTCTCACAATGAGCCAACTAGGTCTTGAATGTAAACCAAATAACAAAACCCCCCAAATTCTGGTAATCACCGTATGATGTGTGCTGCTTAGTTTGTCAGGGTCTTGTCGCCTGAGTGCACGACACTAATCCTAGAAGTCAAGGACCTTCCATCCTTCCTGAAGCGTCAGAAACAAGACTTAGGCCTATGGGAGGAAGGCTGAAAAATTGACAAAGCTTTTCATGGGAATGCCTTCGCTAGCCATGCCAGCCGATACAAAGAAATCACCCAGTGGCCGCAAGTCCTCAAACAGCATACCACTCTCAGAATATTTCTAGGCTGTTTCTTGAACTTATAGATTTACTTAAAAGGGGACTTTTTTGTGTGTTTTGTGGTCTTTTGACTCTTCCAATTTCCAGATAAACTCCCCTTAAAAAGTGCAAAATAAAATAATCCATTGTATAAATGTACCACAGTTTCTTAATCCAGTCATCTACCGATGGGCATTTCGGTTGTTTCCAAGTCTTGGCTATTGTGAATGGTGCCGTAATAAACATAGGGGTACATATACTTTTTCGAATTAGCGTCTTAGGTTTCTCTGGATAGATACCCAAGAGTGGAATTGCTGGGTCATATGGTAGTTCCATTTCTAGTTTTTTGAGATATCTCCATACTGATTTCCATAATGGCTGCACCAATCTGCAGTCCCACCAACAGTGCAGCAGGGTTCCCTTTTC
>NW_017732215.1:391795-405602 GCF_001890085.2 Hipposideros armiger
CTGTTTCATTTAGTTGCATTTCTTGAGGTTTCTTCTGATCTTTTACTTGGGACATGTTTCTTTGTTTCATCATTCTGGCTGTCACTCTGATTGCTTTGGTGTATTAGATCACTTAGAAAGAAAAAAGAAAAAAGAAAAGAAAAAAGAGGGGAAAAAAAGGGAGGTTCTCACTGCCCGCTTTAGTCTGCAGACCAATTGCTCAGCCATAGAGTGATTCTCGGTGACTCGCACCAGCTCTTTGGGGGAAGGACTCAGTCCGTCATGCACCAACCTCCCTTTAGACTTGAAGTAAGCTTCCCACAATTAGTTGCTGTGTGCTCTGGAACTGTGCTTACCACCAAACATCTTCACAGGTTGTTGCAGGCTCTCTGCTGCAAAAAAAAAGAAAAAAAATCTCTGTGGCCTGCAGAGGTAGGAGCTAGGGACCAGGGGCTCAGGGTGCCACTGGCAACACAGCTCTAGGTGGGCAGGCTCCCAATGTACCACAGGGTGTGGTAAGTGGCCCCCACCACATCAGAGCAGCATGCACTCCTGCATCAGCAGCCAACCCACACAAACTCTCCTGGAAAACCCTGGATGAATCACGCAGGAGCACAGCTCGCGTCCCTACACTCCCAGGAAAACTCCCTGTGTCAGCCTGTCCCAATCAGCTGCTCAAAAATCAGGCCGAGCACCCTGACAGCCAATTGCCACCAAGAAAACTCTGCATGCGCAGTGCGGAAATCAGAGACCTAAGGCGAGCCGCGCACTTCCGGGTCTCAATAAGCAGTCTGTTGTAGTCGGAGCGTGCTTGCCCGGCATTTCCCTGGCTATGCAGCACAAACAGTATGGAGGGTGGGGTTCCAAGGCCGTATGCACGTGCACACATGCACACACACACTCCTGCACCAATTCCAGAAGACCAATACAGTCCTAGACCTGAGCCTCTGTGGGAGGGCCCAGCCCTGAAAAAATGGCGGCCTCCTGTGCACTACTCGTGTGCAAGCTCCACACCAGGGGAACAATGGTCCCAAAAACCTCCATCTCCCATGCCAAAGGCACTCAGTTCAGTCCTTTCTAGAGGCTCCTGGGCCCCACTCACAAAGCTATCCCTCTACCAGGAACCGGATGAGTGCTCACCAACGAGAGTTGGTTTGCTGGCTCCACTGTTTCTCCAGCCACCCCCAGCCTCACCAAGCCGAGCAAAGAGAGTCCTCACTATTTTCTACTTCCAGCTATCTTAGAACTCTTCCTGGCAAAGTAACTCTGGGCTGGTGAGCACGGCGTGGGGCCGGACGGTCTCGCCCCCAGCCAGAGAAGCCTCCCCACCGCTGAGGTGTCCCTCACTGGGTTTGCCCTCTCTTGTCTTCCCCTCCTACCAGACTTGACATGCCCTCCTCTTTAAGTCCTTCATTTAGAGGTTCTGCTCATCTAGGGTCCAGGGAACTTCCAAGGTTGAATATCTTATAAATTATATGTAATTTTGGTGTGATCCTGGGAGGTAGTCGGCACAGCGTCTGTCTATTCCACCATCTTACCAGAAGTCTTGAACTCAAGTTTTATTCATCATAAAATTCATACAACTCCTCATAACTGTCAAAACTCCCATTAGCTTGTTCTCATCTGTGTCTGATTCCAAATCACTATCTTCATATAGTGCCTCGTCCTCAGCTGGAAACGCAAGAAAAAACCTGCAACCATGTATAAGACACATCCAGTTTTTAAACCCCAAATTTTTTTTAAAGGTTGTGTCTTATACATAAGGAAATAAAGTAATTGTCAGACCTCATAGTTCCTGACGGGCTACAGACACAGGAGAAAAGTGTTTTCAACCAGAATATTTAAATTTTCTGAATTTAAAACATTCCCAGATTTGTAATACATTACTCCTCAAAGCTTACAAAAATTCAAATTACATGGTAAGATATGGTAAAAGCCATGTAAATTTCATAACAATTAACCAATTTTAATTGCATTGTTAGACCTTTCACTCCATATAAATACCTCATAAAATCATGTATAAGTTTTATGTATCTGCAATTTTCAATCATTTGAAAACTCATGTGTTATCTGATAAGAGAAAATAATGCAACAAATCAGTTGATACACAAACAATATACTTTTTTATTTTAACTGCCAACTATTGCATATGAAATCAGAATTTGCATTTAACACTCATGATTCTGTAAAAGAATCATGCAAAAAAATTTAAATAGGCATTTATTTGTTTACAGTGGTTACTTTTCAATGTACAGGTGAGCTGTGACAATATCATATCAGCAGAATTAAAATCTGCAGAAACTGAAGGAAGAGGAAAAAAAAGAGCTCTTTGGAAAGAATTAATCTATGGTACCAACCTCCAACTGCTACACCTTTCTAGTCCTAACTTCTGTGTCACTTGAACCTGAGATCAACCATCTTCTTGACGGCAAATAACTATGTTCCATGAAATGGATTATGTTTCCAACATGAAGCATGCTTGAGCCGTTCGTTGTCAACTTCACAGCAATTACTGTCACATACAGGGTTACTGCCTCACCATTCACAGCATCACCAGAACATAACCACACCATTGAAAATTGATTTTAATAGATTCAGTGATAATATTTTAAGAGTAGAGTATAAGAAGAAATATTTATGGAACAATTATTCATGGTTTCTGAGAGTTTAGACTGGGGTAGATAAATGATATATTCTCTGAGAGGTTGTAAATCAGAAATTATGGTTTGATGCTTTAAATTCAGTGAATACTTTAAGAAGAACAAATAGGAATGGGATATGTTAGAGAGGAGTAGCAAGAGAGGGTGTCATGGGGCCAGCCGAGTGGCGCGATGGTTAAGAACTAGCTTGGGACGCCAGAGGGCCCCAGTTCGGATCCCACATATGAGGGCTCTGCCCTCCACAGCTAAGATCCTGAACAACAGCTCAACCTGGAGCTGGGCTGCCCATGAGTCGCTGGCGACAGCGTAGGCTGCAGCCCCTGTGGCAGTGGGTTGCCACGGGCTACCGTATGTAGCCAACAGCCAGCATGAGTGGCCAGCAGCTGCTGTGAGAGGCCATCCAGAAGCTGGCGACTGATCTGCCTTGCCTGGGAAGAGCTCAATGATGGTGCCAACTTGGGCCAGTGAAGCGACATCCTCCACAACTAGACTGAAGAACAAAATGACAGCAACTTGTCTGTTCCCCTTCCCCCAATTCCCCAGCACTGTTCCCATCCCCCAATTCCCCAATAAAAATATTTTAAAAAAAAGAGAGGGTGTCATATAATTTAAAAACATCACTGAAAGAATTAGACTCTCAGGGAAGCTTGAATTGCACCATCAATAAATGTTGGCCATGTCCTGGTTTTGTCTGTGTGAGCACCTAACAATCTTGGCTTTATAATCCAGACATCTTGCTGCTAAATCTCAAAGATCACTTGATTGCATGTGTTTTAGGTGTGGACTCATACATAAGTCCACATCAAACCACTGTGCAAAATGAGCTACCTTCCTTTAATTATTTTAGTGCTTGCTGAGATTCTTCCCCAGGTTTGGTCCATTTCTTGAAACCTAACAGGCCTGAAGACCAAGTCCGTTGGTGATACTACACACACTTTGGCACTCAATCATGCAGGACATTCTCAGTGCCCATCTAGACAACACAAGGCTAGGTTTCAGAATCCAGTCATTTTAAATATTGTCCTACCTGAGAAACTGGGTGTTCATCACTTATGGACTGCCTTATTCATCAGGAATCTGAGTAAGAAACAAAATATCCTATACTTAAGGCTATGCTGCTGATTTTAATCTCTAACAGAAGTGTATTAAAGAAAATATAAAATTAAGAAGGTTTCTGAGATGTATAGTAATTGTATATGAATTTCCAGGAAAAAAATAATAATTCAATCATTATCATTTTAAACAAACTGTACTCTTTTCCTTGAAATGTTGATTTCATTAGGGAAAAGTACTGGATTTGGATTAACACAAAACAAAACAAAACAAAAAACAGTTCATCCTACATTAGATTGTGTATGAGCTGGAATGCTTCAATGAGTAGGAGGTAAAAAGTCCGAGAAAAATATGGCCAGCTTGACTGCCTGAATTTCTTCCTTTGACTAATTGAAACATTTCCCCATGCCCTTCTGTTCTAACGTCTGATGTAACATATAACCCAGAACATGTATATAAACATGCCTCCAAAGAATGTGTGCAAAATCTCCTTCCAGGGCTGGACGTGGGTTGGGGGCTGCCGGGGTTTGTGCCCAGTCTGAGCTGCATCCTGGCCCCAATGGTAGGCTGTTAACCAGTTCACATCAGCCAGTGCTGAAAGTGTCCATTGAGAACACAACTGTTTTATCCTATGTACGTTCTCCCCTGTCCACACTACTTTGGTTTATATTACTATTTACTATAAACCTCATCATTTCCCTTTCTACTTGTCTGCACATACATGGATCCCTCTTAGAGTATGCGATCCCAAGACACAAACTGATAGTGTCTTCACTTTCCCAGGGCCAACCAAGGTACCCAACACAGAGTTAGTGTTTGTTGAATAGTCATTAACTTACAGCATGGATGGATGAATCCACAGAACAGCCTGTAGCCTCTTCCCCATTTGAGGTATTCTCTCATCATAAAACTTCCATGACAACCCTTAGTTGCTTCCCTACTTTGGGGATAGCAAACCCTAATAGCTATGATTCTACATGGCTTAATGATAAGATAATGATGAGAATAATTTTCCCTAGAGTGACTTAAGGGACTATCAAAACTTTTTTTATAGTCCTATTATTGTTAATGCAGTGTTGCTAATAAATCTGAACTATCTATAGAAAAAGAATCTTCCTCAGCAAATAGCCAAACTTACTTGGCAAATTTACTTACCAAGATTAAAAGCAAAATTATAAATAAAATTCAGAAGCTGCTTGATCCTTGGTGTGCAGTGTACTTTCTTATTAGAACATTACAAGTCTGAATATCTGACATGACAATGCTCTTTCTTAATTAAAAAATGAGATTTATATATGAAGTCAGAGAATTTTCTATCATTTTAATCAATGAAAATATTACAGATGAATGATACTGCCTAAACAGAAATAAAACAAAAGCAGCACTTTGGCGAGTGGCTTTTCCCCAATGGCTCTGACCTGAGAGGCTCACACCATTGGGGAACGCTCAGGAAAGACAGCACCTCTATCAGATAAAAGGGCTGAGAGTAGTTTAGATGGCTCCTAATTACCTCAGGCATTGGGGAGCGGAGTGGGGGGTACACATGCTTTTGGTACATTTGTTCATCTAATATCCAAAATATCTCTGTTTAAATAGTAAATGGTCACAAACTGCTTCTTGTTATCTTGTAATGTAGAAAAATGACATGTGAGACACTGCCTTAAAAATAGTCAAGCATAAGTGAATAAACAATCTTATTTCTGTCCCTGTCATGGAAAGTCCTGTCGGCACTGAAATGCAAAATGATGTTCTCTCTGACACTGAAAATTATTCATCCAGCAGACTCTTAAATTTATAATTGTTCTTTGTTTTAAAAAGTCTTTGCAAAAAGATGTTAACTAATCTACGTGATTGATTTGATAATCAGAAATAAATTAATTACTTCTCCCACATTTGTCCCAATCAATTCTACTTCCACAAACAAAACTAACTAAACGTATGCTAGTTAATGAAAACAAAAGGGAAAAGCTAACAGTAAGCATTTAAGAATGGTTCTCAAGTCTGAGAAACTGTCATAGTTTCTAGAGGAGCCTACAGGTTGTGATGACTGAATGTGGAGTCCTGGATGGAATCCCGCACAGAACATTTGCTAAGAACCAAGCAATCTGAATAAACTGTGGACTTTCATTAAGAATAATGCATCAATATTGGTTCACTAACTGTGACAAACAGCATGGTAATGTTAAGATACTAGCAATGGGAAAATGAGTGTGAGGCTCATGGGAACTCTGTACCATTACCACACCTTTCCTGTAAACTAAAACCTAGTTCAAACTAAAAATTATTTTAAAATGCCTTATCTTACTGACTGAATTATTTTGACCCAGATGAAATACTTTAGAATGTTATGCAACAGTCAAAATTAGTCTGAAGTTTTTATGCTGTCTTATCAGTTAACTTGTGATAAAATACATTGCACCTTTGATTTTATAAAATAGTGTATTTTTCTATACTTATTTTCATGTGATTAATAAAACACCTAGGTAAAAATGAGTTGACAAAATTCACAAAAATTGTAAAACATTATGAGTAAAAAATAAAAACATAAAATAATTGATAATCAAATTTAGGAATTATAAAAAATAATCTTTTCCAGGGGACCAAAGCACTGTGGAAATATATAATTTTAATAACTTTCTATTGTTTTTAATAGCTAACAATGGGAGGTAATCGCCATATGAAAGCTAAGAGGTGAGTTCATGGCAGTGAAAAGCATATGGCTTACAAGGTCATACATGGAACTGCTTTTTAGGACACAATGTCCTACAAGCCAAACAATTACAGGAATCAAAAATGACAAGAACATTTCTGAGTCTTTTACCAAATGATTCATTTCCAAAATCTTTCTCTCACCAATAAATATCTATCATAGCTGTGGACACCAAAGAGGGAAACAGGAAGTACACATGTATGGAACTCTTAAGATCTTGCTCTCATAAACTTAGTAGAAGTAGGGTGTCTGCATTTTTTTATCCAGGAAATAAGTTTTCTATATAATCTATATGGGAGGGAAGGAGAGAGAGAGAGAGAGAGAGAGAGAGAGAGAGAGAGAGAGAGAGGCAGTCATAAGTAATGAAAACTCACCACATGCACTGAGAAAGCTATCAGACAACGAATGAACCAGACTAGTGAGGGCCAGTGCCCTCACCTGGGGAGCTGGGTGATTTGAGTTTCTTGTATCTGCAGTAGGAACGAGGATTGTTACATTTTCCCTGTGCTTTGATTTGTGGAAAGTAGTTCTAAAGATCCCTTGAGAAAGCAAAATGTGTACTTAATTATTAACACATATTATCGGTTGTGAACTGGATTTTTTTCCCTCTGTGATAAATCTGTGATAACAGTAGGTTCCTGTCAGCATTCTACAGTGGGCTAGATCCTTGAAAACTTTATAGCCAACAGGGGTCTATGGAAAAGGTTCCTTTTGCAAATTCAGGTGGGGTTAATGCCAGCTTCACAGCCCAGCTCCACCCAAAGGCCTGTTTCTAATGGAGAAACCCTGAGGTCCGTTTCACCTCATGTTGTGATTGCAGAGCTCAGACTGGTAGTAATGTTTGGGGAGAAGATGAATAAAGGTGAGATTTTCACTGTTGGACTTTTTACAGAATGGAAAGAGGGACTAAATATTCTGAACGTGTCCACACACAGAGATCCCGTTGATGGAGAGTTTTGAACATGAAAGAAATGTACGTTGTCCGGGACACTGCTGCAGGGAATTGTCACAGGCAGCCCCAAAAGTCCCGTAGGAAAAGGAAGCCGGTTCAGGAGCGAGTGCCCTGGTTTGCACCCTGATTCTTTAAAATAAGTTGTTTGTTTGTTTGTTTTAAGAGATTAGTTTCGTTGCAGTGTGCTGCAGTGATTGCGGCACCCCATGTCTGTTTACAGTATGTATACATCAGTCTAAGGACTGGTTGTGCCTGTTTTTGAAGCGCAGAGACAGCTCAGATGATGGGTTGATGTGTCGCATCCACGCCAATTTGGGAAAGGCCAAAATGTTAGAATACATTGGAAAGCATACATGTGGTTTTTAAAAGAAAATCGGGGCAAAATCTGGACGTTTAGTGCAGAAAGCGCACCCTGTTGGGGGCCGCTCAATGAGCCTATGGTCGCAGTGCAGGGGTGGCAGCCAGGGTCCCGCCTCCACTTGTGCAGACCAACTTGGCTCCCTCCTGAGGAAACAGGGGCGTCAGTGAGATCCTGGGCTGCTTCAGTCATAGCGGTAGCAACAAGAGATAGAGCTCTGGGGCCTCAGCACAAGCCCTCCCACCAATGAAGGATGTGGCTGCTGGTGGGAACAGGGGACCTGGTGTGATGGGGAAAGATGACCTTGCCTTCCCTCATCGACCATTTCATTTCTCAAATAAGGATCACCAATAAAGTTAATCCATCAGAGATAAATTCTCATAATATAGAATCAGCACTGAAGCAAAACTATTATCTCACATGTGCTGCATCTCATTTCAGAATCCAGACCAGACTAAGGGGAGAATCCCAGAGGCATCACCCTGTGGAAGAAGGACAGGAGGGCAGGTGATCACAGGCCCCACTTCATTCTTAATGTCCTTACCTGGAAAGTGGATAAGCAAAAGCTGTCCCCATTGGATTCTTGTGTAAACAATAAGAAAAAAATTAGTGTCTGGTACCAAGTTAGCAGTCATAAATGTCATAAATGTAATTTTCTTTTCTCTTCCATTTTAATAGCTATTTACGTTCAATCTATTTTTTTTCAAATCAACATATTTGTACTTCAGGGAATAAAAAAACTCATTAAATAATTTTAATAACCAAACAGCTATAATGTAAGGTAGGATAAAACAAGCAACTTATTTAAGAACTGTATTTCCTGTTTATTTACACTTTAAATTTGTTTTCTTTTTTCCATTTTTTATTTTCATATAAAATATTATAATAAATCCATAAAATCTATTTTAATATATCCTAGTTTCTAGTTCTAATATAATTCACCCCGACAAAATTGCATTGGTTACAATTACCTACCACATAGCATCTAACCTCTTCCTGGTTAGTGAACCTGTGTGCATTCACTCACTATTTTGGTAGACACTAAAGTTACCTGTGACAGAAACTCACTCAAACCAGCATAAAAAAAGTAGGGAATAGACTGGTTTCCTTAACTAAGAAGGGAAGAAATCTGTCTTGGGCATGGCAGATTCAGGAATGCAAAAAATTTCCTGGGGAACTGTTCCCTTTTCCACCTCTAGGCTGTTTTCCATTTTCTTGGCTTCCTTTTCAGGTGGACTCACCCCACAGGGTAGCAAGGTTGCCCAGTAGCAGTTCTTGGCTTATCATATCCCTTACAGCTAGCAAATCCAGAGAGAAGAAATAATCTGTTCCAGGAAATTCTAGCAAGAGCCTTGGGAAGGTTGTGCATGACCCACTTGGATCATGTGCTCATCCTTGACTCAATCACTGTGGCCAGGTTGATGTAGGACTCTGATAAGCCAAGCTAAGATTACATGGCCACCCCTGCAGCTGAGAGGGAAGGAAGGCAAGCACGTCCAACACATCACATAGGATTTTTACCAAAAGGGTATGTTCTGTACGAGGAAAATTATAAAAGAGGAAAGCCAGGTTGTAATGACTGCCAGCACTCAAGCCCTCAAGCTGACCTGCTCCATGCATTCATCCTAGCTTGGTGACAGCTTCTTAGGGATAGGGCACAGCAGTCTTTGGCTGTCTTCATTCAGTATACCAGACTCTGCCTCCTCAGTGCTTTCCTGTGACTTCCATTTTCACAATCGGCCCTGAATCCTTGCTGATTTATAAGTGCCTGTGCCTCTTCACATGGTTTATCTTGTACCTCTGGGAGTAATGAGCTGCCTGAACAGCTAAGCTGATTACTGAATATGGCTGACCTTACTAGGCCATCTGAGACCACCCTTGTCACATCTATTTGTCCTGTCAAGCCTAATTTCTAAGAAACCCATGTACACTTTCCCAAAACTGTTCTCTATCTTATTTCTTACCACTGCCCAGTGTCCAGAGACAAATTTGTTCAAAGACAGACTGTTCTCTAAAATAATTGTTTTTGCTTAACTTATTTTGAGTCCATTATCTGTCACTTTCAGTAAATAGTCTAAACTAATATACTCTTTAATTTCTAGCTCTATTAATTTATTCCTATTTACCAGAAAAGCGCCTCTATTTCCTGACTATTGGATTTTATATTACTTAAAGAACCACCAAACCATGGTAAATGGAAAATGATATGGATTTAGATTTAGAAGGCATGGGTTCAAGGGCCAACTTGAGCACTTTTAATTAGATGACTCCTTGAAAATCCCTGCACTTTGGAAAACTAAGGATCAGTTGAGTAGGACACATTCTTCAGAATGTTGTTGTCAGACAGTAAGACATTTCGTGTCTGCCAATTGCAAATACTTTTCAATTGTATGTTTCAATTTTTTGTACTATTTATTTTTTATTTGACATACTTCACTTTCATGATGATGCAGTTTTGCTTCTTTGACCAAACTGGATACATTTGAGAGAAAAGACCACAATTTATGTAATTGGCACACCTAGCATAGCTTTAGGAATATAGTAGACGTTCAATAAGTATTTATCTCATGTTTAGTTCTGAAATATAATTTAAGTACAAATATCTGGCAGTTTTAAATTTAAATGTCAACCCTATGTCAGTATAACCTTATTCCAACATCAAAGCTTATCATTTAGGCAAAAGGGAACAGATTAATAGATCCATTTATATAGAACTGGACAAAGGGCTGTTAATTCAATTTGTTTTGAAGAAGAAGGAGAAGGAAAGGCAATTTCAGAATAAAAATAGTTCCCCAGTATCGTATTATAAAGCTGGTAATGTCTCATGCACCCATAATTCATTTTGGATTCTAATGAATAGATGCTATCCACCCAATGTTCCATGCTTCTGTCATGCGGAGCAGAGAAAATCAATGTGGGAGTGAAGAGAGTGGCCCCAAGCATGGGCAGGCACAGGGGCATGATTTGAAAATGTTATCCTCACATCAACAGGCTCGTTCCAGTTGTCCCTGAACTTAAACAGTTTTCCTACTTTGTTTTCCTTGGGACACACTGGCATCCTTGTGATAAATTCTCATTTACTTAAGATAACTTCACTTGGATACAAATGAGGCCTGATGAAGGGTTTAATAATGCCATCTCCAGTATACACAACAAACAGAACTCAGCATTATTCACCTCACAAAGGAAGACAAAATATCAAGTTCATGAGAAAATGGGATGAAAAAAGTGAGGTGATATTTCTGCGTGGGCACTTACCAGAGGAGAGACTATATATTCCCATGCTCTAGGAAACTAGTTTTCTTACTAACAGATTGCAGTGATTGAATCCAGATTCCCAAGCTGGACTTTCAGCTTTGAACTAAATTCCAGCACTGTGACATAATAGCTGCGTCACCATTCACAGATCATAACCTCTCTATGCCTCCTTTCACGCTTCATAAAATGCAAATAATAATAGGATGCATCACATAGCATTGGTATGATGACTAAACGCTGAAGTGCACCTAGCATGCTTCAAACATTAGCATATGAGATTGGACAATTAAATTCGAGAACTTTTCACTGTGTAAAGTTCGAGAACTTAATTGTCTGACCTCGTATGCTAACATTTAGTGGTTATTGCAGTTTTTATCACTGTGGCAGAGATTTCTTCAGAGTTGAGATTAGGAGTCTGCTCTTGAAAACAGAATGCCTTGGAGTTTAAGAGTAGTTTCAGTCTGTTCAAGCTTTCCCATATCAGCTCGTTGCAGCCTGAACACACCTTCTTCTAGCAATCAGTGATTCATCTCCCACCCCTGGCAGTCAGTTAAACTTTCCACTGAGCCCATTTCATCAGGGGCACCCATTCATTTTGGTGATTGGCCTACCATCCTACACATTTTACATCCTTAGCCCTGTAAAACGACCATTGACACACCAATCTAAGTTACTACATCATCAACAGTCGATAAGAAAACTAAAATGTTATTTACTAAATTTGACTTACTGTGAAATAAATATAGACTGGTATATATTATTAGGAAGATTTTCATCAAACCAAAGAAAACAAAAGGTTAAAAACACAATCTTAATTATTCATTTATGACCTCATGTTTCAATTAATGGAAGGTGCCATCCTATAAACAGTCCAACTAGTAACTGTTTACTTACCAGTTCATCTTCATGGCCATTCAGCTAAATCTATTGATTGTTTCCTGTGATTGCTAGTCCCCATGAGTTGCTTCCATCTTAGTCCATAAAGCATTCCCTATTGTGTGCACTAGCAAAATCCCAAAGTACTGCTACCCAAATGTGAACTATTTCCACTGCTTATCAAGCCTAACCAGTCTGGGGAAGGATCGTAAAGAAGATTCAACTAAATCATTCCATTGACTAGTTGTTAGCTTTTCTAGTAAAAGAGTTGGGTGTGACAGAATATTACAGTTAGAGCTAAAGTAAAATGCAGAGCCTGTCTGTAGATTCATGTAATTATATTTCTGCTTCCGTTATAAACATGGGAAATTAGGTGTTGACTGGAGAGCCTGAATCACAAAGAATGACCTCTAAATAAAAGAGCTTTTAAAATTCTAATTTGATGGCTGCATTGAAAGATGCTAAAAATAAAATAAAAACTAGGCTCTTTCAGAGGAAATATTAAAATATCATCCAGCCAGGAAAAGTATTCTTTAAAATAGCATATCCGTATCCCACCTTTTAAATTTATTTTTAAAAATATTTGTTTCTTGTAAAAGTAAAGTTAACACAATTAAAAAATAATTCTCAGTATTGAATGGCTTTTCAGTTCCTTTTCTATGTACTATGCATACTGGTGTGTATGGATGTCTCTCTAGTCACCATCTTGACTTACCTCAGACTCTGCAGAGAAACACCTCCTAATTAAGTAAGTATAGCTATAGTTTGAAAATGAAATGGTGGGATTTTAGCTTAGTCTTTTAAAAAATTTACTCATTTTTGTCTTACTTTAACATAGTGATATGCTAATATATTTTCCCCTAAGTTTTGTAAGGTATAAAGATTAATTTGGTGTTTATTTTTGTGTATATATATATATATATATATATATATATATATATACAGGATGTGTATATATATATATATACAGAATATATGTATATATATTCTGTGTTCACATATAGGGCTATCAGTTGCTAAACAGAAAATAACTTTTCTCTTCTATAAATCTTTGTACAAAATTCTATATTGTGGTACAGAATTACATTCTTAAACCTTCCAAACATCATTAAAACCCATTATCTGCTAATAGAGAAAATGATTTTCATTTATTTGTGGTTTTTCATGCAGTAAATCTAACTAACTTTCTGAGATCTACATCCAGCATTGAGTATAAATTTCTATGCTTTCAGCTTTAATATGGCTTCTCTGGAAGGTAATGGAAATTAAACAACTTTACCAAACAGAATTGCATGCTTGTTAATGGTCATCATTTAGAAGTTACATGAGCTAAAAAGAGTGAGGTTTTCTTCTTACTTGACCACTTCTTGCAATTTACCACTTCAGTCTCTCCTAAAGACATCTAACCTTAACTCCAAGCACCACTATCTCAATACTGCAGTGGTGTTTTCCTCAGTAACCATTTCCATGAGACTTTTTTACATGAACTTTTCTACAGAATAAGGAAAACTACAAAAACACATGTTATAATTCATTATGTTGAGAAATAGCTTACATGAATTATACGTTAAACTCATGGATGAAGCTTGTTTTCAATGACTTTGTTTCAAAGTGACTCTTACCCCATTCTCAAACAACTTTAGCACCTAAAAGGATACCAAACACTCCTCTCTTATTTTTACTAAGCCATTGGTTCTTCCTGAAAGTCTATAAAAAAATACATCGAAAAAGCAATGGATGTATAGTGATGAGATGGGAGTTCTGCCAATCTCACCTCTCATGCACTAAAAAATTAATTTCTTTAGGTGTCAGGTTTCTTATCCCCATCCCTGACCATTTAAGGGTGGACTAGATACATGATTAACAACTTTTTAGCACCTGCAACTCTTTATATAATCTTTTCTTCCACTATAATAACTATATTTTGAGTATGCTCTTGTGCTTAAAAGCTTGCAATTATT